>NC_091455.1:86107528-86414275 GCF_027789765.1 Dendropsophus ebraccatus | reverse complement strand
TGGAACAGTCCTGACCCCAACTGATAATCTCCCCGGTTCTCCAGTCCAGCTTAGGAGCATGTAATTGCAGCCAAGGGAGTCCCAGGAGGATGGCGGGGGATGAACGGGGCAGGACGTAGAAGGATATCTTTTCCTGATGTAAAGGACCCACCTGGAGGACTAGAGGTGCGGTCTGGAAATATATCTGGTCGGTAAGAATCTCGCCGGTGACCGAGGAGATAGTCAAGGGCCTGGCTAGTTGGATCACGGGTAGCCGCCATCTTTGGACCAATGTTGCCGCAATAAAACTGCCTGCTGACCCAGAATCGAGAAAGGCAGTAGTCTGGTGATTTTGTCCTGAGGATGTCTGGATGGAAACCGACATAGACAAACTTGGAAAGGTAGCGTTAACGCCTAGGGACACCTGTCCCACCGGACCTAGGTGCGAGCATTTCCCGGACGTTTGGGGACGTAGGGGACATCTCAGCCGAAAGTGATCCGAACCACCGCAGTAGAGGCAGAGATTCAGCTCCAGACGACGAATTCTTTCATCAGGCGTCAGGTGAGCCCGTTCCACCTGCATGGGAATCTCAGGAGAGGGCTGGGGCACCGGAAAGTCAGGATTCTGGAAAACCGGCACCAGCTGGTGATGGCGACGGGGCAAGCCTAGTAGATGTTCATGCCGAACCTCCTCCTCCCTCTCCGAAAAACGAGTATCAAGTCTGGTGGCCAGTAGGATGAGTTCGTTCAGGGAGGTGGGTAGGTCTCGGGCGGAAAGCACGTCTCTCACCCGACTAGACAGACCCTTCTTGAAGGTGGCTATTAGAGCGGCTTCATTCCAGTCCAATTCAGCCGCCAGGGTACGGAACTGGATGGCGTAATCGCCAACAGAGGAGCTCCCTTGAGAGAGGTTGAGGAGAGCAGTTTCAGCTGAAGAAGCACGGGCAGGTTCCTCAAAGACGGAGCGAAACTCGAATAAGAAGGTTCGGAGATTGGCAGCAGCAGGGTCATCTCGGTCCCACAGCGGCGTGGCCCAGGCCAGAGCTCTACCCTCTAATAGGCTGATGATGAAAGCCACTTTAAAGCGCTCAGTGGGAAACTGATTGCTTAGAAGTTCGATATACATAGTGCATTGAGTCAGGAATCCTCTGCACAACTTGGAGTCACCAGAGTATTTGCTTGGGAGAGCCAGTAGAAGTCTTGAGGTAGCTGCAGGTGGTGATAGACACTGGGCTGTAGTATGCTGCTGTAGGGCGGCAGTCAATTGCTGGATTTGCTGAGCCTGTTGAGCGACCACTCTGGCGACGTCACGGAGATCAGGCACCTCGCCGGGATCCATGGTTGGAGCCTACTGTAACGCCTGGAGTAGTGGATCCATTGGACCGTCACCAGCGATGGCACTAACCTCACCAGGGAGCGGAGTCTAAGGGGCCGCTGGTTTTCACCAGAGCCCGCCGCAAGGCGGGATGGACTTGCTGCCGCAGGCGACCCCCAGGTCGCTACCCCTGGCTTGGTTGCTGGTGACGGCAGGCGAGGCGTGGCAGGAGCAGTAGGCAGGAGATCGCGCAGGCAGAGGACAGAAGGCGTGCTCGCAGGTGGCGGACAGGACTCAGGAACAGTGGGAAGGCAGCGGGCAAGGATAGGGACAAGGACTAAGGACAGCAACCAGGAACAAGGACTAAGGTCAGGAACAACAGGGAGCTGGGCCAAACGCTATGGGAAGCATGTAGAGGCTCCAACACGAGGGACAGGGCATGCTGGGATTTATAGGGGAGTGATTGGTGCAACTAACCAATTAAGGGCGGACTGGCCCTTTAAATCTGAGACAGCCGGCGCGCGCGCCCTAGGAGGCGGGGACGCGCGCGCCGGCCGACACAGACCGAGATAGGAACGGAGGAGAGGTGAGGCGCCCCAGGGGCCGAACTAGCAGCAGCGCCGGGTCCCTACACAAGGACCCCGGCGGCTGCATGGGACAGGAGGCGGTCGCGGCGGCGAACGCGGGAAGCCGCCGCGGCCGTGACAGTAGTCAACATGGATGCCAGTTAAGGCCCAGCAGTAGCAAACATGGAGGCAAGGGCAGGCACAGCAGTAGGCAACATGGATGCCAGTGAAGGCCCGCTGTTTTGATTTTCAATTTGACTTTGACTGTAGCAGTTGGAGTAACATTCCCTGCACCTTTTCCCCACCGCTGTTTTGATTTTCAATTTGACTTTAATGTAGTGATGTGGCTCTGGCATCCTGGTTTTAATTCCTTGAGGATCTGGCAATTGTCTCATGCAAAGGGATCATCACTTGAGGTCCTTGTGTATGAAATACAGAAATCAGGAAAAATACTTGTGGTCCCACTAGTTTTGGGGGTCTGTGGAATACAATCCAGTAGTGGCTGCACCTATACACACTCTGTGACACCCCCTTACAATGAGCAGTGAAGTTCTATGCAGGTGTACTACAAATCCCAGCAATACAATGTAGTACCCACTAGTTTTGGGGGGGCTGTGCTATACAATCTGGTAGTGGCTGGACCTATACACACTCTCTGACACCCCCTTCTAATGAGCAGTGAAGTTCTATGCAGGTGTACTACAAATCCCAGCAATACAATGTAGTACAGCAGCACCACCAGCCACAAAATCAAAAGAGTACTGAGCACTTCTTAGGGGTCTGTATGCAACACCTAATGTCCCCTTTCTGCCAGCAGCCGATCCCCACAGTGTACTGCTGAAATCGTGGTAGCAGCACTGCAAGTCCCAGCCAGCAGTCTGTAGTAATACTATTAACAAAACGATTTGAAGCTCTTAAAAGGGCTGTTTATTTGTATTGCTAATATTCCCTGCCTACTGGAATGCTAAATCCTACACTGACGCTCTTCCTGACCAGCAGCAGCTCTGTCCCTAATCTCTCACAGCATGTGTCTGAAGCGAGTACTGCCGGCGCAGAGTTTCATATTGCAGGGTCAATGATTGGTGACAGGGGATAAAAAGTGATATTGCCCCCCCCCCAAGTCGCCCCCCACCCCCCAGTCCCCCCCGTCCCCCAGTCCCCCCCGCCTACCCCATATACTCACCTGATCCTGGAGCTTCTTCCTCCTCAACGTCCTGGCTGGTTATGAAGTGTGCATGCGCTCCACAACCAGCCAACTCTGAAAATTTAAAGTGACAGAGACAAATTTAGTCTCTGTCACTGAACTATGATTACTGTGATAGAAAATATCACAGTTATCATAGTAATACAGTGAAAATGAACGTATAAAGTACAAAAAGTGACAAACATACAAAAAAATAAAACACACACTTTTTATTATAGTAATAATTGCAGTTTACTCCCAAATTACCCCTAACCCCCCCAGATTACCCGTAACTACCGCAGGTTGCCCGTAACCACCGCAGGTTGCCCGTAACCACCGCACGTTGCCAGTGACCCCCTCCAGGTTGTCCGTAATCACGTCAGATTGCAAGTAACCCCTCTGATTACACGTAACCACCGCACGTTGCCCATAACCACCGCATGTTGCCCGTAACCACCGCACGTTGCCCGTAACCACCGCACGTTGCCAGTGACCCCCTCCAGATTGTCCGTAATCACCCCAGATTGCCTGTAAGCACTTCAGTCTATCCGTAATGATTCTAGATTGTCTGTAACCCCTCCAGGTTGCCCGTTACCCCTGCAGGTTGCGCATAACCCCCCCAGGTTGCCCGTAATCATGCCAGATTACATGTAACCCCCCAGATTGCACGCAACCACCACAGGTTGCCTCTGACCACCGCACGTCGCCTCTGACCACCGCACGTCGCCTCTGACCACCACACGTCGCCTCTGACCACCGCACCTTGCCTCTGACCACCGCACCTTGCCTCTGACTACCGCACCTTACCTGTAACCACCGCAAGTTGCCAGTGACCCCCTCCAGATTGTCCGTAATCACCCCAGATTGCCTGTAACCACCCCAAATTACATGTACCCACCCCAAATTACCTATAAGCACTTCAGTCTATCCGTAACAATTCTAGATTGTCTGTAACCCCTCCAGGTTGCCCGTAACCACCGCAGGTTGTGCATAACCACCCCAGGTTGCCCGTAATCATGCTAGATTACATGTAACTCCCCAGATTGCACGCAACCACCGCAGGTTGCCTCTGACCACCGCACGTCGCCTCTGACCACCGCACGTCGCCTCTGACCACCGCACCTTGCCTCTGACCACCGCACTTTGCCTCTGACCACCGCACCTTGCCTCTGACCACTGCACCTTGCCTCTAACCACCACAAATTGCCAGTGACCCCCTCCAGATTGCCCGTAACCACGCCAGATTACAGGTACCCACCTCAGATTACCCATTAGCACTTCAGTTTATCCGTAACTACAGCAGGTTGCCTGTAACCACCCCAGATTGTCCGTAACCACCCCAGATTGTCCGTAACCATCCCAGATTGTCCGTAACCACCCCACGTTGCCTGTAACCACAGCAGGTTGCATGTAACCACCCTAGATTGTCTGTAACCACAGCAGGTTGTCCGTATCCACCCCACGTTGCCCGTAACCACCCCAGGTTGCCTCTAACCACCCCAGGTTGCCTCTAACCACCCCAGGTTGCCGTAACCACAGCAGGTTGCCCGTGACCACCCCAGATTACCCGTAACCACCCCAGATTACCCATAACCACCCCAGATTACCCGGAATCACCCCAGACTGCCCGTAACACCTCCAGATTACCCGGAACCACCCCAGACTGTCCAAAACCACCCCAGACTGTCCGTAACCACCCCACATTACCTGTAATCTCATTATTTTTATTTTATTTTAGTAACTGCGCTATTCTAACAACTATTACTAGCTGCGGTTTTGCTCCAGCAAATTGGCACTCCTTCCCTTCTGAGCCCGGCTGTGTGCCCATACAGTGGTTTATGCCCACATATGGGGTACCGTTGTACTCAGGAGAACATGCGTTACAGATTTTGGGGTACATTTTTTCTCCTGTTCCTTGTGAAGTTTTTCATTTTTACTGGCCAATTTTGAATACTTTCCTCTAATACCTGTGGGGCCAAAATGCTCATCCTACCCCAAGATGAATTCTTTGAGGGGTGTACTTTCCAAAATAGGGTAACTTTTTTGGGGGGGGGTCTATTCTGTAGACATCTTTCCTGTAGACTTCAGAAAAATCTGCACGGCGCTCCTTCCCTTCTGAGCCCGGCTGTGTGCCCATACAATGGTTTATGCCTATATGTGGGGTACCGTTCTACTCAGGAGAACCTGCGTTACAGATTTTGGGGTGAATTCATACATTTTTTCTCCTGTTCCTCGTGAAATTGAGAAATTTCAAACTAAAGCAACATATTTGAAAAATTCGAATTTTTCATTTTTACTGTCTACTTTTGAATACTTTCCTCTAATACTTGTGGGGCCAAAATGCTCACCACACCCCAAAATGAATTCTTTGAGGGGTGCACTTTCCAAAATGGGGTGACTTATGGTGAGATTTTACTCCGCTAGCACTACAGGGGCACTGCAAACACACCTGGCGCTCAGAAACTTCTTCAGCAAAATCTGCATTGAAAAAAGCTAATTGGCGCTCCTTTCCTTCTGAGCCCCGCTGTGTGCCCATGCAGTGGTTTATGCCAACATATGAGGTACCTTTTTACTCAAGAGAACCTGCGTTGCAAATTTTGGGGTACTTTTTTTTCTCTTGTTCCTTGTGAAATTGAGAAATTTCAAACTAAACCAACATATTATTGGAAAAATTAGAGTTTTTCATTTTTACTGTCTAATTTTGAATACTTTCCTCTAACACCTGTAGGGTCAAAATGCTCATCCTACCCCAAGATGAATTCTTTGAGGGGTGTAATTTCCAAAATGGGGTGACTTATGGGGTTTTTTCTCTCTGCTGACATTACAGGGGCTCTGCTAATGCACCTGGCGATCGGAAACATCTTCAGCAAAATCTGCAATGGAAAAGCTAATTGGCGCTCCCTTCCTTCTGAGCCCCGCTGTGTGCCCATACAGTGGTTTACGCCCACATATGGGGTACCGTAGTACTTAAGAGAACCTGCGTTACAAATTTTGGGGTGCTTTTTCTCTCATGTTCCTTTTGAAAATGAGAAACTTTAATCTAAACCTATATATTATTGGAAAATTTTATTTTTTCATTTTTTTACAGCCTAATGGTGAATACTTTCCTCCAGCCCCTGTAGGGTTTTTTTTTTTTTTCAAACAATAGTTTTTTATTAGTTTTTACAACTCATAGTAAGGGTACAAAGGCTGCAACATCAACATATGATACTATCAGGGGATATACATCAAAAATAGTCTATAGTTGGACCCCTACCCTGCTGATCCCCGTAGTCTCCCCAAAGAAACACATTTTCAGACCCCCTCCACATTGTATCCACCCCTACTCATTGTGTCTCTCAAGGTCAACCTCAACATAGAGGAGCGGGATGTCGGCATAAAAGAGGTGAGGGCCCTCATACCAAGACTTGCCCCCTAGCATTGGCATGTCAAAAGATAACATCAAAAAACGTGTCCCCACCAACAGTAGGGCACCAAACAAAAACATCCAGAAGGCCAATGGATCAGCAACAGACAAAATGCTCATTATACCCCTAGATTAAAGGACAACTCCCACAAAAAATTTTTTTTGCTCATTTAACACACATTACAAAGTTATATAACTTTGTAATGTGGTTAAATACCCGGCCTGGCCCCCTTCCCCCACTTTCGGACCCCCGACCCCCCACCCCGGAAGTTAAGGAATGTATACATTACCTATTACGATCGTCACGGTCCTCTTCTCCGGGGCGGCATCTGGTGACGACGACGTCAGAGCCGAGGGGCGGTCCGGGTCTTCTTCCTCCTCTGCGTCTTCATGCAAAGTGAATGGGGATGAAAAGGCTGCTGGTGCACATGCGCACCAGCAGCCTTTTCATTGGCTGGAGCGCATCACATGGCTTCCAGCTTGCTCAGCCCTGATTGGCTGAGCTTGCTGGAAGCCATGTGATGCGCTCCAGCCAATGAAAAGGCTGCCGGTGCGCAAGCGCACTGGCAGCCTTTTCCATCCCCTGGACCCGGAAGTTGGAGACATCGCTGGATGACGGAAGGCGGCGACGGAGAGGCGGACGGCGGGCGAATCGAGTGGCGATCGTCACCGGAGAGATGGTGAGTATGGTGTCTGTGTGTGTCTGTGTTTTTTTTTTTTTTGGGGTCCCGCGGGAGTTGTCCTTTAATTCTTTATGGTGTGTGGTTTCCAAAATGGGGTCACTTACGGGGGTTTCCAGTATACAAACCTCCTAAATCAACTTGTCTGGTCCCTAAAAAAAATCAGTTTTGGAAACTTTCACAAAAATGTGGTAATTTGCTGATAAATTTCTAAGCCCCGTAACACCCTAAAAAAGTAAAATATGTTTATAAAATGAAGCCAGAATAAAGAGGACATATCTGTAATGTGACTTAGTAACTAATTTATGTGATACGACTTTCTTTTTTTAGAAGCAGAGAAGTTCAAAGTTCATAAAATGCTAATTTTTCAAATTTTTCATGATATTTTGGTGTTTTTCACAAAGAACACACAAAGTAGTGACCAAATTTTGCCACTAATATAAAGTGCCATATGTGACGAAAAAACAATCTCAGAATCGCTAGCATACGTTAAAGCATCACTGAGCTATAAGCGCATAAAGTGAGACAGGTCAGATTTTGAAAAATGAGCCTGGTCTTTTAGGTGCAAATAGGCTTGGTCTTGAAGGGGTTAAGAACACTGTTTATTATCACAGTAAGGATCATACACTTATATACCTTAAGGGTACGTTCACACTTACCGGATCTGCAGCGTATTTTCTGTTGCAGATCCGCAGCAGATTTCATTTAAATAACTGAACAGAGCATCAAATCGGCACCATCAAATCTGCTGCGGATCTGCTGCGGATCCTGTAGGTGTGAACGCACCCTAAATAAATACATACTTTTGAGCTGATTAGATATAATTAGTGCAAGACAACTATAAAAACATATGTTGAAGAGGACGCTCACTGTTTCCTTTATTGCAGAACACCTGAACCCATACCGGCAGTGGTAAAGGTGTGTGGAGAAGCAAAATCAAGCAATCACCGTATTAAATAAAAAGGATTTATCTCATTCCATTAAAAACTGGAAAGATTTATAACAATGTCTCCCAAGAGCATGTTAAAAACCAATGCTTTATTACCTTCTTAATGCGGGTTGTTACTTTTAGCTAACTTCTCTACATTTGGTGGGCATATTATAAAAACACTGAATTCACATAGGCAGAGCATAATTACAGTCAAAAAGGGTATATCAGCCACAAATACATACTAAGGGTATATTGATACATCATATGGACAACGGTTGTTTGGCCTTAAAAAACAACGGCTGTTGTTTGCATTGACTTCAATGCAACACATTTCACTATGAAAACAATGGCTGTTGTTTTAATTGAAAACAACATTCATTCTTGTCATAAAATGTACGTTGTGTGAACATAGCCTAAAACACACATACTGTTATGAGCCGACCATCACGCCGGCTCCCGGCACTGCCAGATCATGCGGCCAGCACCGCCGGTCAACTCTGTGTACTCTGGGGCTCGAGTCTCAGCCCCAACCGCGCCCTGGGGCTGAGACTCCAATTTCCATAAATATACTCGCCTATGTGTCCTCTTCAAGCCTCAGTTCTGATTGTGTTCCTGGTTAGCAGAATTTGGTTTTGACTTTAGAATACTCCTTTTGAATACATTTGGTACTGTGCTAACCCATTGTTGCTGACTAGGACTTCTGACTAAAAATTATTGCTTGTCTGTCTTGTCTACATTTTTGTGTTACACCTGTGCTGGTCAGGGACTGTCCGCTGCCTGTTAGGGCAGTTAAGGTAATAAGGCAGGGACAGCGAGGTGGGTGTCAGTGCTAGGGCACCACCTGTCTCATGTCCTCCAGTCCCCAAGTCCTGACATTATCACAGGCCCTTACTGTAGAAACTCACGGCTGCTCGACATAAGTACCGAACCATTGGTTGTCGACCACCTTGATGAGCTGTCCACTCAGCTCAAGGGCATTGCTGGTGCAGTGTCCCACTTGTCCAATCAGGTGGATCCACTTACCCAGGCTACCCCCCAGTCATCTGTGACACAAAACCCAGGGACTCCTCCTGTCCAAGTTGTTCATCACAAAACTAAGATGCTTTTGCCTGACAGGTTTGAGGGAAATGTGGACAGGTGCCAAATCCTGCTGGAAGAAAAAAATTTCATCTCAAAAAATCTTTTCAGCACAGGGAAGCATGAAGTGCTCTAAAATTTCCTGGTAGACGGCAGCGTTGACTTTGGTGTTGATGAAATACAGTGAACCTACACCAGCAAATGACATGGCTCCCCAAACCATCACTGATTGTCAAAACTTCACACTAGACCTCAAGCAGCTTGGATTGTGTGCCTCTCCACTCTTCCTCCAGACTCTGGGACCTTTACTTTTATCTGAAAACAGCACCTTGGACCACTGATCAAGCGTCCAGTTCTTCTTTTCCTTGGCCCAGATAAGAAGCTTCTGGCATTGTTTATTGGTCAGGAGTGGCTTGACACATGGAATGCAATACTTGTAGCCCATGTCCTGCAGATGTCTGTATGTAGTGGCTTTTGAAGAACTGACTCCAGCAGCAGTCCACTCTTTGTGAATCTCTCCCAAATTTTTGAATTATCATTTTCGTTACAATCCTGTTAAGACTGTGGTTCTCCCGGTTGCTTGTGCACCTTTTTCTTCCACACTTTTTCCTTCCACTCAACTCTCCATTAATATGCTTTGATACAGTACTCTGAGAACAACCAGCTTCTTTAGCAATGAACTTACCCTCCTTGTGGAGTGTGTCAATGATTGCCTTCTGGACATCTGTCAAGTCAGCAGTCTTCCCCATGATTTTGTTGCATACTGAACGAGACTAAGGGCCCTATTCCACAGTAAGGATAATCGGCTGGATCGGCCCCATTTGGCCTGATTCGGCTGATTATCATTCGGTGAAATAGAGAGAACGATCAGCCGATAATCGTGTCATCGGCTGATCGTTCATTTAGGGCCAGACCTAAAATCATCGTTCCCCCACCGCGCATCGCTACGGTTGAATAGCGGGCGCGGTGGGCGACCGACGATTTGACAAGCAGCAGCATCATACATTACCTGCAGGGCTTCTTCTCTGCGCTGTCTTCATCCCCGGGTCCCACGCGCTCTATCTTCAGAATGGCTGGTCAGCTGACGTAGCGCTCAGCCAATCACAGGTCGGGACCGCTGTGGCCTGTGATTGGTTGAGTGTGGCCTGTCAGCTAACCAGCCATTCTGAAGATAGAGCGCGCGGGACCTGGGGATGAAGACAGCGCAGAGAAGAAGCCTGGACAGGTAATGTATGATGCTGCAAGGGCTGCAAGGACATCGGAAACGATGTCCTTGCAACCCTCGCTCAACGATCATCGGGCCGTGGAATAGGCCCAGCAAACGAGCGGCGATGTAGCAGATCGCCGCTCGTTTACATCGTTGATCGGGCCCTCCTCGGCCCATGGAATAGGACCCTAAGGGACCTTTAATAACACTTAGGAAACCACTGCTGGTGTTTTGGGTTAATTATTCTAATTTTCTTAAATACTGACTTTTGGGGTTTTTTTGGCTGTAATCCATGATCATCAACTTTAACAGAAATAAACACTAGAAAAAGTTCACTCTGTGAACTCCTTACCAAGTAACAGAAAAGGAGCCAACCCTTCCTCTTGGAAGCCAGAGGCTGAGCAAGCCTTTGAGGTTTTCAAAAAAAGTTTCTCCTCAGCCCTAGTGCTCATACACCCCAATCTGGAAATGCCATTCATGGTAGAGGTAGATGCCTCTGAGATTGGAGTACAGGCAGTTCTGTCCCAGGGTAGACAACCCTACACTAATTTAGGACCTGTGGCATTCTTCTCCAGAAACCTCTCTACTTGCAAGGCCAATTATTACATTGAGACATCGGGTGGGAGCAATGCCTAGTAGCCAAGGGGTGGCACGTGTAAGGAAAGGTTTTGGTGGTTTCCTTACAGGAGCCACCCCTTGGCTGGGTCCTTCCCGGAGGGATATCTGGCTAGTCCTGTGTTTCGAGACTCTTTGAAGAGGCTCCACGGGCTCTTCTTTTGCATATTCATGTTTCCCAGGGGGCAATGCACCTAGAACTTCACTGCTTTGAGCGCCTTCACTAGCAGCCAGCAGTGTTGTCGTTTGGCTGGTCTCCCTGAGATCAGCGGTCTGTTTCTCTTGTGGCTCTACTAGGTATTTCTCCCACCTAGCCAGAATCCTGCTCCACACTGATGAGGGGCAACACCCTGAAACAGCTTTATGTGGATGGTTACCTGGCCTTGGTTTTTCCCTTTTCATTACATTGACTTATAGGGCCACTTAATATGGTGGTTTTGGTGGTTTCCTTACAGGAGCCACCCCTTGGCTGGGTCCTTCCCGGAGGGATATCTGGCTAGTCCTGTATTTCGAGACTCTTTGATGAGGCTCCACAGGCTCTTCTTTTACATAATAATGACTTTGTTAATAGAGAGTTATTGGCCATCAAGTGGGTCTTCAAGGAGTGGAGAGATTTTCTGGAGGGAGCTCGGCACCAAGTAACAGTCCTCACTGGCTTTTTGTAAAGTTGTACCTTGGTTTAAGAGTAACTTGGTTTAAGAGCATTTTGGTTTAAGAGCTCACAGGTCTTTAAGAGCTCACAGGTGTGGTCTACAGCACTGTACTCTGACCATGGAAGTCTCCCTTACCTTCCAAATCATGGCAGATCCACTCCAGGCTGGGGCTTACATCAGGGGACAGGACTGTGGAGGTAATCTCTCCATAGCTGTAACCCCTCTCTCCCCAGACAGTGAGTGCTGCATGTATATGCCCACATCTACCCTGCTCATTTATTCATGCTCCCTGTAGTCTTTGTCTGCCCTTGTGTTTCCCATCCTCTCCATTACTTTACAGTAACTTATAATATCACAAATTCTGCTGTTTCTGAATATTTGTTTCATCTGTTTTACACATTATTCAGAACAATAAATCATTGATTTTGGGGTGTGGAACCAATTGTCTGCATATCAGTGATTTCTTATTGGAAAATTTGCTTTGGTTTAAAAGTGGATTTGTATTACAAGCACAGCCCCGGAACGAATTATGCTCCTAATCCAAGGCACCACTGTATCTGTACATCTAAGTTTAGAGTTTGTTAAAACCGATTTATTCCTTCAATTTGTCTAGTCATCCTGGCATAGTGGGCACTGGTGTAACGCCTGGAGTCGTGGATCCACTGAACTGTCACTAGCGATGGTGGTAACCGCACCAGGGAGCGGAGTCTAAGGGGCCGCTGGTTTTCACCAGAGCCCGCCGCAAGGCGGGATGGACTTTCTGCAGCAGGCGACCCCCAGGTCGCTACCCCTGGCTTGGTTGCTAGTGACAGCAGGCGAGGCATGGCAGGAGCAGTAGGCAGATGGTAATGCAGGCAGAGGTCTGTAGGCGTAACCGCAGGCGGCAGGCAGAGCTCAGGAACAATGGTAAAGCAGCGGACAGGAACTAGGGACCAGAACAGTGGACTGGGACCAGGAACAACAGGGAGCTGGGTCAAACGCTATGGGAAGCATGTAGAGGCTCCAACCTCTGTAGTGGGGCAGGGCTGGAATTTATATAAGAGTGTGATGTGAAGCAACCAATTAGGGGCGGACTGCCGCTTTAAATCTGAGACAGCCGGCGCGCGCGCGCCCTAGGAGGCGGGGACGCGCGCGCCGGCCGGCACAGCGGGTGACAGGAGCGGGGCGAGGTAAGGCGCCCCCCGGGGTCGAACTAGTAGCAGCGCCGGGTCCCTGCATATGGACCCCGGCGGCTGCATGGAGAGGTCGCGGCGGCGGCCCGGAGCACGGGACGACGCCGCGGCCGTGACAGTACCCCCCCCTTTGGCCTCCCCCTCTTTCTTGCCTGCAGATGGAGGCAAATCAGTGATGAAGTCCATCCCTATGTGGCAAGGGGATGTGGATTTGTGGATGAAACCCTTCTGTAAGTTCTCCCAGATGTAAGAGGACATGGCCTCAGTCTCGGGTACGGAGAGAGGGTACACCCGACCTTGTGGAGGAGAAGTTCCAGGAAGGAGGTCTATGGGACAATCGTACGCCCGATGAGGTGGTAGAGAGTCCGCCTCCGTGGCAGAAAAGGCATCAGACAAGTCTTGGTATTCCGCCGGTAGGCCGGATAGAGGCTTGGCAGGGTCGGGTGACAACATAGAGTACTTGGGCTGAGGTGACCTAGGACACTGGTTGGAACAGTCCTGACCCCAACTAGGAATCTTCCCGGTTCTCCAGTCCAGCTTAGGGGCATGTAATCGCAGCCAAGGGAGTCCCAGGAGGATGGTGGAAGAAGAATGGAGAAGGACGTAGAAGGAGATCTTTTCCTGATGTGAAGTGCCCACCTGGAGGACTAGAGGTGCGGTCTGGTAGTGCACATGGTCGGTAAGAATCTCGCCCGTGACCGAGGAGATAGTCAGGGGTCTGGCTAGTTGGGTCACGGGTAGCCGCCATCTTTGGACCAATGTAGCTGCAATAAAACTGCCTGCTGACCCAGAATCGAGAAAGGCAGTAGTCTGGTGAGTTTGTCCTGAGGGTGTCTGGATGGAGACTGGCACAGACAACCTTGGAGAGGTGGCATTCACATTTAGGGAGGCCTCTCCCACCGGACCTAGGTGCTGGCATTTCCCGGACGCTTGAGGACGTTGGGGACATCTCAGCCGAAAGTGATCTGAACCACCGCAGTAGAGGCAGAGATTCAGCTCCAGACGACGAATTCTTTCATCAGGCGTCAGGTGAGCCCGTTCCACCTGCATAGGAATCTCAGGAGTCGACTGGGACACCGGAACGTCAGGATTCTGGAAGACCGGCGCCAGCTGGTGATGGCGACGGGACAGGCTTAGTCGCCGTTCATGCCAGACCTACTCCTCTCTCTCAGAAAAATGAGTATCGACCCTGGTGGCCAGTAGGATGAGTTCGTTCAGGGAGGTAGGTAGGTCTCGGCACGTCTCTCACCTGACTGGACAGGCCCTTCTTGAAGGTGGCTATTAGAGCGGCCTCATTCCAGTCTAATTCTGCCGCCAGGGTGCGGAACTGGATGGCGTAGTCACGAACAGAGGAGCTCCCTTGAGAGAGGTTGAGGAGAGCAGTCTCAGCTGAAGAGGCACGGGCAGGTGCCTCAAAGACAGAGCGAAACTCGGCCAGGAAGGTTCCGAGATTGGCAGCAGCAGGGTCATCTCGGTCCCACAGTGGCGTGGCCCAAGCCAGAGCTCTACCCTCCAATAGGCTGATGATGAAAGCCACTTTAGAGCGCTCGGTGGAAAACTGACTACTTAAGAGTTCAATATGCATGGTGCATTGAGTCAGGAATCCTCTGCATAACTTGGAGTCACCAGCGTATTTGCTTAGGAGAGCCAGTCGAAGTGTTGAAAAAGCAGCAGGAGGTGGTGTGCGCTGGGCTGTAGTATGCTGCTGTAAGGCGGCAGTGAGTTGCTGAATCAGCTGCGACTGTTGCTGGATTTGTTGCGCCTGTTGGGCGACCACTCGGGCTACGTCACGGATATCAGGCACCTCGCCGGGATCCATGGTTGGAGCCTACTGTAATGCCTGGAGTCGTGGATCCACTGAACTGTCACTAGCGATGGTGGTAACCTCACCAGGGAGCGGAGTCTAAGGGGCCGCTGGTTTTCACCAGAGCCCGCCGCAAGGCGGGATGGAGTTGCTGCGGCAGGCGACCCCCAGGTCGCTACCCCTGGCTTGGTTGCTAGTGACAGCAGGCGAGGCGTGGCAGGAGCAGTAGGCAGATGGTAATGCAGGCAGAGGTCTGTATGCGTAACCGCAGGCGGCAGGCAGAGCTCAGGAACAATGGTAAAGCAGCGGACAGGAACCAGGGACCAGGACAGTGGACTGGGACCAGGAACAAGGACTGAGGTCAGGAACAACAGGGAGCTGGGCCAAACGCTATGGGAAGCATGTAGAGGCTCCAACCCCTGTAGTGGGGAAGGGCTGGAATTTATATAAGAGTGTGATGTGCAGCAACCAATTAGGGGCAGACTGCCGCTTTAAATCTGAGACAGACGACGCGCGCGCACCCTAGGAGGCGGGGACGCGTGCGTCTGCCGGCACAGCGGGTGACAGGAGCGGGGCGAGTTAAGGCGCCCCCCGGGGCCGAACTAGTGGCAGCGCCGGGTCCCTGCACATGGACCCCAGCGGCTGCATGGAGAGGTCGCGGCGGCTGCCCGGAGCACGGGACGCCGCCGCGGCCGTGACAACTGGTTACTTCATGTCTCGTTTCTGTTGATGGCCATCCTGGCAGCGAGACGTCCGAGACTTTGTCAAAGCATGTGAGACTTGTGCCAGGGTAAAGACTACTCAGTCACTTCCTGAGGGTCTGTTACGCCCACTATCTCTGCCCAGTAGGCCCTGGTCTCATTTGTCCATGGACTTCATAATAGATCTTCCTTCCTCCAAAGGAAAAACTTTAGTCTGGGTTACTGTAGATTGATTTACTAATACTGTATGTGTCACCTGGTGGCGTTGAAAAAATGACCTAATGCTAAGACACTTGCCAATCTGTTAGTACGTCATATACTTCGACTCCATGGTATTCCTGTAAACATTGTGTCAAATAGGGGCGTACAATTTGTGGAGGGCATTCTGTAACAAATAGGGTATCACATTATCCTTTTCATCTGCCTTTTAACCCAAAAACTAACGGCTGAACTGAAAGGCTTAAAGGACAACTCCTGGCAAAATGTATTTTTTTAATTTTTGGTATTACATACAGTAAGCAAAGTTAGACAAATTCCTAGTGTACACTAATTATGGGAAATTTACTAGTTCAGGCAGGCTTCAATTTCTCTAAAAAAAAAAAAAAAAAAAAAAAAGGTGAAATCAAGAATCAGGTGTATTTATATGAAGTGTCCAGCAGGGGGCGCAGTAAATGTAGAAATTACATGGTAAAAATAACTGGCCATTCCTGTGCTTTACTCAGAAAATGTAGCTACTGTGCCCCCCACCCAACCTTCTCCCGCCCTGACAGGAGCTCTGTAGTGCAAAAATTCCCCCCCAAAAAAACCCGAACTCCACCCCCCGGGGCCGCCCGATCTCATCCCAGGTAACACAGCAGCCCCATTTTATGTTCCCGATGCTAGACACTGCCCCCCACAGCTCTTCCCTGAAAGGAACCCCCAGTGAAAACATTCCCTCCCCCAAAGACCACCAAACTCCCCCCACTGGTTACCCCAACCACATTACCAGCACTTCCAGCTGGTCCTTTGTGCAGTGTGTCCCAGCTGCCTCTCCCCCTTGAGTAATCATCATGCTTGAAGAGAGAGAGGGTGCAGGAACCGTGACAGAGTATCGTTCACCCTGCTGCATATAGGGCGGGCCTATTACCTGATCGGGAGTACCAGCCCCATCTTGTGAGCAGGGGGTAAATGGTCCTCTGTCGCAGTCCCTGCAGCCTCTCTCCCACCAAACATTATGATTACTGTAGGGATAGAGGCAGCTCGGACACGCCGCCGCCGAGCTTGGGGGTCTTTGGGGGTCTTTGGGTGGGGGGGTATGTAAATACACCTGATTAGTGAAATCACCATTTTTTTTTAGAGAAATTGAAGCCTGTCTCAACTACTAAATTAAGGAAAATAGCACTATATGTGCATTTCCATAATTAGTGTACATTAGGAATTTGTCTAACTTTGCTTATGTAATAACATACTAAAAATACATTTTGCTTGGAGTTCTCCTTTAACCAATCTCTGGAGCAGTACCTTAGATGTTACATCTCTGGCAAAGAGAATGTTCTGAATTTTTACCCATGGCAGAATTCGCCCTCAACAACCAAGTCATTTATTTCTGATTGTGTTACTGGTTACCAGATTTTGGCTTTGACTTTTGACTAATATTTTGACTACATTTTGGTACTGTGCTGACCGATTGTTGCTGATTTCTGACTATGAATTATTGTTTATCTTGTCCATGTTTTTGTGTCACTTCTGTGCAGGTCAGGGACTGTCGACCAGTTATCTGCTGCCAGTTAGGGCAATTGAGGTAATTAGGCAGAGACAGCTAGGCGGGTGTCAGTGCTAAAGCATCACCTGTCTCGTGTCCTCCAGTCCCCACATATAGTACACCCTCCTACCGGGATTCCATCCGGCCCAACGAAAAACGGACATGTCAGTTTCTGCAGCCACTATTGATTGAATAGCGGACGCAGAGACATGTCAGTACACACAATGGAGCGTTTTGCTCTGGCTGCACACTCCATTGTGTGCAGTGGTGAATTGGGATGCGGGCGCACACGGGTCTGCCTGCATCGTAATTCACCATAAATGAAAATGATCCAGCCAGTACTGACTGAGATGATCTTCAGTAA
Source organism: Dendropsophus ebraccatus (assembly GCF_027789765.1). Lineage (NCBI taxonomy): Eukaryota > Metazoa > Chordata > Amphibia > Anura > Hylidae > Dendropsophus > Dendropsophus ebraccatus. The sequence continues at coordinate 86,396,881 of NC_091455.1, read as the reverse complement.
CCCAGAATGTGTGAACATAGCCTAATAGTGATGCCACAATGTAATAAGTTTAGTTGCAAACAATAACTCTCATCTGTGCAGTACATGTATGTGCTATGTAGGGAAGACACAATATTACATACTTACATATTTACTTATTCTATATAATAACACCAACATCATCAAAAGAGTATCAGTCAGCGACTTTGTTTCCTGCCCTCTGAACCATCTACCATCTGTCTTTTTTCAACATTTAGAAACTGAGATATATTGATGTGTCAACAAAGCAAAGCAGAAGAAAAGCTGAGATGTTGTTGAACCAGCAGATGGCTCCCAGTGCCTGCCAGAAATATGGGATTTCTACCACTTCATAAGGCACCATGGAAAATATTATAAAGAAAGCAGGGGCCAAATGGATTTTTTTATTTGCACATCACATAATGGTGTTGCCAAAATAAACTGCTTGTTAATGCAAATTATACTCTACTTTTTCATGTTTCCATTTTGTTACAGTGTGCTGTTAGTGAAAGTCCACAGGAGACAGGATTGCTGCAGATTGCACCTGTGGAATTGTGCAAGTACAACCTATAGCAGAATATAGTAGCAAACCAAATTTTACGATTAAAGGTAATGTAACGCCTAGATTGGCCACTAAATAGAGCCAGAAACTGATACTCCTAATTTGTTTCTATTTTCTGATTGTAATTTTTTTATTTTATTTAAAGGGGAATTTAGCCTGGGACACCTTTTTTGCCAATGCCCAGGGGGAGTGAAAACAATTACATTCACTTACCTCCCTGCCTCGAGCACAGTCACCCACATTCAGTTTTTTTGGTCTATATGGTGTGCAGCCACTTCTTAGCCTTGAGACGTGACGCACAGGTCTGCTGAGCCATTCAGTTGCAGAGGTGAAACACCACTATATCCACTAAATGACTGATCGGCCCTGTGATGCAGGGCCATTCTGGGACTTCAAGGCTATGTTCACAGACTGTAAAATAATGGTAGTTATTTGATACTCAAAATAACAACCTTTACCTTATTTTCAGTCTTCGGTGATTTGCATGGTAGCTACCAAATAACACCAGTATACAAGAAGCAATCACCATACATATTATCACCATGCTGTTACTGATTAACCCAAGACCAATACTACTAATAGTACTAATATACACATAACAAACACTACCATGACACCATGACCACTACAGTTACTACCACATGACTGATAACACTATACTGTTAATGAATAAAATCCACTATATAAAAACATATTACCATTAATACAATAATATGCACAGCAAATAATACCATCACCGTATACGCTTATTAAAAAAAAAACACTATTCCACTATAAAAATCCAATATTCTCCCTAAGCAGTTACTATGATAGTAGATCCTAGCTGTACACAGGTTCTGCAGACCATATAAGTGATTATAGTGCAGTTACATCGAGTGACTCACAGGAGGCCATTTTTTTTTTTTTTCTTTTTTTTTTTACAAAAACTATGTTTTTGCTGAAGTTGTTCGATTTTCCTTTTCCTCTCCATCTGGCTCAGCCATCTTAAAAAGTGTAATGCCTGGAGTCGTGGATCCACTGAACTGTCACTAGCGATGGTGGTAACCTCACCAGCGAGCGGAGTCTAAGGGGCCGCTGGTTTTCACCAGAGCCTGCCGCAAGGCGGGATGGACTTGCTGCGGCAGGCGACCCCCAGGTCGCTACCCCTGGCTTGGTTGCTAGTGACAGCAGGCGAGGCGTGGCAGAAGCAGTAGGCAGATGGTAATGCAGGCAGAGGTCTGTAGGCGTAACCGCAGGTGGCAGGCAGGGCTCAGGAACAATGGTTAAGCAGCGGACAGGGACCAGGGACCGGGACAGCGGACAGGAACTAGGAACAAGGACTGAGGTCAGGAACAACAGGGAGCTGGGCCAAACGCTATGGGAAGCATGTAGAGGCACCAACACCTGTGGTGGGGCATGCTGGGATTATATAGGGAGTGACCAGAGCAACTACCAATTAAGGGCGGACTGGCCCTTTTAATCTGAGGAAGCCGGCGCGCGCACGCCCTAGGAGGCGGGGACGCGCGCCGGCCGGAACAGACAGAGACAGGAGCGGGGCGAGGTAAGGCGCCCCCCGGGGCCGAACTGGTGGCAGCGCCGGGATCCCTGCACATGGACCCCGGCGGCTGCATGAGGCAGGGGAAAGTTGCGGCGGCGGCCTGGGGCACGGGACGCCGCCGCAGCCGTGACAGTACCCCCCCCTTAGGCCTCCCCCTCTTTCTAGCCTGCAGGAACCTTTTGATGAGATCTTGGTCCAGGATATTAGCCTCGGGTTCCCAGGACCTCTCTTCAGGACCAAATCCTCTCCAGTCCACTGGGAAGAACCGTCTTCCTCTGACAGTTTTCATGGCCAGAATGTCTTTAACAATGTAGACGTCGTCAGAGACGGCTTGAGGAGCAGTGAACGAAGACTTATTGGTGAATCGGTTGAGGACCACTGGCTTTAAGAGGGAAACATGGAAGGCGTTCAGAATCCGCATAGTAGGGGGTAGGTCAGATGCCTTGAGCAACGATTGTCAAGTCTGTTCCCAGATCGACTGTAGGTCAAACAACAATTCCTCCAAGGCTGGGACCTCAGAGGATGGAGAGAGAGGCAGAGGAGGACGAGGGTGATGCCCATAGACCACATAGAAGGGTGACTTGCCTGTGGAACTCGAGTCCAGATGGTTGTAGGAGAACTCTGCCCATGGAAGCAGACTGGACCAGTTGTCCTGGCGAGCGGAGACAAAGTGTCGAAGATAATTGCCAAGGACCTGATTGACCCTTTCTACTTGCCCGTTGGTCTGGGGATGATAGGCCGATGAGAAGTCCAGCTTCACTTGGAGTTGAAAACAGAGGGCACGCCAGAATTTGGAGATGAATTGTGAGCCTCTGTCAGACACTATATGAAGAGGAAGACCATGTAGGCGAAAGATATGCTGAAAGAACAGCTGGGCCAGGCGAGGAGCTGATGGTAGTCCAGGAAGAGCCACGAAGTGGGACATTTTGGAGAAGCGGTCAGTAACAACCCAAATGACAGTGTTACCCGCAGATGGAGGCAAGTCTGTGACAAAGTCCATGCCTATATTGCACCAGGGGCGGTCTGGAACTGGCAAGGGCTGAAGTAGGCCGGCAGGTTTTTGACGGGAGGACTTGTTTCTGGCACAGATGGTACAGGAAGCCACAAAGTCCTTGACATCTTGGAGTAGGCTGGGCCACCAGTAGTGGCGGGAGATCAGTTGCCCGGTCTTTTGAACTCCCGGATTCCCAGCCACCATAGAGGAATGACCCCACTTCAAGATCCGTCTTCGAAGAGCAGGGCGCACATAGGTCTTTCCGGGAGGCAATCTTTGAAGAGTGGATGTGGCGACTGGCACTAAGCGATCGGGAGGTATAATGTGGCGAGGAGAGTCCTCTTGTCCCATGATGTCAGATGCTCGGGAGAGGGCATCGGCTTTCACGTTCTTCTCAGCCGGACGGAAATGGATAACGAAGTTGAAACGTGAAAAGAAAAGCGACCACCTGGCCTGCCGGGGATTGAGACGTTGGGCCGATTGGAGGTAGAGAAGATTCTTGTGGTCCGTGTAGATATTTACCAGATGCCTAGCCCCCTCTAGGAGATGACGCCACTCCTCCAGTGCCAACTTAATCGCCAAGAGTTCACGGTCGCCAATAGTATAGTTCCTCTCGGCAGGGGAGAAAGTCTTTGAGAAGAACCCACAGGTTCGGGTCTTGCCTGATGCATCCCTTTGCGAGAGGACGGCTCCAGCGCCCACTGAAGATGTGTCGACCTCAAGTGAAAACGGCTTGGTGGCATTCGGGCGGACTAGAGCAGGAGCAGAAGCAAAGGCTGACTTTAGGCTAGTGAAGGCTTGCTCGGCCTCAGGTGGCCAATGCCTGGGATCCGCCTTCTTCTTAGTGAGAGCCACGATGGGTGCGACCAGGGTAGAGAAGTGTGGGATGAACTGCCGATAGTAATTGGCAAATCCTAGGAGGCGTTGGATAGCTCTGAGTCCCACAGGCGTGGCCACTGGAGAACAGCTGAGAGCTTGGCCGGATCCATTTGTAGACCTTGGCCGGAGACGATATACCCAAGAAACGGAAGACTGCGCTGATGGAAAACGCACTTCTCTAGCTTGGCGTACAAATGATTGGCCCGTAGTCTTCGTAGGACCTGACGTACTTGTGTCACGTGAGTCTGCTGGTCAGGGGAGAAGACCAAAATATCGTCAAGATAGACAATGACGCCAGACATAGAGGAGGTCACGGAAGATGTCGTTGACGAATTCCTGGAAAACCGCTAGGGCATTGCATAGGCCGAATGGCATGACCAGGTATTCGTAGTGCCCATCTCTGGTGTTAAAAGCGGTCTTCAATTCGTCTCCTTCACGAATACGGATTAAATTGTACGCTCCCCTGAGGTCCAGCTTAGAGAAGATCTTGGCTCCACGGAGACAGTCGAATAGTTCAGGGATAAGTGGAAGAGGATATTGGTTCTTGACTGTCACCTTATTTAGGCCCCTGTAGTCTATGCATGGGCGAAGAGAACCGTCCTTCTGCACAAAGAAGAATCCTGCGCCAGCAGGGGATGTGGATTTGCGAATGAAACCCTTCTGTAGGTTCTCCCCGATGTAGGAAGAAATCGCCTCATTCTCGGGCACGGAGAGAGGGTACACCCGACCTCGTAGAGGAGAAGTTCCAGGAAGGAGGTCTATGGGACAATCATATGTCCGGTGAGGGGGTAGAGAGTCTGCCTCTTTGGCAGAAAAGACGTCAGCCAAGTCTTGGTATTCTGCCGGTAGGCCAGGTAGAGGCTTGACGGAGTCAGGTGACGTCATAGAGCACTTGGGCTGAGGAAGCTTCAGACACCGGTTAGGACAGTCCAGACCCCAACTGAGAATCTCCCCGGTTCTCCAGTCTAGCTTAGGGGTATGTAATTGCAGCCAAGGTAGACCCAGCAGAATGTCGGAAGAGGAATGGCGCAAGACGTAGAAGGAGATCTTCTCCTAATGCAAGGCGCCCACCTGGAGGACTAGAGGTGCTGTCTGGTAGTGTACAGCTTCAGTAAGAGTCTCGCCCGTGACCGAGGAGATAGACAGGGATCGGGCTAGCTGGGTCACGGGTAGCCGCCATCTTTGGACCAATATGGCTGCAATGAAAATGCCTGCAGACCCAGAGTCGATGAAGGCAGTAGTCTGGTGCGTTTGTCCTGAGGGTGTCTGGATAGAGACTGGCAAAGACAACCTTGGAGAGGTAGCATTCACACCTAGGGAGGCCTCTCCTACCGGACCTAGGTGCGAGCGTTTCCCTGGCGCTGAGGACGTTGGGGACATCTTTGCCGGAAGTGATCAGAGCCACTGCAATAGAGAAAGAGCTTCAGCTCCAGTCGGCGAGCTCTCTCATCAGAGGTCAGGCGAGCACGTTCTACCTGCATCGGTACTTCAGGAGTTAACTGGGGTACTGGCGTGACTGGATTCTGGAAAACCGGTGCCAGCCGGTGATGGCGACGAGGCAGGTTTAGTCGCCATTCTTGCCGGACCTCCTCCTCTCTCTCGGAAAATCGGTTATCGACTCTGGTAGCCAGTAGGATGAGATTGTTCAAGGAGGTAGGAAGATCTTGAGCGGAGAGCACGTCTTTTACCCGACTGGACAGGCCCTTCTTAAAGGTGGCTATTAGAGCGGCCTCATTCCAATCTAATTCTGCTGCCAGGGTGCGGAACTGGATGGCGTAGTCGCCAACGGTGGAATTCCCCTGAGAGAGATTGAGGAGAGCTGTCTCAGCCAAAGACGCAGGGACAGGTTCCTCAAAGACGGAGCGGAACTTGGCCAGAAAGGTTCGGAGATTGGCAGCAGCAGGGTCGTCTCGGTCCCAGAGAGGCGTGGCCCAAGCCAGAGCTCTACCCTCCAGTAGGCTGATGATAAAAGCCACTTTAGAGCGCTCGGTGGAAAACTGACTACTTAAAAGTTCAATGTGCATGGTGCATTGAGTCAGGAATCCTCTGCATAACTTGGGATCACCTCCGTATTTACTCGGGAGAGCCAGTCGTAGTCTCGAAGGAGTTGCAGGAGGAGGAGAGTGCTGGGCTGTAGTATGCTGCTGTAAGGCGGCGGTCAGTTGCTGAATCAGCTGCGACTGTTGCTGGATCTGTTGCGCCTGTTGGGCGACCACTCGGGCTACGTCACGGATATCAGGCACCTCGCCGGGATCCATGGTTGGAGCCTACTGTAATGCCTGGAGTCGTGGATCCACTGAACTGTCACTAGCGATTGTGGTAACCGCACCAGGGAGCGGAGTCTAAGGGGCCGCTGGTTTTCACCAGAGCCCGCCGCAAGGCGGGATGGACTTGCTGCGGCAGGCGACCCCCAGGTCGCTACCCCTGGCTTGGTTGCTAGTGACAGCAGGCGAGGCGTGGCAGAAGCAGTAGGCAGATGGTAATGCAGGCAGAGGTCTGTAGGCGTAACCGCAGGTGGCAGGCAGGGCTCAGGAACAGTGGTTAAGCAGCGGACAGGGACCAGGGACCGGGACAGTGGACAGGAACTAGGAACAAGGACTGAGGTCAGGAATAACAGGGAGCTGGGCCAAACGCTATGGGAAGCATGTAGAGGCTCCAACACCTGTGGTGGGGCATGCTGGGACCAGAGCAACTACCAATTAAGGGCGGACTGGCCCTTTTAATCTGAGGCAGCCGGCGCGCGCACACCCTAGGAGGCGGGGACGCGTGCGCCGGCCGGGACAGACAGAGACAGGAGCGGGGCGAGGTAAGGCGCCCCCCGGGGCCGAACTAGTGGCAGCGCCGGGTCCCTGCACATGGACCCCGGAGGCTGCATGAGGCAGGGGAAAGTTGCGGCGGCGGCTCAGAGCACGGGATGCCGCCGCAGCCGTGACAAAAAGTTCTCTGGCCATGATTCAATTCCGCAGAATCTACCAGGCAAACATTTTAGGCTCCTCACTCCAACATCATTCTCATCTATATACAAACTCTTCATCTGTGTTGCTTTACACAGTAACAATATAAGCAGTTAGGCCTAGTTTATGCCATAATGCAGTTAAAATAGTTAGGTCCCTGTATTCTTCCCTATAGTAGTATGTGCCCCTCTATGCCCCATATGCTGTCTCTGTGCTCCCACATATTAAAGGCTTCATCTCTATCCCCACATAGTATTAGGGCCCCCTCTGTGTCTAAATAAAGCATAGGCCCCCATTGTACCTCGATATAGTGCAGAGGGAAGATACCGCCCGGGGACTGCCTGGAAAACATGGATATAGCTATAGCTGTATAGTATAGGGCCCTCTGTACAGCTCCCATATTGTATTGGCCCCACTGTGCAGACCCCATATTTTATAGGCTCCCATCTGTGCAGCAGCCCCAATCTAGTATAAGCTCCCCTGTGCAGCAGCCCCCATATAGTATACATCCCACTGTGCAGCAATCCTAATATAGTAAACGGCACCTTGTGCTTCAGTCCTTATATAACATAGGTCCCTCTGTGTTGCAGTCCCTATATAGTATAGGCCCCCTTTGCTGCAGTCCCCATATAGTATAGCCCCCCCCTTTGCTGCAGTCCATATATAGTATAGCCCCCCTGCTGAAGTCTATATATAGTATAGGCCTCTCCTGTGCTGCAGTTCCTATATAGTATAGCCCCTCCCTGTACTGTAGTCTTGATATAGTATCCCCCCCACACACACACACCCCATGGGGGTTTAAGGGGGCTGCCTTTTCCATACTCACAGTGGGATGACTGCGAGTATTTAATTGTTTTTTTTTATTGTGATCAGGAAAAAATATGGAACATCTTCCAGAAAAATAATAATTAAAATTAGGACGCGCAGGTCCTAGCACCAAGTATATAGTTGATACGATGTCCCTTGCATTGATCAAGATCACTTGTTTTATATAGTTTTGTGCCGTTGTAAACTCATCAAATAGAATAGGGCAAACATCAAAAACAAAACAAAAACAGAGATCGTAAATATCACATTCTCCTACAAACAAAAAAAACAAACAAACAAAGGGGGGACATACATTTTGTAGTAGGCAACAGATGATTGGCAGTCAAAAACTTAATCAAAAACTAGAAAAGAATTAGAACTGAGGAACCTTGTGTTGTCAGAGTTGATCAGCAAGTGGAGCATTAATAATTAGATAGAGAATAAGGGAATATAAGTGAGTGCCAGAAACCTTAGAGTTTGGAAAGCCTCAATAGAAGAATGTCAAATCCACAATGAACAAATAGAAATACAACGTCTCAAGGAGTTGGGGAGTCAGATAAGTAATTTCTGTAAAATGTATTTAATCATATTGAAAGTGACAGTGAAGGGATCCGCAGCTGGTTTCGTTGCGTATTTGCAGCGTAAAATCTGCTGCGGATCCATCCTGTGTGAATACAGCCTTAAAAACTAAACCCCTCAAGATCAAGGCATCTAGTGTTGCAGTGAGGACTTTGAAACCAGAAATATTTTTTTTTAAGCAGAGACAGTAAAAATACATGTGACATCTCAGAAGAAGAAGACATTAAGGATAGGGTTTTAGAGTGACATGGGTGGAGCGAACAAAGAAGTCTAGTAAAATCTGGATGGAAAAATGTTTCCGTAAATATAGTGGGTGTGGGTATGTTTGAATCTGGGTATGACTAGTTGGAGCTAAAATTACATGATGACAGGAAAGCTCGGTGGATACTAGGAAACAGAATAAACCAATGTTAATACTGAATTTAAAGCCAAATGGATAATAGGTTGGACAGATCCTGGGAAAGTGAATGTTGAAAAAGCTACATGGAAACGAATACTGGCATTGTATTGTATATGTTGGTTCTGAGTATTGACCATCAATGATTCTGATTAGGGATGGTCCGAATCGAGTTCGGTTCGGGTTCGTACGAACCCAAACTCTCGGTAATGATTCCTGCTGTCTGCCCGCTCCGTGCAGCGGGCGGATCCAGCGGGAGGACCGCCTGGAAAACTGGGATACAGCCATAGCCATAGGCTGTATCCCAGTTTTCCAGGCGGTCCTCCCACTGTATCCACCCGCTCCACAGAGCGGGCAGACAGCGGGAATCTGATACCGAGGGTTCGGGTTCATAAGAACCCAAACCTCGGAGGGTTCGGACCATCCCTAATTCTGATGGTCTGATTTATGCTGAAGGGACTGAGAAGATTTGGTATGCATCTTGGCTTTCTAATTGCACAAAGGGGTGATTGATAGGTAGCGAAGCTTCTATATCCCCGCTTACTGCTGCCTGCTGTCCACCCAGCCTAGGATCTCTAAGTGGCGGCTGGCAAAGCTCACTGTATCTGCGTCCTTCTCCAGGGTGATTCTATGATGTTATTGTGCCGTATACTATGGGGTTGGAAGGGTGACTGTACTGAGGAGGCCTATACTAAAGGGGGGGGGTCTCCACAGAGGATACCAATACTATAGGAAGGGTAAGGCTGCATAGAGGAGATCCATACTATAGGGGGGGGGGCTGCAAAGAGAAACCCTATATTATATAGTGAGAAGGGGTCTCATAATATATAGGGGCTGCACAGAAGGGCCCCATACTATATTGCGACTTCACAGAAGGGCCGATACTATATGGAGACCTTAAAACTATATAAAATTATATAGATATATACTATATAGGGGCACAGAGGGGCTTAATTACTATATGTGCTGTAGCAAGGAACCTAAAATGTTTCTCTGGCACATTTTGGAGAGAGGATTTATGGTCTGGAGAAATCTAGTCTAGTCGGAAGGAAAAAGGAAAAGTGAACAACTCTGATCAGAGAAGACGCCCCGTGTAAGTCACTGGATGTAACTGCACTGTAATCACTTAAAGATGTTGATCTAATACTGTGTAAACCAATATAACTAAATATCTGCAACAGATGTACATGTTCATGTGAATTGTTCCACTATATTTAATTTGCTATGCTACATTAGCTTTAAAGTACCAATGTTCCTGGTTAGGTTTTTGGTTTGCCAAACTTTGCTTGAACATTTCCCTTTTTGCGATTTCACTCAGCAGTGGCTGAGCTTAGAGGAAACATTGCCTAAGACCATTGGTCATCATACCAGAATATTTGAATGGTGAATGCTATAGGAACATCTTAATTTACCACCTGCACCCATTTCTTTAAAAGATCTACTCTGACAATAATGTGATCTTGGAGAATCAAAATTAATTCTTCACACGGCCTTGGCCTCAAACTCTACAGACTCTAACCTCATTGAAAATAATTGGCATATGTTAGAACAGGCTATGATATCTCCTTCGACTCCTCCAAAAATGTGCATGGAGATTCTTCAGCGGCCATATGTCAAGTTGAGTATAGAGGATGTTTGCCACCTTGTGGAACCTGTTATTGAAACCATCATGGCCCAGAAAGGTTGACCAAACTATTATTTAGCGGGTGTACATATTGCATTGATTGTTCTATGTATGTTACCCCAAAATGGTTCCATAAAAAAATAATAAAAAAATAACTGAAATATAAGATTCATTTCACAAAAAAAATAAATAAATAAAATGCTGAAGCAAAAGCCAGCAATAGATTTGAAAATAGGAGAAAATCCTTAGCTATGTTCACACCCCGTCCTTTTTCAGTAAAGAACGGACGCTGGTTGCAGTGGAATCAGCGTCCGTTCTTTACTGCAGGGGCGGCATTGGATTGAAGTCAATGCAGTGCCGCCCACTGTGTTCACACATCATTATGTGAACGCCGTTCTTTGAAACAGCATTAAAATAACGTACCTGCCTATAATTGCGGTTCACACACTGTAATGTGTGGCGCTGGCAGAACATTACATTGAAGTGAATGGCTAATTGATTTGTGGGCACATCCGACGGTGCCTGCAAGTCAATTGTAAAAAAAGAAAATTCCTGCATACAGACCAGCGGCTGGCAGTTTAACAGCGTCCATTGCTATGCAATGGACACTGTTAGGCTTCATTCCCATGTTCCGTTGTTTTTACACAGAAAGGCTATGTTCACACTTGGTTTTAGGCTGCATTCCCACGTTCTGTGTTCTGCCAGGAACACGGACGTGGAATGCTAGTACCGGAGTCCTCCCTTGCCCGGACAGCATCTGTAATTTGATGCTGGGAGCAGGGGAACTGTATCAATAAGCGCCGTGCTGTAATGAAGCAGCCGCGCGGTGCTGTTACCAGGGCTGTGGAGCCGGTAAGCCGCAGCTCCGACTCCAACTCCAACTCCGACTTCTGAATTTTATCAGTATCAACTCCGACTCTGACTCCTGCTCCTTCATAAATGGCCAGTCAGACACCAGGGGAGTTATTTATCACACTGGCTCAGCAGCTTCTCCCTAATGTCCTACATGATCCTGGGCAACTTCTGAGGGAATAAGATATAAAGCAGCTTCTCCTGTCAGTGCAGTGGATGCAGCCAGTCTCCAGCCTCCAGCCTCCATGTCCTGAACTACTCACAACTAGACTAGATGGAGCAGGTGGTCTTTTCCTGCTGACAATCTTCTATGTTTCTAACTAAATATTCACCATACACACAGAAACACTGCTAACAGTGCCAGATACCTGTAATATAGAGGTCAGCCATAGTGATATACAGGGGGTCACACATAGTCATATAGAGAGGGGTCACACATAGTAATATAGAGGGATCACTGTGGGTGTGGGGGCACGCCATAGCACACACATACACACACAGCCTGCTGCAGCCATAGCGCACACACAGCCTGCTGTAGCCATAGCACACACAGAGCCTGCTGCAGCCATAGCACACAAACACATGGCCTGCTGCAGCCATATAATATACACACACACAGCTTGCAGCAGCCATAGCATGCACGCACACACACAGCCTGCTGTAGCCATAGCATACACACACACCCACACACACACAGCCCGCTGCTGCCATAGCATACACACACACACACAGCTGCAGCCATAGCGCACACACACACAGCTTGCTGCAGCCATAGCATACACACACAGCCTGCTGCAGGCATAGCATACACACACACACACACACACACACACAGCTGCAGACATAGAACGCTGATGAAAAACACCACATTGAGGACAGAGGTTACTGCTACACTACTTCTCCTCCTCCTTTATATTACACAGGATGTCTTCACATTACACTGCTGCTCATATACAGTCATCCAGCATCCAGGAAGAGAACAGCACAGATCTTCCCCCACACAATGGACTCTTCCAGCTCAGAAACAAACTGCCAAATAGTGACCCCCAACTTGTCCCGACCACCCTTATCTAATAGGGCCAGTGTCCTATTACTGATATATTCCCCGACCACCCTTATCTAAAAGGGCCAGTGTCCTATCAGAATGTTGCTCATAATATATATTGATGAGCAAAACTTATAAAATTCATATCAAAATTCAATTTCAAATTGGTCTAAGATTCTTTTTAAAGCTGGAGTCGGAGTCTGTACATTTCTTCCGACTCCAACTCTGACTCCGACCAAAACTAGTTCCGACTCCACGACTCCGACTCCACAGCCCTGGCTGTTACTACAGCGTGGCGCTTATGAATACAGTTTTCCCCACTCCCAGCATCTAATTACAGATGCTATCTGGGCACGGGGGGACTTTGGTACTGGCATTCCACGTCCGTGTTCCTGGCAGAACACAGAACGTGGGAATGCAGCCTAAAACCAAGTGTGAACATAGCCTTTCTGTGTAAAAACATCCTAGGTAATTGCAATGTAACTATTAAAAAAATAAATAAAAAGATACTAAAATGACTAGCATATAAACATTTTCTGGGTGTGCTGCTTGAAGATTTCTGTCAGACACAAATTTTGCATTACTTTTTTTTTTAGGTTTAAAAAACTGCAGGTTTTTTTTGGTATTTCCTTTAGTGTAAAATAGTACTGGTGTGTTTATAGGACATGTATGTGTATTTATTTCTAAACGTTGCATTAGTTTCATTACAAGTCGTATAATTCTCACATCATGTAATTCCAGAATTTCTATTGAATAATCAGGGGAAAAAATACCAGGAAAAAACACGAATATGCATAGAAACATGGCATTTTCTCCCTATAGAAGTCTACTTCTTAAAAAAACAATCGCTCAACTATTTTGCTAAACTGCCAAAGAGCTGAAAAACGTCAAAAAGCCCTGAAAAAATGCCAAACACAAAAATTTTGTGTCTTTTAGGAAAAAAACACCTAATGTGACAGCGCCCTTATCTGTATCCTCCTCATCACTGAAGTCTATGTAGATGGTAGCCTCTCCTCTGTACCAGGCTGTCATGTATTCTTACTAGAGATGAGTGCACCGGGTTCGGGTTCGAGTCGTTCCGAACCCGAACGTTCGGCATTTGATTAGCGGGGGCTGCTGAACTTGGATAAAGCTCTAAGGTTCTCTGGAAAACATGGATACAGCCAATGACTATATACATGTTTCCACATAGCCTTGGGGCTTTATCCAACTACATCAGCCACCGCTAATCAAATGCCGAAAGTTCGGGTTCGGATCGTCTCGAGCATGCTCCAGGTTCGCTCATCTTCCTATTCTTATGTTTTGTATTCTCACACATAAAGCCTTAAACACTGCATGTAGATGACTATTAGAATACATTGTCCATAGTTTCTGAAGAACAGCAATACTTTGGTTGTTGTGAAGAGTTGAGCATTGTAGCTGGGATGCTGGCAGGGCCGCCGATAGGGCAGTACAAGTGGTACTGCCCTATGGGGCCGGACCCTAAGAGACACGGGGGGGGGGCCCGGCGGGCCCGCCGCCCCCCGACCGCTATGCTAGGGGGGCCCGCACGGCCCCCCTTGCCACCTGTTTTTGAGCATCCCGAGAAGCTGCGGCCACGCAGCTTCTCGGGATGCACTGATCGCTTTGATCTTCAGCCCGCACAGTGAGCGGGCGGAACATTAAAGCGATCTGAATACAGGAGAAGGACCTGTCAATTTCCTCCTCCTGTATTCCCTCCCATAGGCTGCCGGCACTTCATACCAGCAGCCTATGGGAGGCCGGCCCGTGATCATGTGCCCCTCCGGCAGGCGTGATGATGTGACGTCATCACGTCTGCCGGAAGTCCCGTCCCTGCGGCTCGCAAGATGGAGCCCGAAGAGGAGGGGGAAGAGCTGCTGCCTGCACAGCGCGGATTAGGTGAGTAGGATGTTTGTTTTTTTAAGGGGCACCTCTGGGGGAATTAATAGTATATGGGGGCACCTCTGGGGGCATTATTAGCTCATGGGGGGCACCTCTGGGGGCATTATTAGTATATGGGGGCACCTCTGGGGGCATTATTAGTGTATGGGGGCACCTCTGGGGGCATTATTAGTGTATGGGGGCACCTCTGGGGGCATTATTAGTGTATGGGGGCACCTATGGGGCATTATTAGTGTATGGGGGCACCTCTGGGGGCATTATTAGTGTATGGGGGCACCTATGGGGGCATTATTAGTATATGGGGGCACCTCTGGGGGCATTATTAGTTCATGGGGGCACCTCTGGGGGCATTATTAGTATATGGGGGCACCTCTGGGGGCATTATTAGTATATGGGGGCACCTCTGGGGGCGTTATTAGTATATGTGGGCACCTCTGGGGGCATTATTAGCTCATAGGGGGCACCTATGGGGCATTATTAGTATATGGGGGCACCTCTGGGGGCATTATTAGTGTATGGGGGCACCTCTGGGGGCATTATTAGTGTATGGGGGCACCTCTGGGGGCATTATTAGTGTATGGGGGCACCTATGGGGGCATTATTAGTGTATGGGGGCACCTATGGGGGCATTATTAGTGTATGGGGGCACCTCTGGGGGCATTATTAGTATATGGGGGCACCTCTGGGGGCATTATTAGTATATGGGGGCACCTCTGGGGGCATTATTAGTGTATGGGGGCACCTCTGGGGGCATTATTAGTGTATGGGGGCACCTCTGGGGGCATTATTAGTATATGGGGGGCACCTCTGGGGGCATTATTAGTTCATGGGGGCACCTCTGGGGGCATTATTAGTTCATGGGGGCACCTCTGGGGGCATTATTAACTCATGGGGGGCACCTCTGGGGGCATTATTAGTGTATGGGGGCACCTCTGGGGGCATTATTAGTATATGGGGGGCACCTCTGGGGGCATTATTAGTTCATGGGGGCACCTCTGGGGGCATTATTAACTCATGGGGGCATCTCTGGGGGCATTAATAGTGCATGGGGGTACCTCTGGGGGCATTATTAGTTCATGGGGGCCACCTCTAGGGGCATTATTAGCTCATGGGGGCACAGCAGGGAATCCTACATACAGGGGGCACAGCAGGGGATCCTACATACAGGGGGCATCCCACACAGCGCAGTTACTATGGGAGCCTACAGGGGGGAGAAAGGGAAGGAAGTTGCTAGAAATGTGCGGAGCCTAAATTGTTTGTCTCGCAGGTTCTAAGGGGATTAAACGTATCTGGAAGGACTCATCATGGAGGTCTGGGCCGGATGGAGAGGAAAAGGGAAAGTGACGCCTCAGATCAAAGAAGACGTCACCTGTGAGTCCCTGTATGACACTTTTCTTATTTTGTAGAACATCATTTAGTAGGGGCGCCCCGAGGTGACAGCTACTACATTATCTGTACTCAGAGATATCACTGTGTTATCTGTTGTGTTACATAGGACTGCATGTGACTACTACATTATCTGTACTCAGAGATATCGCTGTGTTATCTGTGGTGTTACATAGGACTGCAGGTGTTAGCTACTACTCAGAGATATCACTGTGTTATCTGTGCTGTTACATAGGACTGCAGGTGACATCTGCTACATGATCTATACTCAGAGATATCACTGTGTTATCTGTGCTGTTACATAGGACTGCAGGTGAAATCTACTACATTATCTGTACTCAGAGATACCACTGTGTTATGTGGTGTTACATAGGACTGAAGGTGATATCAGGTGATTTCTCCAGGTTGCAGAAGTTCAAACTTCATCGTGCCCTGGTGTGCTGGTGTCTGTATGTCTGTATACATGTGTGCTGGTGTCTGTATACATGTGTGCTGGTGTCTGTGTGTGAGATCAATTCTAGAGAACTGGCTCATATACCCCATTTTCCCCAGTGGCTTAAAATGTAACCTCTGTTATACAGTTATAGAATTGTAGAACCTAAAGGTGAACAAGGTGCAATTCAAATAGACACTAACTTGTATAGCTGCCTCTTGTGCTCTGTATGCAGTGCATTATACTCACCCTTGCTACGCACAATTTATAGCGTGTCTACAAGCCCAGCGGGGCTCATTATGATGGAGACTAAAACTTATACAAGAGTGGGGTAGGGGTTCCCCTGTATTCAGAATGCTGTTGAGTGCTAGGCAATGCCCCGTCTGGGATTATTGAATTTCGAGGGTCTATGCAGAGCAGGATAAAGACACCTCTGCTGCACAAACAGGATCTCCTAGAAAGCGTTCTCACCGCCATGTATTCGCTATCACTGTCTTGGGTGAGCTAAACTAGTCTGCCTGGGGGGCTGTGTGATTTGTATATGCTCACTAACATGGAACAGCCTCATTATATTAGCCTTATCAACATATTCTATGTTAGTGAGCATATCGGGGGGGGGATATTGGTGAACATATACAAATCAAACAGCCCCCCAGACCCTCGAAATTCAATAACCCCAAACGGGGCATTGCCTAGTACTCAACAGCATTCTGAATACAGGGGAACCCCTACCCCACTCTTGTATAAGTTTTAGTCTCCGTCATAATGAGCCCCGCTGGGCTTGTAGACACGCTATTAATTGTACGTTGCAAGGGTGAATATAATGCACTGCATACAGAGCACAAGAGGCAGCTATACAAGTAAGTGTCTGTATGGTGACATTTAAATTGCACCTTGTTCACATTTAGTTTCTACAATTTTATAACTGTATAACAGAGGTTACATTTTAAGCCACTGGGGAAAATGGGGTATATGAGCCAGTTCTCTAGAATTGATCTGAACCAAATTATACCTCCCAGCAAGGCGTGGGTCGAACACACAATTTTTTTTTTTATTAATGTGGGGGGCCCAGACACTTTGGTTGTATGGGGCCCCGAAATTCCTGATGGCGGCCCTGGATGCTGGTGCCCTAGGTGGCAGTCTGCACTGTGTCCTAGGATGCCCTGCCAGTCTGCTGTGGGTAGCTGGGCACCCCTGGCTGAGCCCTCCTGATAGGGTGCCTTTTGTTCCTGTGCACTCCATCCGCTCAGCAGCTGCAGCCGTTGCTGGTGGCACAAGGAGGGGGCCAGTGCACAAGGAGGCGGCCAGGGAGGTGAGACCCCAGAGAGATGGGAAGCCCGAGGGGAGAGCCCGAGATCTGCCAGTGCTGTTGGTCCTGTGCTGTTAGTACCAGTGCTGTTAGTACCAGTGCTGTTAGTACCACTGCTTTTAGTAACAGTGCTGTTAGTACCAGTGCTGTTAGTACCGTTCTGTTAGTACCAGTGCTGTTGGTCCTGTGCTGTTAGTACCGTTCTGTTAGTACCAGTGCTGTTAGTACCAGTGCTGTTGGTCCTGTGCTTAGTACCAGTGCTGTTAGTACCAGTGCTGTTAGTACCGTTCTGTTAGTACCAGTGCTGTTGGTCCCGTGCTGTTGGTCCTGTGCTGTTAGTACCAGTGCTGTTAGTACCAGTGCTGTTGGTCCTGTGCTGTTAGTACTGTGCTGTTAGTACCAGTGCTATTAGTACCAGTGCTGTTGGTCCTATGCTGTTAGTACCAGTGCTGTTAGTACCAGTGCTGTTGGTCCTGTGCTGTTAGTACCAGTGCTGTTAGTACCAGTGCTGTTGGTCCTGTGCTGTTAGTACCAGTGCTGTTAGGGCCAGTGCTGTTAGGACCAGTGCTGTTGGTCCTGTGCTGTTAGTACCAGTGCTGTTGGTCCTGTGCTGTTAGTACCAGTGCTGTTGGTCCTGTGCTGTTAGTACCAGTGCTGTTAGTACCAGTGCTGTCAGTCCTGTGCTGTTGGTCCCAGTGCTGTTAGTACCAGTGCTGTTGGTTCTGTGCTGTTAGTACCAGTGCTGTTGGTCCTGTGCTGTTAGTACCAGTGCTGTTGGTCCTGTGCTGTTAGTACCAGTGCTGTTGGTCCTGTGCTGTTAGTACCAGTGCTGTTGGTCCTGTGCTGTTAGTACCAGTGCTGTTGGTCCTGTGCTGTTAGTACCAGTGCTGTTGGTCCTGTGCTGTTAGTACCAGTGCTGTTGGTCCTGTGCTGTTAGTACCAGTGCTGTTGGTCCTGTGCTGTTAGTACCAGTGCTGTTGGTCCTGTGCTGTTAGTACCAGTGCTGTTGGTCCTGTGCTGTTAGTACCAGTGCTGTTGGTTCTGTGCTGCTAGTACCAGTGCTGTTGGTCCTGTGCTGTTAGTACCAGTGCTGTTAGTACCAGTGCTGTTGGTCCTGTGCTGTTAGTACCAGTGCTGTTAGTACCAGTGCTGTTGGTTCTGTGCTGTTAGTACCAGTGCTGTTGGTCCTGTGCTGTTAGTACCAGTGCTGTTGGTCCTGTGCTTTTAGTACCAGTGCTGTTGGTCCTGTGCTGTTAGTACCAGTGCTGTTGGTCCTGTGCTGTTAGTACCAGTGCTGTTGGTCCTGTGCTGTTAGTACCAGTGCTGTTGGTCCTGTGCTGTTAGTACCAGTGCTGTTGGTCCTGTGCTGTTAGTACCAGTGCTGTTGGTCCTGTGCTCTTGGTCCTGTGCTGTTGGTCCTGTGCTGTTGGTACCAGTGCTGTTAGTACCAGTGCTGTTGGTCCTGTGCTGTTAGTACCAGTGCTGTTAGTACCAGTGCTGTTGGTCCTGTGCTGTTGGTCCTGTTCTGTTAGTACCAGTGCTGTTGGTCCTGTGCTGTTAGTACCAGTGCTGTTAGTACCAGTGCTGTTGGTCCTGTGCTGTAAGTACCAGTGCTGTTGGTTCTGTGCTGTTAGTACCAGTGCTGTTGGTCCTGTGCTGTTAGTACCAGTGCTGTTGGTCCTGTGCTGTTAGTACCAGTGCTGTTGGTCCTGTGCTGTTAGTACCAGTGCTGTTGGTCCTGTGCTGTTAGTACCAGTGCTGTTGGTCCTGTGCTGTTAGTACCAGTGCTGTTGGTCCTGTGCTGTTAGTACCAGTGCTGTTGGTCCTGTGCTGTTGGTCCTGTGCTGTTAGTACCAGTGCTGTTGGTCCTGTGCTGTTGGTCCTGTGCTGTTGGTCCTGTGCTGTTGGTACCAGTGCTGTTAGTACCAGTGCTGTTGGTCCTGTGCTGTTAGTACCAGTGCTGTTGGTCCTGTGCTGTTAGTACCAGTGCTGTTGGTCCTGTGCTGTTAGTACCAGTGCTGTTGGTCCTGTGCTGTTGGTCCTGTGCTGTTGGTCCTGTGCTGTTGGTACCAGTGCTGTTAGTACCAGTGTTGTTGGTCCTGTGCTGTTGGTACCAGTGCTGTTAGTACCAGTGCTGTTGGTCCTGTGCTGTTAGTACCAGTGCTGTTAGTACCAGTGCTGTTGGTCCTGTGCTGTTAGTACCAGTGCTGTTGGTTCTGTGCTGTTAGTACCAGTGCTGTTGGTCCTGTGCTGTTAGTACCAGTGCTGTTGGTCCTGTGCTGTTAGTACCAGTGCTGTTGGTCCTGTGCTTTTAGTACCAGTGCTGTTGGTACCAGTGCTGTTGGTCCTGTGCTGTTGGTCCTGTGCTGTTGGTCCTGTGCTGTTAGTACCAGTGCTGTTGGTCCTGTGCTGTTGGTCCAGTGCTGTTAGTACCAGTGCTGTTAGGACCAGTGCTGTTAGTACCAGTGCTGTTGGTCCTGTGCTGTTGGTCCTGTGCTGTTGGTCCTGTGCTGTTAGTACCAGTGCTGTTGGTCCTGTGCTGTTGGTACCAGTGCTGTTGGTCCTGTGCTGTTAGTACCTGTGCTGTTGGTCCTGTGCTGTTAGTACCAGTGCTGTTGGTCCTGTGCTGTTGGTACCAGTGCTGTTAGTACCAGTGCTGTTGGTCCTGTGCTGTTAGTACCTGTGCTGTTGGTCCTGTGCTGTTAGTACCTGTGCTGTTGGTCCTGTGCTGTTAGTACCAGTGCTGTTGGTCCTGTGCTGTTGGTACCAGTGCTGTTAGTACCAGTGCTGTTGGTCCTGTGCTGTTAGTACCTGTGCTGTTGGTCCTGTGCTGTTGGTCCTGTGCTGTTAGTACCAGTGCTGTTGGTCCTGTGCTGTTAGGACCAGTGCTGTTAGTGCAGTGCAGTTATCAGCCTCCTCCTCCTCCTCCTATCTCCGCGCACACCCCACCCCCTCTCCCCGGCTCTTTAAGCCTCTCCCCCTCACTAGTCAGTGTAAGGGATTTCTCAGCCGGGATACGGTTATTTCCTGTTGGACCGGAGCACCTGGAGCCGGGGGCATGGAGGGCAGCCGCGGTGGGCATGGACAGTGACAGGCACGGCAGCCCGGAGTGACAGCAGTGGCAGCACGTTGTTGTTGTTGTGGAGTACCCTGTGCCGCTGATCGGTGTGGACCTCACTGCCTGGCACCAGCACATATAAGAGGGGCAACATGACAGAGGAGAGCTCCGAGGTGCCCAAGGAATTACAGGGTAAGAGCCACAGTCCGGGGAAGAGAAACCCTTTAAGTCTTCTGCAGGTGACAGCGGCCCCCGGCGCCGCACGGGTTAATGGAGTGGGCGTGGCTGGACGGAGGACCTGGCTGGAGGGCTGGAGCTGAGATGTATTGACAGGGGGAGGGGCTGCCACTTTCTGGGGGCTGAATGGCTTGTGTATCAGCTCCATCCCCTGTGGGATTCCAGGCTACAGTGTACTGTGCTACAGCAGGTGGAGCCTGCTCTCTGCCTGCTCTCTAGGTGGGGGACTATCTGAGGAGACACACAGTGCTCTCTATTAGGAAGGAAATGAGTCGGAGACATTGCCAGGACAGACCCCCATATCACTGTGCACTGGTATCATGGAGGTGGGGGCAGCCCCCCAAGGGCTTCTCTGTATCAGGGGTCCCGTCTGCTCCAGATGTCTCTTATTCAGACATTGCCATAGCTGAGAATGGATTTCTATTGAATGGAAAAAAGCCAACCTATTAGAGGTAGAGGAGGCTTCTAGATGGCTACAGTCATGGCTTGTAACCTGGGGGTCCCCACAGCTGAATAGTATGGGGGTTGCAGATGGCACCTTACCTTGTTGGCAATTTTACCTAGTGAAGCTGCATTGTGTAACTCCTAATACCTGGTGATTCTGCCGCTACTTTACATGCCAGCCATACATTGGACATAAGTGTATTTGCTGCACTAGGCAGCACTACATATACTTATTGCAAATGAAAATGTACATTATTAGTGTCACTGATGAATTTAATTTTGAGGTATGTGTCCCATATGAATTGCCATTTACTCTGTGTGTGTGTGTGTGTGTATATATAATATATATATATATATATATATATATATATATATATATAAAAAGGCTGAGGCAGACCCCAACAGAGGACCCTGGTTATAGAACGGTGGGCTCCATCTTTTACAGCTGTTAGCTCGATGGTACATATGTATGGTACATATTTAGGTATGTCCCAACCTAAATCCACTTGTGATGTCATAATAGCTTACCTGATGAGACATGATTGAGATGTCATTGCTGCTCACCTTAAACACACTTATGATGTCACTATAGCGTACTTGACAGAAAACAATTGTCACAACAGGTTACCAGACTGAATTATTTAGGATGTCACAGCAATTACGCACCCGAAAAGCTCCTGTGGTGGCCCATTCTCTTACCTGATCAAAACTCGCTTATATCGTCACATCACTGAAGGAAACAAGGCTTCCCTCACACGACCTTATATTTCTATCTGTATACTGTAACTATGGACAGTATACAACCTGTTAATGTCTATGGGACAATGCACACAACCGCTTTTTTTCAGGTTCTGTATATTTTCAGAAAGTCCTGTCCCCATAATAATACGACATGTACTGTATTTGCAGGACTGTAAATGGGTCCATGAAAAATGCGGATGGTATTGTATACAGATTCTGTCTGTATGCTGTCAGTTTTCCTTTACCTGACAACCCTTGGGCTGTGACGTCATTCCAAGCATTCCATTTTTATTTTAGCACACATGCCTTTTTCTGCGCATCTGCAAACATGAATGCAATATGTTTTTTTTGTGAATGAGGACTACCGGTTTGCATTTTTTTTAAAGTCTCCAAAGCTTTATGGGCATGTGAGGGAGGCTATACTGGTAGTGTTGCACTTGCTTACACCAGGGCATATACTATGAACAGATAGCACCTTTACAGGAACAGTACATGTTTACTTGATTCTCCACAAAAAATTTAAGCACCAATTCACGCAGAGCAAAATCGGCGGAATGCTCTGCCAGGGAATCCCACTTGCCTCAGTTTGACATTGTTTCTCTATAGGAGGGCTCGCGTGCCTCCCCGCTCAAAGAATTGACATGTCAATTCTTTCAGCGGAGAATGACGGAGGAAAGCAGAGGCACACAAGCCCTCTCATAGAGAAACAGTGTCACACTGAGGCAGGCAGAATTCCGCTGCTTTTGCTCCGTGTGAACTGGCCCTAATGATGGGGCTCCTGACCATGGACCATGCAGATCAATTTGTAACACAGCACTGTTCTCTATTGTATTAATTGCTTTACACCATTTAGTATCTGTAAAAATAATACTGTACTGTGCAGGAGATAGGATGCAAAACTGACCCCTAAAGTACACTACTTGTAACAGTGACCCAGTTAGAGTGTGTACCATCACCAACCACTATGTTTCATATCACTGAGCTAGTCACTTACCCCCTTACAGACATTTCCCTCCCAAAACCATTGGTCAAGCATTGTCATTTTATCTGCCAATCTTTTTTGTGGCACAGTATCAAATGGTTTGGAAAAGATATATGACATCCAGACCATTGAAGCTGTGTACATTCTTAGAGTTTACTTGCTGCTTATTATTTTCCTTAAAGGGGTATTCCACCAAAAAAAAAAAATTCTTTCAAATCAACTGGTGCCATAAAGTGCCAGAGATTTGTAATTCACTTCTATTAAAAAATCTTAAGTCTTCCAGTACTTATCAGCTGCTATGTGTCCAGCAGGAAGTGGTGTTTTCTTTCCTGTCTGACCCAGTGCTCTCTGTTGCCTCCTTTGTCCATGTCAGGAAATGTCCAAAGCAGGAGCAAATCCACATAGAAAACCTCTACTGCTCTCCAGACAATTGGAAATAATACAACTTCCTGTTGGGCATACAGCAGCTGATAAGTACTGGAAGGCTTGAGATTTTTTAATAGAAGCAAATTACAAATCTCTGGCACTTCATGGCATCAGTTGATTTGAAAGAAATTTTTTTTTGGTGAACTACCCCTTTAATAGAGAAGTCAGTTGATTTTTAAAATTTGTCAGCCGTCAGGGGGAAACATATGAAACAATCACCACTTAGCTCTCCCTGTTCCCCTGAAGCACCATGTCACAGGCTCCGGAACCCCCGCCGGATGTCATTTTTCCCTGAGTTACGATGTCATCATGACTTTTGAGAAAACACCTGACTGTTGATGGATTGCCTCATCAGCCAATTAGTGACTACAGCAGTATCCCGCCCCAGTCACTGACCATTAACCAAGCCGTGACGTTCCAGCCAAAGGAGATCCTGGAGCCCGACAGGGGTCCTGGAAATGCAATTCAATAGAAAATAACACACAAAGAAGCATTAGCTTCAAAACGTCGCAGACGTGGACTCTACATACGCTATTCTGTGTTACCAGTATCCTAATGTGAACATGGACTATCCCAGCTGGGCTGTGGATTTTGTAACATATTGCTATTGCTATACTCCTCTCTCCAGTGCAATTTTAATATGAGCACAAAGTGATGAAGTGTTCTAACTTTTTCTTTGAAAGAAGAAATTAAATAATGAAGCAGTAGAACGTTTGTGTGTGATTTTCTATTGGAATGCCTATTGGAGCGCAGGCTCCTGTTCACACACATCGAGAGGAGCAAGCGCAGTGTATTGATTTTCTGTACCGGAGAGGCAAGCCAGCTCTGTAGAGGCACGGGTGATTATTATGTTACCCCCCCTACCCCTTCCGGCTTAGAAATGTAAAAAATTTCCAGACTTTGCCTTTAGGTGTGTAAATGTGCATGAGTAGCTGTCACCAGGGTCAGTGATCTGACACATTTTGCTTGCAGCCACATATCATATAAAGTCTATCCAGTCTGGCCACGAGTGCAAGTGCGTGATGTATACAGGGGCTACATGAACTAGCTTTTGCAGCTGTTGTATATCACAGTTTATTTATGCAATGCTGCTAAACAATTGATCCCACGATCCCCAGATAATAGAGTGTATAGAAAACCCTCAGCACTGTTAAAGTGCAATGTTTCAACTGTGTCTTGCAGTCTTTCTCAGACACTAGAGTAGTTATGCTAGACAAGGGTACGTGAGACAAAAGAATTTGGGCATCGGTTAAAGTAGTTTATATTGATGGTGTACCACATCAGATAACAAGGCTTTTAAGGGAATACTTTAGCTGCAATGCATGTCCCAAACGGCTGACTCTGTGAGGGTATGTTCACACTATGGAAATTATGTGGATAACTTGCCACGGATTCTGTCGCTTGCCCTGCTCGTTCCCACTTGAATTGCCACTGGTGCCATACGCTCCATTCCATGTCCAGGTGGATTCAACCTAAAGAACGAACCTGTTCATTCTTTGGGCAGAGGACGGATCAGCCTGACCATAGATTGGAGTGTAAGGCACGGGTGGAGATGCGAGCTGAATCCGCTGCGGGTTATTCACCTGTATTCCGTAGTGTGCACATACCCTAACAGCTATCTAAGATTATGTGCACACTACGGAATCCAGGCGGAAAACCTGCCGTGGATTCCACTGCTTGCCCCTGATGTGCACGTACCCTTAAGGTAAGGAGACACATGGTTCCTTATATATCTGTGCCTTCATTATGTAGACAAATGCTGTTATTCATCTGTGCACGGAGGCTTTAGCAAGCTCTTGAAGTGCTGCAAGCTGGAAAACCTGCTTGCTCCCCCTCCCATCCCTATTCCTGCTTTCTTGCAAGCCAGCTGGATGCGGAGCCCCAAGCAGGGTCAGGTATGGGACATATCCCATTAGAGAGTTCGAAGATACCATAGCTTTAAGCTTGAGAAAGTCTGTTTTACACTTTGCACCAGAAAATAAAAACATCTCACTAAGTTCTGGAAGCACAGAAAGATATATAAAAGGTATTGCGTGTCTCCTTGACTTAACAGTGTCAGCAGTTTGGAACACAAATTACAGCTGTCTAATGATGCAAAGACCAATAAATATTTGACGTCCAGTTCTTAATATATCTTGTGTGTAAAATGTGGCCCCAAGACTCCCATCTAGTAGACTGCCACTGTGCAGGGATGTTGTATGTTCAGATGCACTGTGATCAGTATACTCTGCATGGCCTGCAGTATAGAGGACTCACTATAGGAGGAATAATATATATCACACATGGGGTTATTATATGGACAATGTCAATCATTTAATGACATGACCCTGTAAATTAGCTGATAGAATTGCCAACAAGACTCCCTAACCAGCTGGTTTATTTAGAAAGCTAGTAACCCCCCCCCCTCTCTCAGAGCAAATGACATGACCTTAATAGACATGGCAGTAAAAGCACATTGATTAGACATGTATTATAGCTGAAACTTGATGTTGATGAAGTGATGGAGAACTGTGTCCTATAATGACTTGTTCTGGCTTGTCTTTAATATTTCATTCAATTACTGACCTTGTGATAAAGCTTGCATCTTTGAAAACTATTCTTTATAGTGTTCTATGGGCTTAAGGCAGGCACTACACATTGCTATTCATTGCATAGAACACATACAGTAATTTTAAAGTGAATGTACCACTACAAACAGTAAACAAATATTTTTATATGACCTGGTCATCGCTGCCACTCATTCTGATGGTGCAGTTTGTCTTTTAAACTGCCACCCAGTTCCCAAAATCATGTGAAAATCAAAACGTGCATGTAAAAAAACGCAGCATTAAAAACGCAGCGATACGGTACGTGTGAAGGCACCGTAACACAATGAATTTCAGTGCCTGCGTGCAGATGTATATAGTAGTAAATTTAGCGCAGGTCATAGGTGCCATGCTGCAATATTTATTAAGGGTCAGTATATTATGTCATTGAGAACCCGAGCAGCTGTGTAGTATCAACAGCCAGTGGCATAGCTACAATGAAGGCAGGGAAGGCGACTGCTATGGGGCCCCTGCAGAAAGGGGGCCCGAGGAAGCCTGCCCTGCCTTCATGGTAGGTACCCCGCTCCCCCAGGGGTCCAGAGAAGAAGAGGGACCCCCACTGCACTGTT
Organism: Dendropsophus ebraccatus; assembly: GCF_027789765.1. NCBI lineage: Eukaryota > Metazoa > Chordata > Amphibia > Anura > Hylidae > Dendropsophus > Dendropsophus ebraccatus. The sequence continues at coordinate 86,370,582 of NC_091455.1, read as the reverse complement.
CAGCCCCCTCACTGTAGTGCCGGGTGAGCGGGCTGAACAGAGGAGCAGGACCTGCCAGACGGCACAGGAGAGGGATGAAGGACCTTTGGGTCACATGACCCAAAGGTCCTCAATACTTCTATGTGAAGATCAGCCCAGACTACAGGAGGAGGAGGGGGGGAAGCCTGGGAGCTGTAAGTGCTGTGTATGTGTGTCAGTGAGTGTATATATGTATCTGAGTATGTGTGTCAGTGAGTGTATATATGTATCTGTGTCAGTGTGTGTATATATATATCTGTGTATATATTTATATGTCAGTGTGTGTATATATGTATCTGTGTATATATTTATATGTCAGTGTGTGTATATATGTATCTGTATATATTTATATGTCAGTGAGTGTATATATGTATCTGTGTATGTGTGTCAATGTGTGTATATATGTATCTGTGTATATATTTATGTCAATATGTGTATGTATCTGTGGCTATATATGTGTGTGTGTATGTCAGCAGTGTCCGTAGCACTGGTGTATATGTGTGTGTGTGTTTGTGTATGTCAGTAGTGTCTCAAGTGATTGACAGGTTTGCTCCCAAAGATGTTCTGCAGCAGCTTCTATTAATGTTGGGCTCTAATAAAAGAACCCACCACTAATATCTGCTGCATTTTCTTTTATTTTTGGTTGAGTATCTATTATTACACTGAGATGATTTTCCTGTGTACAGTCTACTCATGGTGTATACATCAGCACTAGTGTAATCACATTACAGAGTATATATGTGTGTATGTCAGTGGCGTATCTGTATATATGTTAATGGTGCCTATGTCTGTCATTGTCTGTGTTTGGCAGGGCGGGGGGGGGGGGGGCGTACAGGATTCATGGGGCCCCATACAGTTTTTTGCTATGGGGCCCCATGAATCCTAGCTACGCCCCTGTCAACAGCATTGCTGGCTTATGGATTACTCCAAGAACAATGTCCAATGAGCTACTGTCTTTTTCAGAGATATTTAAGCGTAATTGATTCAGAGCTCCAGTTGTATAAAGTGTATTTGCCTGATGAAGAGGCGTATATCTCTTGAGAACCTGTTAGTTTTGTGAGATTTTTCAGGCTTAGGGTAGTTTCATGTGTATCAGATTCTCGGCGGATTTGACGCTGCGAGTTTGCAGCGAAATCCACTGCAAATCCATGTAGTTGAATGGGGTTACATACCCGCAGCGAGTATTTTCATTCCGCTGCGAGTATGTAACCCAGCCCCTTTAACCCCCTCCGTCCGCAGCATACATTAACTGCACGGGCTGCATTGATTGGTTGATAGGGACTGATGGGAGTCGGAAGCCTCACATGCAGCTGCAACGCCGAGCAGGTAATGTATGCTCCGGCTGCAGGGGTTTAAAGGAGCCGGGTTAAATACTCGCAGTGGAATGAAAATTCCGCTGCAGGTATGTAATCCCATTGGATTCGCAGTGGATTTCGCTGCAAACTTGCAGTGTGAAATCCGCTGCGAATGCGGTATGTGTGAAGGCACCCTAAAGTGAATCTGTCAGCTGTAATTCCCATTACAAACTGCTTTCACTGTTAGCTGTTATGGCAAATAGACACACAGGGGAAGATTTATCAAACCTGGTGTAAAGTGAAACTGGCTCAGTTGCCCCTAGCAACCAATCAGATTCCACTTTTCATTCCTCACAGACTCTTTGGAAAATGAAAGGTGGAATCTGAGCCAGTTTCACTGTACACCATGTTTAATAAATCTGCCTGACAGTCCCTTTTATATGTCCAGCTGTGCTTCCAAAACATAGAAAAATGTTTTTATTTTATAGAACAAAGAGTCAAAGAGACTTTCCTGAGCTCCTGAAGTGCAGCAAGTTGGGAAAGGAAGCATTTCAGTTTGTAGCTATTCAGGAGCTTGGGAAAGCCTCTTTTACTCTTTGTACCAGAAAATAAAGCATTTCTCTAAATCATGGAGGCACAGCTGGCTATATGAAAGGCACCAGGTGCACACCTCTTAGTGAATTTAGCCTGACTGGCGGGTACAGAAATCCACAGGTGTAGATTTTGGCCATGATTTCCACCTCCTCCCCGCCTGGTGTACACCAGGGGAAAAAGGGAGAATCTGTATGTTCTCCCTAGGACACGCCAGTGGCACAGGCTTCATAAATGTCCCCTCGAGTTCTCAATTCGTAAAGGACACCCTTTTAGAACATGGCTCAGTTATAGGTATAGAAGACATGTTAAGCATATTGCTTTTCATTACAGTAATAATAAAATTGGTATCATGATTTTCAATTCTTCTTTCAGAAAGCATCCGGGATGTTATTGGGAGAAAAATTAAGATTGCCGTGCGGAAAAAGGTGAAACTTGAGATCAAAGGAGATAAAGTTGAAAATAAAGTCCTGGTATGTAAATTGTATTGTATTTAATTAGAAGCTAATGGCAATGTTTCATGCTGCCGACTACCGCATCTGTCCACATTACCGTGGGTGCTTGATTTGTAGTTGATGTGGCCAGTTTGGAGAGAGATCTATTGGAGTTATTCCAGAAGGCCCATAGATTGCTATTACAGATTCATTGCTTATTCATAATGTTTTATTTAAATAGTGTGTTGCATTGTTGCCTTTCATTGCTGGAGTGGCTAGGTTTAAATCCGATCATGGGCAACATCTGCATGGACTATTTTGTTTTCCCCACTAAACTTATGGTGTGTTTAGACAGAAAAATTCATCTGACAGATTTTTGAAGCCAAAGCCATGAACAGATTATGAACGGAAAACAGGTCATAAAGGAAAGACTGAGATTTCTCCACTTTTCAAACCATCCCTGGTTTTGGCTTAAAAAATCTGTCAGATATATCTCTGTGAAAACACACCATTAGATTTCTTCCCACACTCCAAAAACTTACAACTATGTCAATTTATTATTTAGATTGTAAACCCAATTGGGGATAGGTGAAATTATAACAAACAAAAAACTGTGATACAGCACTATATTAGAAAATGTCAAAGCCATCTTGGTTTTTAACTGCTTGGTGAGGACTAGAGATGAGCGAATCGGGTTCGAGTCGATCCGAACCTGAACGTTCGGCATTTGATTAGCGGGGGCTCCTGAACTTGGATAAAGCTCTAAGGTTGTCTGGGAAACATGGATACAGCCAATGACTATATCCATGTTTTCCACATAGCCTTAGAGCTTTATCCAAGTTCAGCTGCCACCGCTAATCAAATGCCGAAAGCTCGGGTTCGGATCGACTCGAGCATGCTCGAGGTTCGCTCATCTCTAGTGAGGACCTGTATGGATATTGTAATAGTGGCCATGTGAACATGAAATGGATTGCTTACGGTAGTATATAGCAGTGATTTTCAACCAGTGTGGTGTGCCGCGACACATGGTCGGGTGTGCCGCAGGGAAAGTTCCCCAAACTATGGTGCCCCTGCAGATCGTCCCGCTGCTGCTGTCCGCCTCACCTACTGGCCGCCTGTAGCGCCTGGACGTGCTCCTCCTATCCAATCAGCGGAGAGCGGGAGCGTGGTGCGCTGCGGCGGGCCGTGATGCACGCACCACGCTCCCCGTCTCCGCTGATTGGAGGAGCACGTTCGGGCCCTACGGGCGGCCAGTAGGTGAGGTGGACAGCAGCAGCGACCATCTCTGAGGAGGAAGGGGGGGAGAGAAACAGGAGAAAACAATAGGGGAGAGAAACATGGGGATGGGGGAGAGAAGCATGGGGGAGAAACTGGGGGAGAAACAGGAGAGAGAAGCAGGGGGGAGAGAAACATGGGGATGGGGGAGAGAAGCAGGGGGGAGAGAAGTTTGGTGGAGAAAAGCAGGGGGGAGTGAAGCAGAGGGTAGAAGTATGGTGGAGAGAAGTAGGGGGGAGAAGCATGGGGGAGAGAAGCAGGGGGGAGAAGTATGGTGGAGAGAAGCACAGGAGAGAAGTAGGGGGGAGAAGTATGGTGGAGAGAAGCACAGGAGGAGAAGAAAACAGGCCCAAGTTTCACACTGAGTGAGTATAAATACATTTAGAATCTATATTATTAACTATATGTATAATATGTACTGTTTTAGTGTCATTTTGTGCCATTTTGGTTGGTGGTGTACCCCAGGATTTTTTAAGTATAAAAAGTGTGCCGCGGCTCAAAAAAGGTTGTAAATCACTGGTATATAGTCTCTTGGAGCTCTTCACTACATAGCTGTGTTGCAACACATCTTACTTTTAGGTGCTTTCAGGTATTAACAATGCCATTCTCCCTTTGACTGGAAAATCTTGTAAAAACTCTGGCTGTCAGAAGAAAGCAGAGGTGGAATATGCTGCATGCCTTATTTATAGCTGTCAAACAAGCATAGTTTCTAGTAAAAAGTTTCCACCTGAGCATGTACTTCTGATGCATCCTTTGTTGTTGATTAAAGGAATACACAGGGGAAATCTGATGTGAACATTTATGCTATCCCTAGTGCAGTGCCTGAGGGGGTGGAGCATGACACAGGGATTTCATGAACACCAAAGAGAGATTTCTTTAGTCGTCCAATGCCCCCTCAAATCTGCACTATGTGGATATAACAAAGTATATGTATTTTTCCTTAATTGTTTCTTTAAATAATAATTTAGGACTTTTCAATGACATTGTAATTGTATACCGTGTTTGCTTTCCTATTTTTCTGGTTGATTTTCTATTTACTTGTAACAATGAGCTGTAATAAAATCCTTGTATAATGGTTTTCAAGAGCAAGAAACTGTAGGATCCAGCTAGGTGTGCTAATTGTCCTGTAGTTAGAATAGTTTGGTTTTAATCTGATGATTGCACCGTTTATCTCAATGGTTTTATCCATTCCTGGCTCCTCATTGTGCGATTAACTATTTTGTGTCATCACATTCTAATAGTAGATAGATCTGTAAGTTTGCCAGCCAGCTGATCAGGCCGTTTTAGACAATAGGCCTTTATGTGCTGCCTGCGAAAGGTTATCATCTGTCAAAAAGAGAGTTGTTCACACGGCCTTGTATAGCAGTCACGTTCATATGATAACTCACTTACTGCAAAGAATAAATGAAACCCTGTTAATGTTATGCCCAGAATGTTCATAAAGAGAATTTCCGTGGCAAAAACCCCTTGTAGTACAGTATATGTGGCATTTATTGCTGGTTCCCCCCCGAACCATTTCCTTTAGCGTAGTAGGTGTGATATCCACTGGAATTTGGAAGTCCAAGGTGTGGAATCTGCAGAGACTTTTTTTTCTACACTTTGCTACGTGTGTCTGAAAACATCTTTCACTTGCGTCTGACTGTAATCTGACACATTGTTAATATGCACAATGTTTGATAAGTCCACCTTTTTCTGAACATACCTTTCCAGCTGGCTTACCATGCAGCACATCTTTTTCAAGACTAAAATATTTCTTTTCTTACATTTACTTTTCTGAAAATCTCCTGGCCCTTGGAAAACCCCTTTTAATCATGGAATAATGAAAAGACATATTGTTATGTATGGCCGGAACTTGTACAAATCCAGTGTTCTCACAGCCGAGAATTTGCTTAAAGTGGTATTACAGGGACTAAAAAATGAACCCTATCCACAGAGGATAAGTCTCGGCTCACAGTGGGGTCTGACCTCTGGGACCTGACTCCAGCTAAATGAAGGGGCTTGGCAGCATGCACTCCATTAATTCTCTGTGGCGCCACTGCACATAGCCAAGAACTGTACTCCACTATTTTCAGCAGTTCCATAGAGAACTAGGTATGACCGATCCCCTCACAATTGACTGATCCTTATCTTTCTTTCCTTTCCTTTCTTTCCTTTCTTGCACCTATGGCAGCGATTACTGCCTCTAGTGTTCTTGGGTATGATGCTGAAATTTTGATTATTGTTTTGGTCTCTTACTGGGCCACTCTAGGACATATAAAGAGTTGTCCCAAAGCTACTCTTGTGTTTTCTGTGTTTTTAGGGTCATTGTCTTGTTAAAAAAAGTTTTGACCGAGAGCATTCTGTATCAAAATTGGGCCAGTTCACACCTCTCTGCCGCACCTGCCTCAGTGTCATACAGTCTGTCTATGGGAGAGCTTGTGTGCCTCTGCTTAAAGAATCGACATGTCAGTTCTTTGAGCGGAGGTGCACAAGCTCTTCCCTAGACAGGGAAGTGCAAACCCAACCCCTTAAAACTTATCTAATAAAGACACAAAAACCTTTACAGTGGAAAAACTTTATGGCCATGGATCTTCATAAGGGTTTACAAACAATAGTATAATATGAATAAATACTAAAACCATTTAACCACATCATAGTCCATTAAATAGTCACTATCTAGCCCAGAATAAACTTGGCGATAACACCCCACTATGAAGTCCGCTACAACTCCGACTGAACCACCACCGCTGAACTGTTTCAAGACGTCTTCCCGCACTTTCTTCAACAGCCAATCAGCAGCGGATCTCTTTTTGTACTCCAGTTCCTGCTGGACCAATGGGCCAATCAGCTGATGTCACCAGCTGGACAGCAGAATCTTCCAGAACTGGACCGAACCACCTGTCAGTAATAAAAAGGGGGGAGGGCGACAAAGGTAATGGGACATATCAAGTTTGCCCTATACACATACACAAAAGGTGGGGTGCTGCAATTCCATGTCTCTCCCCAGTAAATGGGGGGGGGGGGGGGGAAGGGCCTTAGCAGACTGTATGACACTGAGGCAGACTGGATTGCGCGGCGGAAAGTTTCAACACTTTTACTCTGTGTAAACTGGCCCTAAATTCCTACACTTTTTTTTTTTTTTTCTTTTTAGCTTTTCCTCAATAGTTTTTCGGTCCCAGCTGCTGAAAAACAGCTCCATAGTTTGATGCTGCCATCACCATGCTTCCCTGTAGAGATGATATTGGGCAGGTGATGAGCAGTGGCAATCTTTAGACTTGATGCTTAGAAATGTGGCTAAAAAATTCTGTCTTGCTTTTATCAGACCAGAGAATCTTGTTTGTTACGTTCTGAGAGTCCTTTTAGTGCTTTTTGCAATCTCCAAGTGAACTTTCGTGTGCCTTTTTACAGAGAAGAGGCTGTTTTCTGGCCACTTTGCCATAAAGCCCACATATCTCTTACCTTTATCCTTGGCGCCCTTAAAGTAAAGTGTAGTTTAATCCCGCATCTAGCAAGGTTGTTTGGAGCATTGGGGGCAGGACTGATAATCAGTAAAAGGGACCGGCCAACCAGGCAGGGCCGTCTTATCCATTGGGCAGAGTAGGTGGCTGCCCGGGGGCCCTTGCGTCCTAGGGGGCCCCTGCCCTCTGTGACCTGTATTTTTAGCTTTATAAGACGCACTTATAAAACTAAGTGCGTCCTATAAAGCAAAGACGGCTCCCAAGCAGTGCTGAGCACCGCAAGGAAGCCATCCCGCCCGCCCCATGTATTGCCGCTCACTATGCATATGCATAGTGAGCGGCCCTGAGCCACCCCCTCCGCCCGCCCCTTCTATCGCTTCTCAGCTGACAGCCGATCAGAAGCCCAGGAAAGTGCAATGAGCAGCACTTTCCTGGGCTTCTGATCGACTCAGCTAAGCGGCGATAGAAGGGGCGGGCGGTCCGGCGGCCCCAGCAGCTCCTCTCCCGTCAGCGCGCACTCCCGTCATCCTCCGGGCACAGGCAGCGGGGTACAGAGACACTGCCTGTGTCCTGGATGTGTCATGCAGCAGAACACTTCCGGCTCAGGTAGTCTCTCCGTACCCCGCTGCCTGTGGCGGAGGATGTCGGGAGTGTGCGCTGACGGGAGACATCAGCTGCTTGGGCCGCCGGACGGGTGAGTAACTGGTTTGTTGTTTTGGGGGGCACTGGCTACTATGGGGGCACTGGCTACTATGGGGGGCACTGGCTACTATGGGGGGCACTGGCTACTATGGGGGCACTGGCTACTATGGGGGGGGACTGGCTACTATAGGGGGGACTGGCTACTGTGGGGGGCACTGGCTACTATGGGGGGCACTGGCTACTATGGGGGCCACTGGCTACTGTGGGGGGCACTGGCTACTATGGGCGGCACTGGCTACTATGGGGGCACTGGCTACTATGGGGGGCACTATATGGGGGGGATTGGCTACTATGGGGGGATTGGCTACTATGGGGGGCACTATATGCAAAGATGTGGGGGATTTGATGGTGGCGGTTGGGGGGGGGGCAATTCGCATCTCTGCCCAGGGGCCCATAATACTGTTAAGACGGCCCTGCAACCAGGGGCAGATCGGTGATCTGGGGGTGGTAGCCCTGCCCCTAGTGCTTCAAAGGTCCTTACTAGGCTTAGAATTAAACTACAAACTGGATGGAAATTGTGCCATGTATGAAAGTAATCTTCATCCTCAACGACCCGTGCGCAATAGAGACATTAGATTTTGCTAACCTGCAGGCATTTTCCCTTTAAACCTGCAGTAAGCTGGGTTCCTTGGTGATCTTATTAAAGACAAGGTTACCCATGTAGCCCAAATTCTTGGTAGTCACATATGATTGCATAATGCTGCCCTGGTATTTTGTAATTTGTAACCATTTTTAATCTTGTAACTATGTTTAAAGTACGGTTATGATTGATAATTTCCCCTCTAGCTAAAAGTGAACTCGTTCATCACTCATGAAAAGATATGGAAACCATTATAGATGTCTAATATTTCATGCCAGCTTCCTATAATTAGTTATAGAATTTACTACACAATCACACATTTTACATCCTGAGTGATTTACTCTTTTAGGCTATGTTCACACACAGTATAACAACAGCCGTTGTTTTAAAATAACATCTGTTATTTGCCGTTAAATCACAGTCATGCAATAAAAATGGTCGTCATTTTAAAAACCTGAATGTGAGAACACACCCTGAAAAAAGTCAGGGATGTGATAAGGACAATGATTTCACACCGGTAGAATATCCCAGAACACAGAAGATACTATGTGACAAAACAATCTTTCCTCCATATGAAATGGCATTGGCACTGTAAAACAGTTATCTAGACTTAAGATAAATCTAGGTGCCTCTTAAAGAATTCCTGGCACCAGATCCAGCGCTAATGCCCACAGCTCCAGTCCCCTGGTCCCCGGTTGCATGCTGATTGGAGAGCGGACCTGGGATGTGGCGTTCCAGGGATCACTCAACCAGTCAGTGGCTGAGGCAGAACCCAGCTATGGCCGTTGACTGGCTGAGCAGGCCTGGAACATCACGTCCCAGGTTCTCTCTCTAACCAAGAAGTGCGGTATACGGGCATCAGGGCTGGAGCGGGTAGGTTAGTGCATGTTATTTCTTTCATCCCCCACGGCACTTTTGGTAGAAAATCCCCCTGCCCAGAATTCTCCTTTAACTGAAAAAGTAGGAATAATTTTTTCAGTCGCCAAATGTAAATATGTACATAATGTATAATAAAAAACTTTTTATTTTATTACCCTAATCTTCCTACTTCTTGGTTCTTGCAGCTAATGGTCAACTCTAAACTCTCTTGCCATTGACTTCAATAGGGAAAAAAATAAACACAGCTAAATTCACATATATCGTATTGAAATACTTCAACTTTATTACCTAAATATTAATATATTAGTCTCCAAATATGCAGCAAATCCACACAGAAATCTGCATGATTTGGTGCAGAGTTCCTGCTCAGGCAAAGGATAGTTGCAAACGGCAACATGACCGTTAATTTATATAGCAAATTTTTAGGTGTATTCGTGACCATTGTGGTCGTCATCTTTTATAGTCCTTATGCCTACAAGAGCAAGAACAATGCAAGGCTAAATACCTGGGTGAAGAGATCCTCTGAGGGTTGGAAGTAACCACATGCTGCCAGCCTCCTCTTTTATTGTTTTATCAAATAATCTTCACAGAGAATTAAAGCTCTAGTAGGATATTTTTTTTGTTATACCATTGCATTTTCTCTTATACTTTTATTTCATTGTCAAGCATTTTCTTCAGCTTGTTGCCGTTGCAATACCGGTCATTGTGAAGAAATGTCCCATACTCTGTGACACATTGATACATACAGAAACCTTCCCAATCTGTTCTCAATAATTAATTACGGGAACGAATGCTATTTCCTTCAGGACATACAGCAGCTTATAAATCCTGGAAGACTGGATATTTTTAAATAGAAAAACATTACAAATCCCTGGCACTTTCGGGCACCAGTTTATTTGAAAAAATGTTGTGTTTTTTGCTGAACTACCCCTTTAATTGTTGACTCTACTGCATGTGTTCAGATACATCAAAGCACAAGTACAAAAAATACTGAAGAGTCATGATGGAACCATTTAGGTTTAAACCTTTTTTGTTATATATGTTTGATAAACGTATTGATAGATTAACAATGCAGGCTTTCTTTGCATTGCATTGTGCTAAGTCTCTTGCTGGAGACTGGATCTATAGGGATGCAATGGGAAGTTCCATCTTATAGATTTACATTAGGGTAATGAGTGCCATGCACAGTGCTGCACAGTAGTAATTTCTCAGAAGCTTTCCTAATAATATGTTACAATGTACTTTTTTCACTGTTGCCTGTACTTTATACACTGTAAATACCTACCTTTATTTTGTCAGATGTATTTATTTTATTGTTTAAGAAAAACAAAGTAACCAACATCTCTACCAAGACCTGACATAACGTCTGTAGATCTGATGCCAGTGTTTGCATTAACATTAATGATTATCTTTTAACGAGGCACTGGGCCGTGCAAGCTCCTATCCCAGGAAGTTATTCACAATGAGTCACCATGCTAAACATTGCAGTTCTTCAATCTCTAACTTCTAATAAGAATAAGTTCTTCTTTTATGTAATAAAAAGATCCCATGGTTATTGATTGAGGTCATGAGTGTGGAGTAATACGGAAATGTGCAAAGAGCACATTGTAGTTCATACTTGTTTCCAACATAATGCTTGCATCCTTCAAAGCATAGTGGGTGACAAAAAAAGTGAAAAAGTATTTTAAAGGTATTAACAATTAAGAAAACGACACTTTTAAGTCTTGCACGGAAAGAGTATACATTCTGGAAATGGACCCAGAAATGGCTGTGGGCCCATAAGGCATACCAACACATGTGGGTAAAGCATGGGGTAGATGACACCTTACTTGCATGTCTTATGCAAAGGAAACCTATCACCTGGATGTTGAATTTGTGGTAAGGCAGATGATTATGTGTATGTTGTTGGTTCTGCTGTACAGCTCAGCCAAAGATGATATTGTCGTGATGCCAGTTCTTGTCCACTACACAGCTGTAATGGTGATACTTGCTTTGTGTTGCGGCTTGCTGTACTCCCCAAAATGGTCAGTTACCTGCCAGGTTGCGATGGGTCCCTTGGGCTTTTGTAACAGTAGTCCAGAGTGGCAGTTGACCCACCCGGACTAGCGGTACTGCCACCCAAAGAAAGGGGAAAAATAACCAAAGGTCTGCTGCTAGTGTGTATGGGTGCTGCTGCGGATAAATTATGTCGGAGTCCCAGTATCCCAAAAATAGAACCGCTTTTTCTGTGCAGTCTCCACGCAGTACAATACACTTTGGTAAAATACATAAATCTTCACATAAACTAGTGCTTTACTTGGTTGTGCTTGAGGAGGTGCTTGAAGAAGTAGCGTAGAGAGGTAGTGGCAGTGGTGTTTGAAGAGTTGAAAGTAGAGTAGAGGAGAAGAGTTTGTTGAGGGAGTCCTAACCCAATGTAGCAATGCACTCTCCTGGAACTTGAGAGAATACTTTTAGAGTGAGAAGTTACTTGTACCCGTGTATAGATTTTAGTCTGACCACCTTGTACCCTACAGTGTCGAGTGACCCGTCCTAATAGGGTGATACAAGCCCCAGTCATGGTTATCTGGGTGAAGCTAAGCTCCTGGGGTTGTCCCAGTTACCTGCACTGCTACATAGGATACATAGACCTTCCTTGGTAGCTTTGTTCCTCTTGTGTATCAGGATACTGCATTTGAATTAGCATTAGCATTTGAAGGGGTGGGCTGGATGACATGCCAGTGCTCCCAGTGGTGCTCTAGAAAAGAGTTTACCCCAACAGTGCGGGATCGGCACTGAGTAGGAAGGTAAGACACATACGTTCCTCCTCAGCTTCCTGGGCGCCATAGGGGGCTATCAGCAGGTCACATCTAACCTGCTCTGATAGTTCCCCTTTAAATTGCTTTGGTAAAATGAATCCTGAGCTTTGATTTGTAACTGTGGGATGTTTTTGTCCTCAGATGAATAAATCTGGGCCATTTTGTGTGTAAGTAGCTCTGTAAAGTATTTAGTGTGTTTTAGAATGGACTCTCATAGCACCTTTTAAAACGTTAATAAACATTAAAATTCGGTGGCTGTTCATTTCCCTAGTTGTGTGATATGCTGAATTGTGAGGTTGTAGCCTTAGGCAAGAACCAGCTTGTGACTTAAGCCTTGAGTAAACTCTGCATTCAAGTCTAAACAGATTGGAAATTCCACTCTTAGAGAATAGAATTGAGGTTGGTTAGGTGAATACATGGCAGTCTGCTGGAGCAGGAATGTACAGCTGCAGTTTCACATTTATTGTACCAAATAATTACAAATATGTCCCATTTGTGAACTTTTATTGCTGCACTATGGGAAAGATGCCATTGTTAACAATGCTCTAGAATTGTATTATTTTCTGTACAAATGCTAAAAAACAACATTTTAAAATTAAAGTTTGATTGGCTAACCCCTTGTTATTTCAATGGTTCTGTGGCCCTCAGGCTATGATGACTGTGGACATTTTCATTACAAACCAACTTAACATGTGTGGCCCAAGGAAAACAGAATTGCTACATGTGAACAGACATTATGATTGGAGAAAGATTTCACCTAGATTACCTAAATAAGATTTCCTCTATTCTATTGCCATCATACAGTAGCTGCAATAATAAACAGTAGCAACAGTGGAAACCCCATTACGAGCAATAGCATTCCTTGCTGTCAACTATTTTCCTGTTCCTACGTTACTAAAATATATATGAATCTAATGGTGGCTATACAGTCTAGGTAGCTGTTTTACAAGTACTCCCTTGTCCAAACGCCGTTCCTCCTAAACATACCATACACATTCATGTTCTGTACAAATGCATTTGCTTCTAATGGTGAGGTAAGAATAAGCGACTGCGTGGTTGTCCAGTACAGTATACACATCACACTTGAGAGGTCTATAGTAAATGCAAACTGAACTGCAGTAGCCCAGAATTCCCTTTTGTATGGAGCCAACTGCCTCCTGTTCTGTTTCATTGTTTACATGCACCTGAGAAAGAGGCCAGTCCAGCCTGGAAATGTGTTGTGACTTTAACCTTTTATATATTTCATTGTTTTGCTGATTAAATTTTATATTCCTCATATTCTGGCCTATGTGGTGGATGGCCTACACCTACTCACCTGTGTTTGGATCAAGTGGATTGGAGGGGTGGTTACTGTTCATGGCTGACAAGCAGCTGATAGTTGGAGGGTGTGGGTTTTCTGCATCCCTTCAGTCTGAAATTTATGACTTGCCCTGCTGATAGGTGATTAGTAAATTTTGCCTGGAAACCCCTTTACTCTTATGTGTAAACCCAGTGTAAAGGTCCTTTTTACATTTACAGTAGCATATGTAACTGTGTAACATAAATGCTAGAAAAAGTCCACTTTGTTTGTAATGACTAATTAAAATAGAGGTGTTTCATTTTTTGAATTGAATTACTGAAATTATGATTTTCTAGTTTATTGAGATGACCTTCTGCGCTGCTTATGGTTTGGCATCCTGTTCTCTGGCTCTCCGCTCCTCTGACTGTATGCTCAGGCCCTGTTTCCTCCGTCTGTCAATCATTCTGAAGGGGGAGGCGGCCTGACGTTACAGCATCGGTTGGTGGACTGGAGAGTCGGGGAAGAGGATGCTGGATTGTGATTATATGGAAACCGACAGCATGGATATGTACATACCTGTGCTGTCAGTTTCCCTATATCGTTATCGGCCGCACATAACCCTGTTTACACAGAAAGATGTGTAGCTATTATAAAGCAGGCTCTAAAAACACGATCAGCCAACCGTCAGGGGTTTCCCTGCTCCTTGGCTGATTGCTGTCACTTTTATACAGGCCGATTATTTGCTGGTTACTCATTTGCTCTTCTAAAGTAAGTGGAGAATATGTAATAAATGAAAGCCATTTGTAATCCTATATGCTGTGAATTCCCGGCTGTTTGGGTATTTGAGCTTTTAATTCATGTTAATCCTGTATCTGGAAATGTTCCTTTCTAGCCTGATAACACAGTTGTGTATGAATATTTATGCCTTAACTGTCGTGTCATGTAGTTACTTAATGGAGAGGTAAAGTTGTTGTTTTTAGTTTTGTTTTTTTTTAGTTTTTGTAATAAAAATGTTAAATTGTTTGTGTGGAGAAAAAAAACAACAACTGTATTGTATTTCAGCAAATAGAAAACTGTTAGGTCAAGGAGACTCTCGCAGTACCCTTCAAATATCCATCTGTTCTTCCACAACATTAAAAAACTGCTTTTATTTTCTGGTGCAACATGTCATAGAAGCTATCCAAACTCATCAAACTTAAATGCATCCTCTCTCTCCATTCTATCCCTATCCCTACTTGTTTGACAGTCAGTTGTCACAGAGTACCTGTCTACTTGTATATAGTCTATTGGCCAACATAAATGAGACTTTTACAGCAACTTCATAATTTATTCCTGAATTTGTTTTATTGTTCTCACAAAGAAAAGAATACTGATTGCTACTATCTGTTCTCAACTACACTTTTTAGGGTGTTTGCTCCACATTTACTCAGTAACTTGAATGTGTCAGCATCTTGTCAAATTGGTATACCACAGTGTACTGCTGTCCAATTCAGTTTAAAGGGAATCTGTCACTAGGTTTACGCTGCCTTAAATAACAGACAACTGCCAGTCACTGTCTTTTGGACAGAGGGAGCTTTTGGTGCTCATGAACGTCAAGAACTAATGAGCACACACCTAATGGGGAGGACTAGTGTACAGTGCTAATGGTTATTTTTATTTAAGAGGATATCATCCTAATCAGCTTTGCAGAACCATGTCAGTGATTTATATAATTTTGTTTAGCTTCTCTGTCGCTAGTTTATGCTACCTAAGATAGGGCAGCATAAGCCCATGGAGAGTCTTTAATGGCCTTAATTGGCCCAAACCAAGAAGTCTGCCCTTAAAGGGAACCAGTCACCATAAAATGCTACCTAAGCTATCAGCACCATGTTATAGAGCAGAAGGAGCTGAGCAGATATATATATATATATATATATATATATATTTTATATTCTTTATGGGAAAGGACTCAGTTTAACTTGTCATTTATTGATTGAAATCTCTGATCTTTCCATCCTAAGTAGTCTAGTCTATTGAGCAACACTGTCCACTGGATTGCTCAACACAGAATGATCAGGGATGATCAGTTACAAGTTTAATCTTTCCCCAAAAATATATAATCTGCTCAGTTCTTCTTGCTCTATAACATGATGGCATAGATTAGACAGCATTGTCTTGGGGATAGGTCCCCTTTAGGTTGATGCATTACAGTCACTGTCCTGGGATCCTACAAGTATACCATGAATGTGTAAGTTGGGAGTATCCCTTTAAGGCCTGCTAGCATTACATCACCACTCTGCCCACAACAACAAATTAAAGGTAGATTTTCAGACATTAACAAAGACCTCCGTCTTACAAGTAGTCTGACTTACATGCTGTAACATGTTGCAGCTTACCACTCTACATTTACATTGGTAGTAAAAAGAAAAGAGCAAAAGGGTTAAAGACAGCATTGTATATGAGTATGCTCATTATGGTAAATGAATATACATTCGATAACTGATCTCCTACCATAACCACAAAGGTAATGGCAGGCAGTGAAAAGGCCATTATAGTCTTAGTGGATGGTTAAAATGTGGAAGATTTTTGTATGAACATACATGTCTTGGTTGCATGCTCCCCGCATACCTGATTGAGAAATAGACTGTGTGAGCTGAAAGGCTTGTTGTTGCTGGTTGCTTCTCTCTATCTGGTCATTGATCTGCACTTGTTTGTTATAACCTCGATAGTGATTTAGTCACTTGAAAGCCATCAGTGTGGTATGTGAACATGATTGAGAGCACTTCTGAAATGAAGCCTTACTATCTGAGCTCACTTGCTTAAAGATTTATAATAGGTTTGACTGTCCACATCCACTCAATGCTGGATTGTTATTCTGAATAAGATTAATCAACTGCCGGTTAACATGCAGAGCACAGAGTTGCACGGCCTCCTAGTCTCATCATGCATTCATATAAAATGCCTTCTGTGTTGGAAAATTGTAGGTTGCAACTACATCTCTGGTAGGAAACTGTCTTTCTTATTCACACGTTCAGTGATTTTCAATGTCTGCCGATAAGGTCCGCCATCTACGTCTGTGATCCTTGAAAAACTATACGTGATTGCATCCGTGCCTCTGTTTTCTCACAGATCTGTTAAAAGCGAATGTACCAGCAGGTACATCTCTTTAAGGTTTATACATCAATAGACTGGCACCGGCACGGGATTCCATTGCCGCGGCCCTTTTTTTGAACAGTGGCAAGGTTCCTGCGCACATCGCTGGTCTATTCCCGGTCACTGGCCTGTCCTGAAGCACTGGAGGCGTACCCCCTCCCCCGCCCCCAGTGTAAGGAAACCCCCTTCCCTTTATGCCGCAGCTTCATTAGAATCAATGGTGCCATATCATAGAGGGCTGGGGGTTTTTCTCCCACTGGGGGCGGGCCGGCCTGCCTCCAGTGCTTCAGTCTGGGCCGTTGATCGGGAATATATCGGCGCCATGGCAACAGCATCTCCATGCTGGCATCAGTCTATTCATGTATAAATCTTAAAGCAATGTACCTGATGGTACGTTCGCTTTAAAGCTTTTTAAATTACACTGACTACATCACATCCATGTTTGTCACATCTTGCAGGGAAATATGCAGATGTCAAATCTGTGCAATCCATGAAAAACACAGATCTCTTAGACCTCTATGGGGGAATCCGTGTCGTGATCTTTTCCTAGTTGTCACATGTTCTATCTTTTCATGGAATGGATTGCAGGTAGAGATGAGCGAACCTCGAGAATGCTCGAGTCCATCCGAACCCCAACGTTCGGCATTTGATTAGCGGTGGCTGCTGAACTTGGATAAAGCCCTAAGGCTATGTGGAAATCATGGATATAGTCATTGGCTGTATCCATGTTTTCCAGACAGCCTTAGAGCTTTATCCAAGTTCAGCAGCCCCAGCTAATCAAATACCGAACGTTCGGGTTCGGATCGACTCGAACCCCAACCCGGTTCGCTCATCTCTAATTGCAGGTCTATTAAACAAAACGTGTGAATAGCCCAATACATAGCAATCGGCTATAAAAAATTTTTGTTAAACTTCCCAGAATGTGTGAATAAGGCCTAAAGTGTATCAAATTTGCAGTACTGCTCTATACATACATCACAAAATTTGGAAAGCTTAACATTACCTATTCCCATAAAAAACATTTTAGAGAATCTTTTCTCCTTAAGAGGTTCCCTTTAAGAGCTAGTCTATGTTGCCGACCACCTTTCTGTTCTAAAAACGGTGGTCTGGACGATAGATTGTCTAGCTATAGTATTCATATTTACATATATCATACTATGTAAGGGTCCATTTTCACAGAAAGATTATCTGCCAAAAATTTAAAGCCAAAGCCAGAAACAGACTATGAACAGAGATCAGGTCATATAGGAAAGCCTGAGATTTCTCCTCTTTTCAAATCCATTCCTGTTTTTGGCTTAAAATCTTTGGCAGATAATCTGTCACATAATCTTTCTGTGCAATTGAACCCTATAAATTCTCTATAACTCTATGCTTTTAGAGCAGAGTGGTGGTCGTTAACCTAGACAATGGGCTACCAACAATGGGAGGCAAAGAGTGGGAAGAAGGAGGCAAGTTTAATGAATGTATTTGCAAAAATATTTAACTTGACAAGTTTAATTAATTAGTTGAGATGTGAATACCCCTTTAATGCAGAATTTTCTTGTGGATTTTCCTGCAGGAAATGTTGACAGCAAGTCCACCCAGTGTGTATTTACCCTTAAAGTCTGGATTTTTTTAAAATCTATGTAATTAATAACCTCTAGTGGATTGCTTTTTACAAGGATGCATGCAGGCAAATTCCCAACCTTCTATTTGTACCAGGTTCTGAAAATAACAACGTCTAATGTATGTAACCTGATGTCAGTGTGCTGTATTGTTGTGCTTACAAAGGTACAACTATGGAGGCTAGTACATGTACAACATGCTCAGGAGAACTGCACCGCAGTTGCTGCCACCTATTATTGGTGCCTCCCTTGCCCTTTGTTTTTAATGAAAGGAGCGAATACACGCTGTGTTCAGGAACATAAATTAGTGTTTTTGCAATTACATTTTAACTTGCTGTGACCTCATCCACGTTATATGGCTTCTTGGTAAAAAATACATCTTGTGCTTTTGTGAGGTAATTTAAACTGTTCAAAAAAATCTGATTGTGACATGAATATTGCTGCTTTTCAGTCTTGTGCTATCATGACCCACCATAGTTGTGCAGCAAAGCAGCGTAGAAGAAATGTGTGGTTTTGTGGAGTTGAATAGACTTGCTGGCAGACATTCAAAGATTAGTTAAACATTGTTTTGAGTGGAGGAGACACTATTTCTCTGTCTAATTATGTTCGGGTTTCTTACAGTTCACAAAATACTATGAGGTGTAATTATCAAGTGTCAAGTAATGCATATTCATATTCCTTTAAGCCTTAAAGGGAACCAATCGCCACCAACTTGAGTTGAATAGGCTCCTAGAACGGCCCATAATTGCACACCAGATGGAAACCTGACCAACTCCGGTGATGTCAGCTGGATCTGTCTGCATCAGTTCAGGCCCTATTCCATGGAACGATATCGGCCGATTATCGTCCCGTGGAATAGAAGGCAAGTCTTAGGAGACACTTTTTTTTTTATTTCAGAAACGAAACAGAAAATATGAATCTGAATACAGCAAAAAATAATGGGGGCCTTTCTTTTAGACTATGTACGGAAAATGGCCGCCATCTTAAAATCCCCATATTGCATCTAGGGCAAGTTTTTTCCAATAGAAAGGTGGTCATGTAGCATATGGAAGAAGACCAAAATTTTCTCTTTAAATCGATTGCCACAATGAGATGTGCAATATCTCTTGTGTTTTTAAAAGTCAACACAGACACTTCTCATGCAGGTTCATAATGATTGGATCCAGCACCTTCAGCTCTGTGTTCATTCAGCATCATGGACAACACATTGAATATGTCAATTAGCTATGGCAACACAGGAAACTTTCCCAGTCCTTGTGCAACTTTTTGAGTTGTTAACACATAGTTTACCAACCCCCTTTTTATAACATTCTAGAACATTTTAGAACATTCTTACTGGAAGGCTGCTTGCTAAATCAACCCCCAAAAATGCCAATAACTATCCAATTAACCCACCACTGATAAGCTAATATATTACATGTCCGCCCTCCAGCCTGCTTCTCTGGCTCCCAGCTCCCTGACGTCCCGCTCTGCCAATCGGTGCACTGTCCTGCTGCAGCCACTGATTGGCCGAGCGGACCATAAGGGAGTCAGGATGCTGAGAAACAGGCCAGAGCATGGACAGGTAACTTACTAGTATATCAGCGGTGGGTTAATTGGGCAGGGGCTAACAGTACAGTGTATAGCAGTGGATTTCGCATGAAATCCCTTGTGATACTGTACTTGTGATTCTGCCCTAACTGCCCCAAAAAGTTTACATTTTTTAAGGTGTTTTTTGGCATGTAAAATGGACTTTAGATATTTTACCCCCAAAAAGTGACAAAATACTATATATGCACATGTGGTCCTGCAAGCGGTCACCTGCTAAGTTGTTCAGGGTGACTCCACGTGGTGGTTGGTGAAATATAGCTCAGCCGGTTAGGATGTAGTCGTGATGCCAGTGCTGGTTCAGCACACAGGTGTGATGGTATACATGCTTTTAGTTTTTTTGTGGTTGGCTATACTGATCCCCAATGGTCTGTAACCAGCTGGGCTGTAAGGGGTCCCTTGGGCTTCTATCATGGTGGTCCGAAGTGGATAGATGACACACCCAGACTGTCGGCACCGCCACCCACAGAAAGGGGAAAGTGACCCAAGGACGGTGTAGCCTGTGTGTATGGGTGCTAAAGCAATTATCACTGAGTCCCAGTAGAATAAATAACGTGATCTTTAATAAATATAGGTATAGCGGTTGGCACTACTGGGTAATAGAATGGTTGGTGAACTGGTATAATAACAGTCCGTACTAGGCCTCTGTGAGTATAACAGATGGATAGATATGCAGACGGGGGTGCTCTCTCTCGTGTTGTAAACAGTCCAGAAACACATCAATTAACAGAAAAAAAAAATGAGCTGGCACCCGTATCTTGAACTGCACTTTATTGGTAACTTCTTTTAAAATTCATGACGTGATCTTTACTGACAAGTCTCTTGTGAAACAGGATAACAAGTAACTGTTGAGATACGGACTTGCGTTCACTGAATCTGTGCTGAGAGATGCTGAAGTAGTGAGGTAGAATAGCAGTGCTGGTTTACTTTTGTAGAGAGTTCAGAAAAGAGGAGAGGAGTTTGTCGGGAGTGCCCCAACCCAGTTTAGTAATGTGCTCTGCTTGAACTTAGTAAGAAGAGATATGTGAAGAAGAAATACTTGGGAGAAGAAGAATACTTGTGCCCATGTTTCGACCTTTTGTCGCTATAAACCACCTTCTGCCCTGCAGTGTCTGGGTACGCGTCCTAAGAGGGAGACACAAGCCCCAGCCTTTGTTACCTGAGTTCAGCAAAGTGTCCGAGCGTGTCCCGGTGTCACAAGCACTGCGAGATAAAGTACATAGGCCTAGACTATGGCTGCCTTGCTCTGTCCGGGTCAGTTAAGATGTTCACAGCGTGGGTTGGGGTGTTCTCTGACTTGTCCACCTTAAGTATTTAGCATTGCATCTTGACTATAAATGTAGCTTTAGAAAAGAAAGTCTCTGTTCTCCATACATGTCTGTCCTCTAACACAGCTGGCCTGTCTCAGACAGGGAACCTGGCAGAGCCAGGCCCCTGGCTAAGTTCAGCAGGGATGCCTGATCTGTGTGTCTTACTCCACTGAGAATCAGAGAAGAACTGACTAAGTGTGTTTCTACACTTCCTCTCCTTATGTGACTACTTCCTACGGGGTGTATGTAACAGCCTCTGTGAGTGGTAGAGAAGAGAGTGTATAGAAAAAAAAAGAGTAGAGATATGTAGAAAAAGAACAGCATCTCTCATAGGTGCACAGAATCACAAAATACAATTGTAACCCTTGAATGACTACAGCTGTGCAATATACAAAAATAATACATAGTGACATCTTGAGGTAAAACCTGAGAAAACAACTTAATTACAACTTTACTATACAGTACAGGGCTTTTACAACAGGTGCCCAAACTAGAAACACTAGAAAACATGTCTGGATACTTGATGCTAATTAAGCTGTTATTCTGAAGTTATATGTGTAATGTAGAATCTTCATGAATTACAGAATTTTTATTTCTATATATAATCTTGAGACATCTAGTGTGCTAACCATCATAGCAGTCCAATTTAGTGTTTGTTTTTTTTTTTTAATATAATCTAATAAATTGGTATAAGGAGTATAGCATTTCACTGTTTGTGAATGGGCAGATGTAAAGAGAGGGAACTGGTTACGTGTGGAATGTAAAAATATAAATGATCAAACAGGAAGTTCTCGCTCAAAAGTAATGTAGGTTTTCTCTGGCGTTTAAGGTCTTGTGAAATGCAAAGTCGTGGAAACATCCATGAATAAACTGGTCTTACATACTTCCTCGTGAAAGTTATTGTTCCTTGATCTAGCCATGTAATCTCTTCTCCTAATGCTCTGTGTAAGAATTTGAGAAGAGACCTGTCACTGCAGGACTGGAACTAGTTTGTATTTCATTCTTTGTACCAATGTTTTCATTTAAGAGATCACCTATAAATTTTAGTTCACCTGGTTGCTGGCTGACAGTATTGTGTATTACAAGTGATCCTTACCTTAGTCTGCAGATTGACACAGGGGCCAAAGAAGAAATGGTTAGCACTGTAGCCTTGCAGCACTGGAGTCCTGGGTTCAAATCCCACCAAGGGCAACATCTTTAAAGAGTTTGGATGTTCTTTCTGTGTTTGCATGGGTTTCCTCTGGGTACTTAGTTTCCTTTCACACCCAAAACGTGCAGATAGGTGAATTTAGGTTGTTAGCACTTTTTCCAGTTATTTCTAGGATGAACTTGTCTTGAAAGTGATGGATCAATAAGGGTCCTATTACATGTGACGATTATCATGCAAATCATTGTTATATCGTTTGAATTTAAAAGATAATCGTTTTGTGTAAATGCAGACAACTTTCAAACGACCAAAGAGAAATTGTTCGTCGTTTGTTTAGTGCTGACACCAAAATTATTATTAATCTCCGCTAATCAATCGCTGTAATTCTGCATTCGTTCACTAACCGTTCAGTGTAATTCCACATTGTTCCTTCATTTGCTGGGATCAGATGGAGTAAACGATTGTAGTAATGATCGTAACTAACGTCTATCGTTCTGTGTAATATAGTGAACGATTTCCAGTTAACGGTAAATGATCTAGTTTGTGATCATTTACTGTTAATCATTAAAAATTGCTTTGTCTAATAGGACCCTAAGTCAGTCACCAACTGGTACGCCATTGCTACCGATTGGTTGGCTGAGTTGACGGTCAGTGACCAGATGAGCCCAACTCTGAAGTAGAGCGGGAAGACGTGTGTGTGTGTGTGGTTTTTTCCCACACTATTTAAATAGTTTTCGGAATATGAATTCCTTTCAAATGAGAGCTACAAAGTTACGACAGTGCATCTTAATAAGACTTTACTTCAACCTATTTTTACTTCTGATTTCTTCCATCTTTGAAGAAGAAATTAGTTTTATGTACTACTACTAAATGTTCATGCCTTCTCTAGCTACTACTGTCTAGCTGTCCAAATGACTGGAGATTGCAGTCATACATCATGATGACACCATATGATTTCCCAAAGCCATTGTTCTCTGGACAGTTAGAGCTAACCAGATCTTTATTCCCTACTCTCCTAGACCTCACAGTACATAACACCATACTGTTTCTTTAGGAACAACAAAGTCAATGACAGACTTAAGAACTTTTTACGTGGGCTGATATCTAATAAGCGTTCCTAGGAATGCTAATTTACCCAATAATCGACCCCTGTAAAAGGGCCAACAACTAGCTGACAAGCAAGCAGATGCCCACTTGTTGGGTGTTTTTTAAATTTTTTTGTTGGGTGATTTAATCATTGTTATCCTGTTAAGACAGAGAGATGTAGGACCGATAACAATGCATTTGAATGGCTGCACCAATTATACAGAGATCAGAGAGTGCTGTATGAAGAGACTGTATTGACCGGATTCTCTGACACCTCCAATTTTTTTTTTATGACTGTGTTCATTTACGTTCCTCACCCATGCAAAGGTGGATGCTATTTATTTTGTATTAACCCAACTACTTTTCTGCCCCCCCCTTTCCATTTGATGTCTGTCCAGACCATTTGCTTGATTTCCATAAAAAAAAATTGCTGCCACACAACCTTTTGCCTAAATACCATTTTGCAAGAACTTCTATCCTATCATGACCTCTTTTGTCTCACTATGATTTTATCTTCTGCCATAGTACCACCTAAAGTCTTCTGGCCATCCACACATTAGCTATTCCTAATGGACATTACTCGGGATAGCAGGGACTCTTGACAATCAGTCCACATCTCCTTGCAGGGTTCATAAACTCATAATTCCTTAGAAACTATTCCTTGGTTTCACCAAGTGCTAAATTCATAGTGGGTCCAATGCTTTTCAGTGGGACCAGTGGCAGCAGCTTATCTGCATGGTAACAGAGGATGTTGAAATGCAACACACCTAATCCTCCTTTCCTCCAGAGTCTACCATTTGGTGGTTCCTTATACAAATAAACTCATTAGTTATTATCGGCCCGTTTCGCTGACTATTTATGTGGCCTGCTTTGCATTATATTACTATTTCATATAAAAGTGTCTCTTTCCTTTTCTCCTTCCAAGTTCTTTGTCAGTAGGTCTGTCAATATTTGTATTTAAAGGTGCATAGATTCAGAATTGGATGTCTACATTTCATTTTTACTCAAATACCTTCATATGTTATGTTAATTTGTATTATTACACTTTTTCTGCTTTTTCCCAACCGGTCACTTTTATTTAGATTATCTGGAACGTTGGGAATATATGTGGTCTCTGTAAATTTCTTTAAATACATGTATCATAACTTGTCATAGCAGAAAATTTAAAAAAATTGAGGTCACTATGTATCAAATTGATTGTATTCCCTGCGTATTCACTAATGCTTATTGTATATGCTTAACTGACCTTTTCAATAAAATAAGTTTGGAAAAAAAAAAGAATTGGATGTCTAGAGGAGAAAGTACTTTTTCATTTGAAGCAGAAAGGTTAGGCACGCCCATGAGATTGTCCATATTTATTTCCTCCCTAGAGCTGCAGCATTAGTGTGCTGATTAAGTGCTAGGACATATCTATAAATTTTGAAGCATTGATGCCAACTTGTAAGGAAAAGCTGAATTACATTTCAAGAGGCATCTAACTCTTATTTTGTGTCAGCCCACTAAGAAAGTGCTCACATTTTATAGTCTGCAGTAACAAACGCCCTTTTTGATAACGTACAGCATAGGACTTAATGTGATAGTCCAGCAGCTTGTGACAAAAACTAAAGAAATTTGAGGTTTTCTAGATTAGGAAAAAGGCCAGCATAGCCTTGGAATTCAGAGATTTTATTCAGAGATTAGGGGCATGTCTGTGCCAGTCTAGCACCCTAGAGAGATGGGCCGCAGCATAATAGTGTAGTCTTGGGGCGGTGAAGTATGGATTTAGCTAGTCGAGCCGGTTTGTGATCTGAGATAAATTTCTTAAGAAGGAAGGAGAGTTTATATAAGGACAGGGGGATTGGCAGAAAATGTAGAGGATTTAGGGAAGCACATTTATTTAAAGATGGGGCAACGGCCGAACCAGATGAACATACCCCTGTGCCAGTGGGCTCCCAGTTTTCTTGAAGTTTTCTTGAAGTTTTCTTGAATGTTTGTTGCAAATAATTAGTCACAATTGCTGGTTTTCTCATCTTTACACTTACAGTAGATTGTTTTCACACATTCAGGTTTTTAATTGCAGTTACAAAGCCAGCGATGGATCTGAAAAAATAGAAGCTTCAGTTGTTTTCATAGCTGTCTCCCCAATTTATGATTTCTTTCGAATATTTGCAATCAAAATCCTGAACATGTGAACAAACCTTAATACTACCCGGTTACCCCCAAAATAAGAAAGTGAAATGTTAATTTTTACTCCCAAAGATGCACTTTGTCTTATCTTCAGGGGACTTCTTATTTTTCCATGAAGAATTCACACTTATTGTTGAATAAAAAGAAAAAGAGAAAAAAAAGAACATTTATTATATACTGTATAGTAGTTATCCTCACAAATCAGCATTACTTTTGAGGGATGCCTTATTTTAAGCTATCCTGTAAATCCTCCACTATTCCTTATTTTTGGTAGATGTCTTATTTTTGGAGAAACAGGGCATGTGCCAAAAAAGTGCACATCCTGTAAGCCTATTTTATTTTTTGGTGCCTTGTGTACCATTTCCAAAACCATGAATAAATAAGAATTTTATAACTACTTCATGTAGTAAGTACCAATATTCCCAGCTATCTTTATGCTGTATAACTAATTTATCATATTTTGTTCAATAAACCTCCCCAAATGTATTTTGTTTAACCCCTTTAAGTCACAACCAATTTTTACTTTTGCAATTTAGTTTTTTCCTCCTCTTGTTTAAAAAAAAAATTTCAGGTTGATTTTGTGTTAACACCGTTTTCCAAGTGGTAAAACTGACACGTTATCTATGTTCTCCAAGTAATTACGATTACAGCTTTAGGCAAGTTGTTTAACTTTTATGTTAACCTTATATTAACTGTTATGGCTTTTAAAAAATTAAAACGTTTTAGAAAAAAACTACATATGTTTTAAAATTGCTCCATTACCATCCTTATAAATCTTTTATTTTTTGGTCTGTGGGTATATTTGAGGCTTAATTTTGTTTTGTCATGATCTGTGCTTTTTACTGGTACCACACTTGCATATATGCAACTTTTTGATCACTTTTAATTCAAGTTTTTCTGCGATTTGATGTCTAAAAATCAGCAATTTTGCGATTTGGTGGGCTAACGCTGATTTACCAGGCAAGATCAGTAATGTATAAATTTAATATTTTGGGTGATTTTGCATGTGATGATAGCTAATATGTTTATTTATTTTTGTTTATATTTTTTATTTTAAAAATAGGAAAAGGGGAATGATTTAGTAGGGGGCTACTATGAGCAATACCATGATTGCTCAAATGGATCAATGCAGTACATATGTACTACATTGATCCATTGAATCTGCGCTTGATTTTTAGGGGCTGCTGAAGGCAACACCTAACAATTGCCGAATACAGGCAGCCCAGCACTTATAGAAGAGGATCCGGACTGCCTGTATAATGTATTGGCTCCCCACAATCTGTGCGGAGCTGATACAGCCACTGTACCACCAAAGATAGGTATTAAAAAGCCATTTAAATGTCATTGTCAGTTTTAAAAGATGCATTTAAATGGTTAAGTAGCCAGGACAGAGGATCGCTCAGTGCTTGCTACTGATAGCAGGTGGGTGCCGTCTAGTATAGAGCGGGCTCACTCTATCTTTTATATTACCATGCAGCACACTTATCGGCAAAATGAAGTATTACATATACCACTGAAATAAATGGCTCTTTGGGTAATTTGGGTAAATCTGAAAATTCATTTTGGATTTCTGAAAATGAAAGTAGGAAGAAATGGCTCTTCACACATCTACTGCACGTTTTTGAATCTAAATATATTTTGGGATTCCACGGAGTCTGCTCTGAAAACCAAATGTGTCCTTGTTTTTTCCTATCAACGCCCAAACCTTTTCACACAGCCTCTCATTCATGACACTCTAAAACTTTCAGCTGAACAGTGAATATTTTGTTCTGGATAGGTGGGTGGAGGAACGTTTGACATTATATGAAATAACGTCTAAGTTCTGTAGATACCTTTATGATTTGGTTTGTAGTGCTCTGTAAACCATATTTATATACATAGTACATAGTGAACAAAAAAGTAATGCATTTTTATAGTCAATATCTGAACATACTGATCTCATGAACATTAACACTTCTGAAACAAATCCCTTCTAGAATAAGTGCCACAGTTGCAAATAAACCCAATGCAGCTGTGAGAATGTTTTAGTAATAAACTTAGAGGGAAATTGATCATAGTCTGCACCTAGTGCATATCAGCAAACTAGCCCTCCACACTTGGTTTGCATAAAAACATTGCAATGTTTTGCCAATCTGTGCCATGCTTGTCAAATGTTTAACCCCTTAACGAACGCGGGCGTATATTTACGCCCTGCGGTCGTTAAGGACGTTCAGAGTGGGGCCGCGCGGCTGCCGCACTCTGAACCGCGGCGGTCCCGGGTGCCGCTAGTAGCCCGGGACCGCAGGTATTAGCGGGCACGGTCCGATCGCCGTGCCCGCTAATACAGTAATCGGATGCAGCTGTCAAAGTTGACAGCTGCATCCGATTACCGTTTACAGCGTCATCCCTGGTGTCTACGTCCCGGAGGAGCGATCTCCGTTACTGAAGCCGGCCGGGGACCACTCCAAGATGGCACCGTCCCCGGCTCGGCACTCGTTTACTTCCGGCTGCAGCAGCCGGAAGTAAACGAGTGCCTATCTCATGGATCTCTGCAACATATCTATGCTGCAGAGATCTCTATGAGAGATCAGTGCACTTATACTAGAAGTCCCCCAGGGGGGCTTCTAGTATAAGTGTAAAAGTTAAAAAAAAAGTGTTGTTATTAATAAAAAGCCCCCTCCCCTAATAAAAGTCTGAATCGACCCCCTTTTCCAAGGTTATTAATAAAAGTAAATAAATAAATAAACATGTTTGCTATCGCCGCGTGCGTAATCGCCTGAACTATTAATCACATTCCTGATCTTGCACGGTAAACGGCGTCAGCGCAAAAAAATCCCAAAGTGCAAAATTGCGCATTTTTGGTCGCATCAAATCCAGAAAAATGTTAATAAAAAGCGGTCAAAAAGTCGTATATGCGCAATCAAGGTACCGATAGAAAGTAAACATCATGGGGCAAAAAATGACACCTCCCACAGCCCCATAGACCAAAGGATAAAAGTGCTATAAGCCTGGAAATAGAACCATTTTAAGGAACATATATTTGTAAAAAAAGGTTTTAATTTTTTACAGGCCATCACATAATATAAAAGTTATACATGTTACATATCGTTTTAATCGTAACGACTTGTGGAACATATATAACAAGTCAGTTTTACCCCAGGGTGAACGGCGTTAAAACACATATCCACTAAATACCAAAATGTGTTGTTTATTTTCAATTTCACCACACATTGAATTTTTTCCTGCTTTTGCAGTGTACTTTATGCAAAAATTCAGCCTGTCATTGCAAAGTACAATTAGTGGCGCAAAAAATAAGGGCTCATGTGGGTTTCTAGGTGAAAAAATGCAACTGCTATGGCCTTTTAAGCACAAGGAGGAAAAAACAAAAACGCAAAAATCAAAATTGTCCCGGTCCTTAAGGGGTTAAAGCTTGGTGCAGAGAGGGGATGGTGGCTTCACATTAATTAAAGGGGATGTAGCCATCCCTTGTGCCAATTTGGAACAGGTAGCCTTAAATGTGCCTGGATTTATCAAGAGATACGTGCCTCTTGATAAATCCAGCATGGAACTACGCTGGCAGGGGTTTACTGAAGATGGTATGAAATGCCAGTCTTATTAAATCACCCATTTTTGTGCTTATAATTGTCTAATCATGTTGAAATTACAAGCATATTGATAGTTTTCATGTTTTTGGGACATCTGACACGAAGTTAGTTATAGCAGGCCATAGTTATCTAGGTTAAATTCCAGTAGAACCCTTGGAGTCTAGATGTTGCTATGGATATGTAAAATGTTTTATATATTTTTGTGGTCTTTCCCTTTTAGCTTATCAGACAATACCTCTAACCACCGACTTGACACTGCTTTGAGTTAAGGAGGTATTTCCATTGTGCATGTTATTTTCTATCTACTGTATAGGGGATCTATCTACTGGATTGGTAGGGATCTGACTGTTGGAAGAGCACAGACCATAGTAATTGAAGTAGTCATTATCTATATAACAAGTCTGGACATTGCTGAGCTCAGTTCTTAGCAATATTCTGAAGTCCCATAAACCTTGAATGGAGCACTGGCTGAGAATGTGCAGTGTGCTTTGTTCATTCTGGGGGACATTTCACTTCCGTCCTACAGATAGGTACAAGAGATCCCAGCAAATGAACCCCTACCGAACAGCATATTCTCCCCTATTCTGTGACATTCAGTACAGTGCCATCTGTTGTATATGTCACAATTGCATTGTTTCAATTACCAAAAATTTGCATTGTATTGTTTGAACCTATTCCTCATAATGGACAACTTTTGTCTAAGATTTTTGCAGTAGTAGGGTTTGTCTCCAGCTAGTCTGTTTCACTGTTGTTGTTGTTGTTGTTGTTTGTTTTTTCAGTGTTTTTAAAAAAATGTGAAGTAATGAAAATGTGAATTAAACTGTAACATAAACTTACTTTTACCAAGTTTTCCTGTCTAAGAAAGCAAAGGAGACAACCCAATGAGGTGTTAAAAACTTTCCAGAATGAATGGTGATAACCACAAAAGACTTTTCCAGCACCTTTTCATGTACAGTGTGTTGTGTCTGAATTCAATGACTCACCAGTCTAGCTTGGCTTATGCATTTGAGAGCACTTATGGAAGGGCAGTGTGAGGGCACTAATGCTTAACAATAAAGTGATCCCTAAAAACATACTGAATTACCTATCTGCCTTATTTTGACGTTTTTCTTGGGTGAAAAGTTCAGTTGTGTAAGTAAGAACATAGCACTTTCTGATGTCTTCTGCCAGACAGAAATGAAAAGTACAGTCTCTCTCTGGGATTGAAATAGATGTAGACGCGTCATGCGTATAGCAAAATGGGCAGAAATGTTGAACGATGTGTTTTAGTCTTTTAGACCATCTTTCCTTATTAAAGTCTAAAGCTCCATGACTTACTGCACACACACATGGTGGTCCAGACAGCTGAGATCTGTGCTGCTCTTCTTCTTCTTCTTTTTTTTTTTTTTTTTTTTTGTGGATCTTAAAAAAGCATGCAGGGTATCCAGGGGTCCAATTTTTGTACAGAAACTGTCATGTTTTCTCTTCCTAATTATTTTGATGGATATTTTTTTGTTGCGTTGAAAGTTTATTCCTGAGGATGAGTTTGTAATTAAATGAGGATTAAATGATACCTTTTTAAGGAAAAAAAAAATAAATTAGTGTCATAGACTGAGACTGGTTGGTAAAACATAGAGGCAGAAAAATTCAGCGCCTGGACCCCAACCAATCAAATCTTATGACATGTCAAAGTAGTATCCTATAAATATCCCATTCCCTGCTTTGTCCTGATTAGGATCTCAGATAGGAGTACAGTGTGAGATGATACCGGTGTATAATAGCTGTTAAATGAAATCTGCACAGATCACATAGCATGCCTAGATAATGTCCCCATTCTAATGAATAGGATTTGCTTTAGCATATCTCTAAATGCTGTTAAAAACATCTCAGGCAAAATGGCTGCCCTTATAATAACGTATAAAAAAATTAAATTTACAAATGTTTAGAAAAAAACATGTTTTAGTATTAGGCGGAGATTTTTTTTAGGTATTTTCCTTAGGACTTTATAACCCCCAGGAAAATTGCATCTACAAAATGATGTTAAATAATAAAACAGAAGCAAATATCTATGTTTAAACTACTTTATGGCAACATTGCTGAGTAAGAAGAGATAAGGTAGAATAAATAGTTTTAAACAGTAAGGTTATACTATGTTTTCCATGATCCAAATGATCATTTATCATATACTGTACAATAGTTGTCATCACAAACCAGCATAACCAGACATAACCCTGGTGGTGGCAAGGGTCTTACATTCGACAGGGGTCTTATATTTTTTCCCCTTAACTAACACACATTACAAAGTTATATAACTTTGTAATGTGTGTTAGTCATCTGCCTGGAGCCGCTTCTCTCCTCCCGCCGCCATTTTGTCAAAATGTCGTCACAAGTGGGGGGCGGGCCTGGTCTTCTTCCTCTTCAGCTTCTTCCTTTAGAATGAATGGGAGCAAAAAGGCTGCCGGTGCATGTGCTCACCAGCAGCCTTTTCATTGGCTGGAATGCATCACATGGCTTCCAGCTTGCTCAGCTCTGATTGGCTGAGCAAGCTGGAAGCCATGTGATTCGATCCAGCCAATGAAAAGGCTTCCAGTGCACACGCCCTTTGGCAGCCTTTTCGCTCTCATTCATGCCATGGGAACCCGGAAGTAAAGAAGATCTGAAGACGCGGACAGGGTTGACTGGGACCAGGGCCCACGGGAAATTCTAATGGAGATTGACTCTGAGGGATGGTGAGTATAGGATCTATGTCTGTTAGTGTGTGTATGTGTGTGTGTTTTTTTTTCCTGACGCCGTAGTTGTCCTTTAAGCTATCCTGTAAATCCTCCACTATACCTTATTCTTGGAGGATGTCTTATTTTCAGGGAAACAGGGCATGAGATATGACAAACACTGATGGCTTGACGATAACAGCAGATCCCTACTAAAGCTGTGCCGTAGTATTCTTCCAACTGGTGATCAGAGACTGGGTTACTGTGAGAGCTTGTTCTGATCACTGTCAGGAAGCTAGCTAGTGATGTTGATGTGCTACTAATGTTGCTTTTTCAGCATTTCTTAGACTTTCCTAAATGGGTAATGAAAACTGACTTTTCACACATGTTCCTCATAAGTGTCCCTTGTTCTTTTAACAGCCAAACATACTTCATGTTGAGTCTCATGACTTTTTTGAGGCTCTTTCAGTTATTAGATGAACCAAAAAACTTCAGCTTTCTTCATATGTCCCTCGTTTTTTTTTTAACGAACCTTTTTCTAGCCAGTACTAAAGTCAATATAAAAAACTTTCTTTCTCTGCTTAGTAGGCTCCTTCTTTGCTGTCCCCCACCCTAATCTCATCATACACATAAAAAACATAATAGTGCAATTTAAGTACTTAGACCTGTACACAGTGTCAGACTGGGGTACCTGAGGCCCAACAGAGGAAATTATCCTGGGGGCCCACCAATAAAGAACCAGTGAAAATGACATGTAAGTCAGTGTTAGTGCAGGTTCTGAGCTGTGGGCTCACCGGAGTATCCTCCAGTGCCCTGGTGGACAGTGCCAGTCCGACACTGCCGCCACATGCAGGCATTGGTTGGTGACTGGCTCACCCACCCTTACCTGCACTGCAAAATTTTAAAAAAGATGGCCGGACCATTGTAATAATGAAGCACTTTGCCCCTCTGCCTTTTTGTCTCAGAGCCCCTCCTAATAGTCTGTAAGCTCATGCATGTGAGCAGGGCCCTCATTCCTCCTGTATGGATAATTATATGTATCTCTGTAACGTCTATTTTTGTCAATGTATGTACCTCCAGAATTGTGAAGTGCTGTGGAATCTGTTGGCGCTACCTAAATAAAAAAAGTTAATTGTTAATTATTATTATAGTCCCATCTTGTGTTCACTAGATGGACTATTGGCATACTGGTGGATCAAGTTTAATGCTGCACATAGAAGTACATAGAGTAAGAAGGAAGAAGGGGGAGTGGCTGGAAGAGAACAACAGATCATCTTGAGGTTAAAGATAAAGTTTGTTTGTAGCTGTGACTAAAGCCCCTATTAAGCGAGGAGACAGAGAGCAGCTAAACAGCATCGTCAGCAATCGCTTGCTCCTCGTTCCCCGCTCGCTGCTGTTTCTATTACATGTCTCGGCAGCGAGCTGGTAAGTGCAGGGGGGCCGTGGTGAGCTGCGGGGGCTGCCCGGGTGATCACTAGATCTTTTGGGCAGCCTATAGTGGATAGCGGCAGTCTGCTGCCGCCACTCCTATTCCACAGAGCAATGGGAGGACATAGCTGCTATCATAGTCGTTTGTCTTTCAACATGTTAAAAGACAAATGACAGACAATGATCAGCCGACATCGTTCATGTGGGCTGATCGTTGTCTGCTATTACACAAGACGATTATCGTCCACAACGGCCGATATTGGCCAATTACGACCAATAATCGTTTTGTGTAATAGGGCCTTAACTGAGGAGTGGCTGAAATGGGTTGGGGCAGTTCTTCAGTGTCCAATGCTGTGGGATAGCAGCAAGAAGCTATTATTGTGGCCCACTTAAGACCTCTGTCACGGCACAGAGCCACATTAGATAATCTGGTTTTCTTAACTGATATCTTAGACAAACACACATCAAGTCATTCATGCGACTTTTCTTTCCTGAATGGTATTTTGCATTTCCTGTTTTCTATGTAACTAGATACATAACTTTCTTTTCTGTACATCTGTGATTCCACACTTCATTCCCTATTGTGCTGTAAAAACATGTGTTTGCAGAAATATTATCTCAATGTATCAGCAGACCAAATGATTCATTTCCTTAATTCTCATCTCTGCTGGAGTCTTAGTGAAAAGCGGCTAATGATTTCCACTGCTCTGAGCTGAATGTGGAGTTTTGCTGGTTCATTTCCTATAATCCTTGTACTATAAACAGACTATATTGCATGTGAGTGCTTAGTGTTGTGTGTATGTATACATTGTACATGCAAAGATATGCACACAGAAATATTTACTAAGCATAATAAGTTATCAGAAAAAGACTAGAAAGGAAGATGTAGAATGCATAATTCCTCTGCAGCTGAAATAAATAAATGTATGCTACTATGAGTTTATTTGATACGTTTCTACTGCTATTCTATATTAGGAATCTTATCAAATTATTGGGAAAGCTGGGGAGGGGAGGGTGTGTTTGTGCATGTACAGTACTGTGCAAAAGCGCTATTACACCAACAGATGTCTGACAGCTTTTTGCAGCCAAAGCCAGGAACAGACTATAAACAGAGAACAGGTCATAAAGGAAAGACTGGGATTTCTCCCCTTTTTAAATCCATTTCTGGCTTTGGCTAAAAATATTTGTCAGATAATCTGTCAGACATCTGTTGGTGTAATTGAGCCTTTAGGCTACACTCACATGTCCCGTAAATTTTGCTCTACGGACGTGGAATCCCTTTAATCGACTGTTTCTCCGCCCAGCATGATGTATCAATATCATCCTGGGATCGGGGAAACTCTTTAAATCTCTGTGGCACTGTAGTGATATATATATATATATTTATTGTATTTTTAAAAAATGGCCACATCCCTGCCGTATGTAGCGATCCTTTGAAGAGCAGACCAAGCTGCGGGTGTCCAGGGTATGGAAAAAAAGGGATACGGTAGAGTGGAGCTGTGCCCAGAAAAACACACCTCTTTCATCCACCTGGCCACTCTTGTATCCTACCGGTATTACTGTACCTCCTTCTCTGCCTCTCAGATCTCCCTATTGTCTGATGTTTTTTATTAATTTGTATTTAGTGTGCTTTGGATGAGGGGTAGTCGTATACAGCAAGTATATCCCAAACTCTATATTTTAACTAGCCGAGTTGGGGGTCGTCTTTATATGCCCAATCTTCTTGCACGCTGGAAAATAGGGTATATATATATATCTACTCTGTATAGGTAGACAGCTGTCAATCAGCAGCCAGAGGGGCAGCGGTAGTAGTGCGGCATAAAGCCCATTCTCCTTCATATAACCGATAATTAGGATTCTCTTATCAAATATACAGTTACCCCAAGAATATAGAAGTCAGAATGTGTCTGAAAAATCAACCCCCTACAGGATAATGAAATGTGCATAAGTACAAGAGCATACCAATGAATTATTTTTATTAAATCTGAAAATCCCCACAATATCACCTAAAAACATGTATACACACTAGACCAGTGCTTCTCAAACTGTGAGGCGGGCCTCACCAGTGAGGCGCCACCTAGTTGTTGGTGAGGCCCAGCTGGGGAGGCAGTTTTCACAAAATCAACTATGATCTCCATTTTAGCGACATTATTCATTTGATTTATACTTGCTTTATCAGCATATAGAGCTTATGAGACAGGTTAAAGGTAGCCCTAGCATGATTTTCACTTTTCAAATGGACTTTCACCACAGATAGTGAGGCCCAGGCACCCTCTTGGTCAGTCTGGTGAGGCCCAGGCATTGCCTTGGTCTGTTGGGTGAGGCTCCCATAGAAAACGTTTGAGAAGCACTGCACTAGACAATTAAAAACATGATGGAGGGACAAGGGATCATACACATATACAAATGCACTTGATAGAAAGGGAGCCATATACAAAATAAGTAATTCAGTGTAAACCAGGTCCAGTCAGTTGATCACTGGGACCCACTTGATCACCAGAATAGGGGTTCCAAGTTTTCTTTTCTCCTCACTCACATAACAATAAAGAGCTAGAATGGCCTATCTTATGTATTACCTAATGGTCTCACAGAAGCAGCCAAGCCCTCTGCCCAAGGAATCATACTTTTATCACCTACCCTGTAGAAAGCAGATCATTTTATATATAATTTTTATATCCAGTTTTAACCGACTTACTAAAAAGTAGAAGAAAAGAACCTCGACATGCTGTGTGAAACGGCATCAAACCTCAATAAAGAAAAAAACATTGTGTATTCCAGAGCTGTGTGCTGGAGGATTACACTTTGGAACAGCGCTGAGGCACTTCCATCCTCTCTGAATCCAACCATTGAGCACAACTTTCAAAACAAGTTTTCCTCTGGCCAAATAGCAAAATAGACGTTTCCTGTGCATATAGTGAGGATTTTCGAGAACCTGCACATATTGCCAATTCACAGCTGGTTAAACAGCTCTCTTGTGATGAGTGGTGAGATCATGGCGTTGGCCTCTGTTATCTTCAGGAACTGCTATACATCAAAACTCTTCACTTTTTTTGTTCAGATACAAATAAACTATAATTCCCACAGAAAAGAGGACTCTGTGTAACCTTTTACCACATTATATAAATGCACGAATATTAAACAACTTTCATTTCCCTTTACTGCTAAAAATAAAGACCTTACCATTACAGGTTGTATATATAATGCATGACAAATCCTCATTTATCTTATTATATGGCACCTCTATGTATCTGGGGAAGCATTTCAGCAGGAAAGATTGATAAACATGATATCTGGTCGCCTCCAGATGGCCGTGTTAAAGGGTACCTCTCTGTTCACCAGGCGGCCGGATCTATATGTGAAATCCTGGCAATTCCGTACTCCACTGCTTTTATGGCAGAATATGGAGTTGGACCTTGCACCTGGTGGAAAAAAGAGGTACCCTTTAAGGAACCAATTTGTAGGAGTTCCGAGACTAAAGTATACACACAATGGGACTACATAGTACCTCCAAAATGGTGCTACCATGTAATAATTTCTCATTGTTCTGTCCATTAGGTGCTATAAGGCTGATAGCAGTGCAGCACAGTTATAACACTGACATCACATGCTGTGAAATTTAAATGGTGTGTCAACACTTTGTTGGCATATCCTAAGTAAATATGACTGGGCTGCAGTACCAGGCACAGCCACTACCAAATGTGCAGCACTCTGCCTGGTAAACAAGGGGATGGGATACTTGAGTGCCATATTCCCCCTCAATTGTTTAGTGAGGGTGCCAGAAGTGAGTCCCCCACTGATCTGATATTCATAGCCTAGCCTAAAGATAGGCCAGCAATATAGTCCGAAGTGGAGAAAATGCTGCAACGCTGAAGGTCCACTGGACAGCACGTGGACATCTCTCTCTCGGCAATATTTTAATTACATTTGACAAATGACATTAAAGTATAGCCGGGGGTAGCCAGGCGGGGCATGTGCCCACAGTGATTAATGGCAGAGGGTATCAATAAGTCTCCCTTGGCCAGGGCATTTACATACAGGATTATTTTGGTAAACTGAATCTGTTTCCCCAGTTGAAGAAGAAGCTATCTGAACTGTCTTTCCCAAATAGACGTGCTAAAAAACCTTATTCTGTTACTGGTCTGTTTGTGCTGAATCAGTTATTGCACATAACAAAAAGCTCTTTGTTTCATGGTACAGTTCATCATTGCATCACATGAAGGTTCTGCAGGACAGCCCAAGTAAACATTAGTATGCTCTTTCTAACTGAGAGCCATTATAAGCCTACTGACTTATACAGTATGGGCTGTGTTCTCTACTCTCTGCAATGTACATGTTTCACTGTGTGACCTTGGCATATATTTTACCCATGCAAGAGAATCAAGACCTCATTTAGTGTGCAGCATTAAGCTGGCTATAGAACGTATAGTCATTTCCGTTCGTAAACAAGGACTGTGACATTCTCATTCTCTAGACTGACGCACATAAATATTTATGTAAAGGGATTGCCAGAGGAAAATGTTGTGTAGAGAGATTGTAACACACTAGGAAGTAGCCTTTGGATTCTGCAGAGCGTCCCTCCTACACAGGAATGTGAGAGTGATCAGCAAATAACTGTAGAAATGTCATGGCATGGTGCATTGCCCCCTTCAGTCACTACTGTTCCAGCCCCCCTATCACCAATACCATAGGCTCACTGTCTTAGCGAATATGCACATGTAACATTCTAGATGTGTTCCTTTCTTTCAGGGTGTGTCCTAGAATATTCTAATGGAATAGTATGTTCACTGGAAAATATAAAAATCTGCAAATGCCAAGGACATTTTCCTGTCTGAGTCCTCTGTATACTCTCGCTGACTTAGCTGCTGCTTTGGGCGTGATACTTTTTAAAACAAGAGCCTTGTTCTTTTTTCCATTTATTGCAGCAAGGTGGCCAAAGACTGAGAAAATAAAAAGCAGAGGATTCTGGGAACAGATTACCACCGGGTTTCAGATACTATCCTGATTTATGCACATTTTATAGACACTTTTGCAGCCTGCAGGCCTCATAAATTACCGTCTCCCCAAAGAGCGCTTGAAAGGAGAGAAAATTCCTGAGAGATGTTTGTGCTCCTTCAGACTTTAGTGACTCTGGAGCTGTGGAAATAAAATCTTGAACTGTATTTCTGAAGGATTCTCAAGTTCAGTACAAACTTGTATTACAATATAGCAAACAATGCTGATAGGTATGGCATGTATTACATGCAATGGTGATAATGTATGCGTGTGTATATACAGTATATATTATAACAGATGTGTTTGACTTGTTGGTAGATTACCTTAGAGAGAGTGCAGACCAGTGTCATCATCTGAAGCTGTGAAAAAATCCTGATGCTTTATTTAGCCAGATTAATTTTTGCCCTGGAAAAGTAGATTTCTTTGCAGTGAAAGTGGATTTTGTTTCAGTCTGCAGACATTTTGCCACAAAGTGCTTAACGTTTTTTTTTTTTATGATACTTTCAGCTTAATGTCCCTTTAAGCTGACATGCAGCTGACTGTTGATAAAAAGAATCCTTCCTCCTATGTTATCTCTTCTCTTCCAGCAGCGCTTTCTGTCTATTTAGAGTGTTATAAAACACAATAAGCCATATTGTTATAATGACACTTTTCCAGATGTAAAATTTGAGAATTCATATTTGTTAGTGCCCAATAAAAATTTGGGCCAGATGTTATTAGTCACCATGGCTTTCTGTAATATTGCTTTCTGTATTATGCCCTGCGATCAGCAAACATATGGGCAGATGCTTACCCATTGGCTGATGACAGGGTTTAGACTGGTTCAACAATTGTTGTTCGCTGGTCACATGAGGGCATGAGCAACTGACCAATGACAGAAGTATATGACTGCACAATAATAGGTTTTTAATAGGCTTGGTAAATGACCGCCGGTCTAGGAGATCAGTGCTCATATCAGCCATGCATCGGGTTGTGTTATATAGTACATCATTAGGAACCAATATTGCCTAGAATAACAAGTAATACAAGTATAGAGGAGAGACTGCTGCGGGGTGTTTATATATCAACAGGATAGGTGATAAGTGCCTTGTCACTAGGTCTAGCGCTGATCATGAGGATGGGGATCATCCTCTAACTCAGTGTCAGACTTCTGCAGCTCCCCCCTCCTCTCTGACCTGTGTGCTGCAGAGACATTCTGTCACCTATCCCTTGCTATCTCTTCTGTCTTCCAAGTAGGCTCCTGCAGCCTTTTTCTTCTCTGAACTTACAAGGAGGAAGGAGGAGTGTGTTGTCCCCTAAAGCAGTGATTTTCAACCAGTGTGCCGCGACACATGGTCGGGTGTGCCGCGGGGAAAGTTCCCCAAACTATGGTGCCCCTGTAAAACAGGAGAAAACAATGAGGGAGAGAAACCTGGGGATGGGGGAGAGAAACAGCGGAGAGAAGCAGGGGGGAGAGAAGTTTGGTGGAGAGAAGCACAGGAGAGAAGCATGGGGGAGAAAAGCACAGGAGAGAAGCAGGGGGGAGAAGTATGGTGGAGAGAAGCAGGGGGGAGAAGTATGGTGGAGAGAAGCACAGGAGAGAAGTAGGGGGGAGAAGTATGGTGGAGAGAAGCACAGGGGGGAGAAGAAAACAGGCCCAGGTTTCACACTGAGTATAAATACATTTAGAATCTATATTATGAACTATATGTATAATATGTACTGTTTTAGTGTCATTTTGTGCCATTTTGGTTGGTGGCGTGCCCCGGGATTTTTTAACTATAAAAAGTGTGCCGCGGCTCAAAGAAGGTTGAAAATCACTGCCCTAAAGGATAAGTGTGGCAAAAAAAAATTTCAGAAGATCATTAGTAAATCTAAAGTTATATAATTTATAAATATACCGTAATTTCCAAATCAAAGGCTTTAGCAGACTTTTCATCCCCTCTACGGCCACCGGAAGTACTGTAGTCCATATTTTTCTGCTTACATGACGACCTGAGGTCCCTTCCAAGGTACCATCTTGAGTTGTGACTTTCAGCTTCCTCGTCACTCTTCTGGGGGTTCCTGGATGGTCGACGCCCACCAGTCGTCTTGCCTCCCTTGTATGGCTGTATGCTGTTCAGTGGGAGGGAAAACTGGACATGGGTGTTGCAAGGGGAAGGGACTTGTACCCGGGGGATGCTGGGAATTGTAGTCACAAGGCGGAGCGCATCTCTGTGCTACAACAGACAGTTGAGCGGCCAGCAGTGTTTGGAAAACGGCATCTGGGGGCCCATAAGTGCGGAGTTTTCTGTCAACATACATTGGCAGGGATGTGGTAAGTAGAATCCCTGACCAAAACACAAGTTTGTTTTTTTGCACTGTGACTTAACTTGTACTTTTAAGAGAGTAGAGAGAGACACTTATACATCAGCCTACATCCTCCCTGAGGGTGGGTTCACAATACGGAATCCACGCGGAGAAGTTCTGGCGGATTCAGTGGCTAGTACCTGTTCACGTTGGCACGCCTATCTGCCTGTGCCATAGACACCATTCTATGGCCGGGCCGATTACGCGTTCTGCCAAAAGAACTGACATGTATATTCTTTCTGTGGACAGCGGAATCGGCCTGGCCATAGAATGGTGTCTATGGAGCGAACGTGTGAACGTGTATGGAGTGTGAACCTACGCTTAACCTTGCCAGACTGCTAAGGAATCCCGCAATCTGCTCTTCTGCACAGCCTGCCCCTGTGATTACCCATCCAGATAGGGGATCTCTGCCCGTCTGCTACCTTGTGTATTTATTTATTGTTTTGTTATGCTGGGACTTGTATTGCCTTAGCGCTTATCTGTGTATTTATTTGTTACTAAGGTATGCTGTGGATTGTAGTGCTTTAGTGTTCCAGTGTTTTTATCCGTGGAACCTTTAGTCTGTAATATTGCACCTTTTACACATGCATACATTATACTGTAGAATTACTTTTACATCAGAGTAAAGTTTTATTGCTTCTGATAAGAGACAGGGCCATAAGTGTAACAGAGACCCCCATCTAGAAAAGCAGGTGGGGGGTGGGGGTGGGGGTGGTAACTGTTGCTTAATTATTCTTTCCATGTAATAGAGACCATGGAGGTCTCTGTTCTTGTTGGGAGACAGGCGGATGTTTATTATAATTAAAAATATTCCAATGTGAAATACATTGGTCTACAGAGTGCAGTTTAAGGCTGGGTTCACACTATGTATATTTGAGGCTGTATTTGTGAGGCTGTATAGCAACCAAAACCAGGAGTGGATTGAAAACACAGAAAGGCTCTGTTCACATAATGTTGTAATTGAGTGGATGGCCATCATTTAATGGCAAATATTTGCTGTTATTTTAAAACAACGGCTGTGGTATTGAAATAATGGCCGTTATTTACTGTTATATGGCGGCCATCCACTCAATTTCAACATTGTGTGAACAGATCCTTTCTGTGTTTTCAATCCACTCCTGGTTTTGGTTGCTATGAGGACCTGACATGAGGACCAAATACTGCCTGAAATATACATAGTGTGAACCCAGCCTTAAGCAGTTTGTATTCTGTTAATGTGATATACACCCCACAGCTCATAACTCTCAAGCAGGAAATAACATTTCACATTCTCCACACAGCAAGTTGGCCTGTCAGCTTTCCAGTGCTGGAGGAGCTAAATTTCACTCCCACCCCTGCCCTGGTCCAGTCTATAAATGCCTTTGTTGAATAGCAATGGTAAAATGCCAGATTTTTCACCGTATAAATATGGGGCAGTGGTGGTAGTTTAGTAATTTGATCAGTTAATATTTGATGTATACTTGCATTTTCAATTACATCATTGTGGGGTGGGGGAATCAAGACTGGCATAGCTGTACGCTAGTCT
Organism: Dendropsophus ebraccatus; assembly: GCF_027789765.1. Classification (NCBI taxonomy): domain Eukaryota; kingdom Metazoa; phylum Chordata; class Amphibia; order Anura; family Hylidae; genus Dendropsophus; species Dendropsophus ebraccatus. The sequence goes on along the minus strand of NC_091455.1, from coordinate 86,328,721 downwards.
GGAGTAAATCCCCGCCCCTGGACTTATTTAGAGGTGTACCCCAGTAGAATTCGTAGTCAAAGATGTTTAATGTGGGGAGAAGCAGAGCATTCTATCATTTATTATGGAGTAAATTTTGACTACTTTGCTTGAAATTGAATTGGACCACTGTACTTTTTCAGTAAAGCTGCATTGAGAGATCTGACAGGGTAGCAGAATATTGCCTTTAGTGAGCCCAGTATGATGTTAATAATGGAATTATGTAGCATGTCAAGAAGCAATATTCTTCGATTAGATAATGGTTGTTTTAGTATTAACAACAATCAAAGTATTTGTTTTATAGTCGTTTTATTTGCATAATTGTATCTCAGATCTCCTGTATATAGTTATACCCATTATCTTGCATGTCTGATGATCCACATCTACTGGCACCTCACTCTTATGTTTCCAGATGAATAAATGTGTGGAAAGAACCAAACCCAGGTTAAATAGCTCTATACAACTAGGTGTACACGTTTTATAAATCACTTAACGTGCTAAAATAAAGACGTTGGCATGCACCATTTAGCTAACTACTGTATATGTGTGTGTGTGTGTGTATATATATGTATGTGTGTGTGTGTGTGTGTGTGTGTGTGTGTGTGTGTGTGTAATTATATATATCCTCCAGTTCTATCACAAGAGCCATTTACCTATATATTCCCAGGCAAAGACAAATGGGTATGCAATTTAGTATTTAGTAGGGGGGAAAAAAAACTTTTGAATGGGCTTTTATTTAGAAAGTTCTCTAGGCACCAATTAGAATTGTAGCTGTCAGCCTGGCTTTTCTAAAGGACAGGGGATGGGAACAAAAGCTTGGCTGCATGAATAAATGATGCCAGCCTACAATGTGGCGTTTGAAATGCAGCTTCCATATCTGTAAGGAATGGGATTTTGTGACCTGAAGACATATCTTATTACGGTTTTAGATTGGTTAGTAATGTAGTTTTAAGAATCTATTTTTTTTCCTTCTGTAAATCAGTTTATCCCAGTGTGCATTATAAAAGAAATGCAACTTTGAGATCTCAATAATTATAAAAAAAGAGGCCTGTGTAAGATTCCAATGATTTGTAAATTGCATATGTTTAGAAACGGCTTGCATTTCAGTTGTCTTGTGTCAGTAGTAGTCACTTCTACTGGCCTCCTTCCTTAGATTGTTATGGAACTGTCCTGCATTGAATGTGTGAAGAAGAAAGACATAGACCAAGTTTGGTGCTCTTTGGTTTCTTAGTAGTTGCTATTGAAGCCATCATACTCAATACACAAACATACTATAGCTGCCATGCACATTTTTCTTAGATCTAAAAAGTTGGTAAATGAGATATTCCATAGGGGTAAAGTTTAAAGATCATCCTCTATCATCAAAAGTGGGAGAGCCAATGTACAAATATGTAAAAGCTGTTCTAAAATGTAAGTAAAAAAAAAAAAATACAAAACAGTTCTCAAATTAGAAAAATGTGTTTTTGCCCATCCTCCTATTGCATGAAGAAATATTATAGCTCTGATAGGATGTGTAGCTGTCAAGAAGCCATTTAAAAGAACTGACAAAAATAAGCACTAGAAATATGAAACTGGCCATCTGACATACAGGTGAAATTTGCAGTCTTTGTAAGCAAGAAGGCGGTGCGTATGCCTCCCAAGTGTTAAAATACTCTTGTGCCACGTCTGCAGCTATCAATCAAACATAGAAAAAAATTGGGGGAATGGGTAACATCTGCAATTTATTTATTTGTAGTTGAAGTTCACAGGAATAGGTAACAAATTTTGTAGATCACACAGTACATATATAACGCTTCATATGTCTACATTGGTTCACAACAATTGACTGGTCATTCTAGAGCCCAGACTTTAACATAATTGAATTTGTTTTTCATTGTTTCTGACAATTATGTTATAAAATGAAAAACAAGTTTTCCAAAAAGAATAGAAGACTGCCACCAAATGCTGAAAAATAGCCACTCTTGATTGAGATTTCCAATCTGTTGCCCCTCATGTCACCAAAAAAAGAGGTTTCCATAACTCCTGCCTATTTAATCTGAGAATGATCTTGTATGCACAGCCAAGTCACCATGGTCAACCCTAAGACAAACCAGTTGGCCGCAGTCCCAGAAGCTGGACCTCTACTGGTCAGACTTTTATGAGATGTCTAAATGACTCATTAACATACAAGCAGAACACTTTGAAAACTTGGTTTTATTAATATCAAAAACAAACTTTCAAGTTTAAAAATGGATTTCTCCAGTCATTTACCACAAGAACCATTTGTTTTAGTTAGTATAGCATAGCAAAAGGATGCATGATACATATTTGGTCAATGGTATTAATCTGACCCTATTCATGAGCTATAAGTAGAGAGAAGAGGCAATGGCAAAAACCTCTTAAAGTGATCTGATCAATTGCCGGAAAGTGATCTGCACAATATTATAGTAAAAGGTGACATCAGCAGATAAAGATTTCAATATATGATGTTCACAGCTCAGTCTTCCCCTCCCTGTGGAATGACCTCTTTAAGGGTGCGTTCACACCTACAGGATCTGCAGCAGATTTGATGCTGTGTTCAGTTATTTAAATGAAATCTGCTGCAGAAAATCAGCTGCAGATCCTGTAGGTGTGAACGCACCATTAAGGTCAAAGAGTATGCCCAGTAATGTTTCCCATTCACATCATAGAAACATCTCATGTTAAACAATTCCTATGCTCATACTATATAAATCATTTATTAAAATGCTGTTAAACAGCTCACGTAAGATGGCTGACCCCACAATAATATACAGAGAATGATATATTAAATGTAGGGATGGTCCGAACCGAGTTCGTACGGAGTTCGTACGAACCCGAACCATCCGCAATGATTACCGCTGTCTGCCCGCTCCGTGCAGCGGGCGGATCCAGCGGGAAGAACGCCTGGAAAACTGGGATACAGCCATAGCCATAGGCTGTATCCCAGTTTTCCAGGCGGTCCACCCGCTGCACGGAGTGGGCAGACAGCGGTAATCCGATGCCGAGCGTTCGGGTTCAGCCGAACCCGAACCTCGGCGGGTTCGGACCATCCCTAATTAAATGACAACCTGAAAATAGAAACAAATGAGAAAAGAAAATAAACAGTAATGTTTTTCTGGCTCCAATTAGTAAAAAAAAATCAAGGTGATATTTTCTTTTTAATCCCATGAAGAATGCCACATATGTATAGCCTTCTGTCCATTCTTCTCTTACTCATGGCCCCCCTATATCTAAGGGGGTACACAAACCCACGTTTATGATTGGCGTAGGTCTCAGCATTTATTCCCAACACATAAACATTCAGGGTATGTTCACACAATGTTTTTTTACTAAAAAATACAGCTGTATTCTTTAGAATTATGGCCATACATATTTATCGTGTTCATTATTGAGGGCCATACTTTTACCTGAAGAAACACTGTGTGAACATACCATTATTTCTTATGGATATGTGATAAATTTGTCTCAATCGAAACCTTTTTTTTTTTTTTTTTTTTATTACTATATTGAAGGTTGTCAATCCTAAATGATAACATTCAATTTCCTATAGTAGTCTGTATAAAGAATAGGTGATACTTCCTTCTCTATTATCTCTGAATCCCAGGGTCTCGGCACAGGTACATTTTTCATTGTTAGTCCAGGTCAGACATCCAGTAGCTTTAAGAGAAGCAGAATCATTTTCTTTGCTATTTTCAGTTTTTAGAAAAATGTTGTGTTTGCTGAATAAACATATCTATTGATTTGTTGAAGACAGGTTTGTGAAGCAGTAGAATTATGATGCGGTACTAGAGCTGAGACGTCAAGGAAAGCTAGCAAGAGAGACAAAGTGAAGGTAATGAAGCCGACAAGCTGAGCTTTATTAGGAGAGACGTGTTACTGATAGCGATAGGATTGTTTCAGCTGCTTACTGATATTCCCGCTTCTCTCTCAGCAATAGTTTATGAGCTTCGGCTGAGGAGATGATTTTGTAGTTCAGCTGATTGATTACAAAAAGTGCAACAGGGAAAGTGGGAGCCTATGTGAACTGCTCAAGCTTCACAAGCCAAGTGTATTTGCTGATTATTAGAATTAGTCATTGTTAAGGCAGAAGTGATTAGAAGCTGATGGAAGGGTTTATTATAATTCTATAGAATACAGACAATAACTAATTATGGTAAACTACTGTTTTAATGGAGACGTGTAAAAATACACTGGAAAAATATACATGTTATATGCCTCCCTGTGCACCTAAAGCAGGAAAGCCTATTTCCCCTGCTGCTTCTGTTGTCAAGTCTTCCAGTCCCCACTGCATTCCCCTTCATCACCTCTTCTTCTGTGACCAGAAGACTTAATAGCAGCACTAGCATGGAAGCCTGGGAGGTAAGTATACAGGGGTGCATAGGAAGGCAGAGAACATAAATTTATTAGTTTCTCTGAAACACCTCTTTTCCATTTACATGTAAAATAATGACAGTATCATCGAAAAAGTTTCAGTCTAAAATTATAAATTCTTTTTTTTCAACTTTTTGACCAATTTTATATACAAACTGCTTTTGTGTTATGTAAAAAAGAATAAATATTTCCTATTCATATTTGGGCAAACCTGACAAGTGCATCATACAGGCCACTTTCATGGTACCTTTTTCTGTCTTATCTGTTGATAATGAACACTAGACATCAGACACCCACTACCTACAGTATTCTGCAGATAGATGTTGAGTAGCTTTTGAGCTTTTTGTTCAGCTCTTTAAGGATATATTATTTAACCATTGATGATATGACCTTAGATTACATACACTTGAGCTATGGTGATTCTGATTGGTCAGAACCAGTGCCACTCTTTAAAGCCAACCAATCATTTTTAGATTCATTAGCTTCCAAATTAAAATGAAACTGAGACACTACTATTATAGAATATGTAATTTTAACTAAATCTATACAAGGTAACCTATAAGGGAACCTATAAATATGAAACATTAGTGCAGGATGTGATGGCCATACAGTCTTCAGAAAAAGAACTGATTTAATAGAAACTGGGTCTATTTGGCTGGACTCCCACTCCGATATTGATGACCTGTCCTAGTAAAGACGACCACATAAAACACTTGGGAAGCTTTGTTATGATTACAGATTGCCCTACATCTTTTTGCTGTAATGGTAGAAGATAATACCTTTATGTGAGTTGTCAGACTGTCACCTGGTATACTAGCTGCATTGTATGTAGAAAGCAAAATGATCAACCACTGCAGTCATCTGAAGTGAAAGTCCACAGCCAGCACCATTGATAAATTAAATTGCCCTTTCAATACCAGTGAGCTTTGTAAATGGACTGAATCTGCTGATTTTTCATCCTGTTGACTTCATCCCTCATTCTCTCTGGAGCATGAAATATAGTTTCACGTGTGAGAAGGATGTTAACCATCATCACAAACCTGATACGTGTCATGGTGAATTTTCTACATTGCTGATTGGCTTTTGCATTTTAACACCTGCAAATTTTGATTCCTTCCAGGCATGGGTTTCTTTGCTTGTTACAATTACCTGAAAATCTCCATATCCATATTGTTTGCGGAAAGTATGATTGATTTGATACACAAATTCTGAGCTCGCTTTAGATCTTCAGCTGTACGGTCCTGACAGTGTTGTTTACGCTGTGTGGCAGGATCTTTCAGTACCAGCTACTCAGGCAATTGGATTTTATTTTTCATTTTCCGCTACTTCAATCTGAGATTGATGTACTGCTTTCTGGGTAAACTAATATTACTTTATTGTTGAGGTGCCTTTGACTAAATCTTGAGCATCATGCCGCATCTAATCTTCATGTTTTGCTTGCCTGCATGTAACATAATTTTCTCAGCCAATCAGATAAACGGAGTGTTCAAGGAAGGAAGAGATGCAGGGTTTGAGCTTGTTCTAGGCAATGATAAGATATAAAGAAAAGAATGCAGACATTGCCGTTCAACTGCAAAATGGAAAGTAGACTGCTCTTTCTACAGTGAGAATTCACACATTTGTATTTTTCATATTTGGAAAGTTCTGACTATGGAGTTACTTATGCTTCATGTGTAATTCTGTACATAAGCAATCTATATTTCCATTACACCATGTCTAAATACAGCCTACATTCTCCCCTGTACTTGTCAAAGGAGGATGACATGTATGGAACCACATATCTTTATCTAAACTTATGCCTACTTTTATATCTGTAATTTTACATAATAATAATAATAATAACAATAATAACATACCTATGTGGTTATGACTAACATCTGTATATACAGTTACTTCAGAAGTAACTGCCTGGATTCTCCATTAATTACTTACAGTATGTCGATCCGTTGCACCATTTTAGAGTTATAGATGAAAAACCCAATATGTAAGCGGGCTGCTTTGGTGCTCTGGGATCATTTCCCAGCAGGAGAGGAAGAAGACGTCACTATCTTATACATATTTAGGTGGCGCAGAAGAGGTGGGCGGGCTTGTACGCTGTGCTGTTTTTTCTATATTTTATTGTATGCATATGCTTTTCTTGGTAGTTGTTCCTGCTTTAGGCATCCTGCTGGAGAGAAACTGTAGCATTACTGCTGGAACACTGATGTCCTCCGCCACCGTAGACCTTGTGTAGGTCTTAGGCATCATCCACACATCCATTTTTCTGCCGGATTAGTGATGTCCTATAGAAACCATTGGTGGGGCGGCAATGATGTTTCAGTTTTTGCTGATCAGCAAAAACAGGAAGGAGGTTAAAAAAAAGCCACAGGGTGGAGCCTGCCTAGGGGGGCACTAGACAATGCTTCAGTGAAAAATAGACAGCACACAGATGGTGCACCAGTGTGTAATCCATTAAAAAAAGGACCTATTGACTTCTTTTGGAGCTCCCAAAAAAACAGACCATGGGTCCTACTTTTTTTTTGGAACAGATAAGTGGTCAAAAATGAATCTGTTTTCAAAATGGATGGGTGGATGACCACATTGAAATCAATGGATCCTGATTCATGGACATAAAAAGCTGATGTGTGGATGAGGCCTTTGAACCTGTCCCTTATAAGTGTGACAGGGCAAGGAGCCAATGGCTGTCCTTCCACCATAAGTTTTTAACTGGATGTACATCCTGATGGCATGGTCCCTATTAGTCACATGTGCCCTGGAATCCTGGTGCTTTCAGTGCCACTGCGAATGAAACACTCTTCTCTAACCCTATACAGGAATATTATTGGTCACAAATATTGGCCCTTTATTATTAATTATCATACTAGAATTTATTTTCTTAGTATTTGGTTTCCCCAGAAGAAGCATGATGCTTGAAACATTTCAAAATATCTCTGTGGTTTAAATGTGCAGACTGAACCTTTAGCACAAATTTATACATTGGTGCTTCCAGTGAAGTAAATTAGGAGGCATCAAATCTGAAAGCATCAAATCTGAAAGCATGCTTTTTTTAATCTATATATGATGTCTCTTCAGTTTTAATTGACAAAATAGCTAAGCGCTCTATTCTGGATTCAATTAAATGCTGAGGGTTGGCACAAGATGGTGTTGCAGTGTAACAGAACCAACCACCCAGCCAGTGTATGTACCACCCAGCCAGTGTATGTACCACCCAGCCAGTGTATGTACCACCCAGCCAGTGTATGTACCACCCAGCCAGTGTATGTACCACCCAGCCAGTATACGTACCACCGAGCCAGTGTACTGTACGTACCACCCAGCCAGTTTGATTACTTTGTCCTAAATAATAACATAACCTTGTCCCTGTGTGATTTCATTTAAAGCTACAATTGTGTTAATGAAATTGGTGTAATTCCTTTCATATTTTGTATTCCCAGGTCCTTACATCATGTCGTGCTTTTATATTAACTGCTCGAGTCCCAACAAAGGTAGGTTCCACTTTCACATTTCTATTTTTTGGCGCTTTATCACCGTTGAACTAGCGATTTGGAGTTTTACAATTTTGTAACAGTTCGTTTCAACTTTTTAAATATATATGCCTGAAGTTATTAAAGTGCTTATCCTGCCTGTAAATTGTGAATACCTATCCTCTTGACATGCAATCAATATTATATTAGCTGTTTGAAGGGGAACGATAATTGTTGGAGTTTCCTGCTGAGTAGCCAGACTGTTACCCGACCTACAATCTGTTTTTGGGTGAAGTATGTATTGGGCACCCTTAGTAGATAAGCAGCAACTGTTGACATTGACCAACAGTCAGTGGTGAGGTATAGTGATTAATGGAATGCTTGACAGATTTTGTTTAGTTTTTAAGATTTTTGGAGGTTGGCATCAGAGGCAGAAGTCTTTAATATGCATCCTACTGTATGAAATAGAGAAAAAAATGCTGAAAGTGCGATGCCATTCCTTGTGCTTTTCTTTCGTATTTTACACTTGCAAAGTGTTGTTTGCTTTTTTTTTTTTTTTTTTTTAGTAAATTGTCTGTAGTGGAAACAGTTCTTTACATGCCTTTTAATATAAAGTGAAAGTACATTCAATTCATGAAAAATATGAATGGTCAAACAGCTGCACACAAGCTTAATATCACCATGCACAGTGCTGAGTATTGTATTCTATGGGTATTTCTATGTTAGCAATGACTTCAGAAGAGAAGGATTTAGGGGTAGCAGTTTCTGACAGTCTTAAAGTAAGTCACCAGTGTAACCAGGTGGTTGGGAAAACTAAAGGAATTCTGGGCTGTATAGCTAGAGGTATAACCAGGAGGAGGAGGGAGACTGTGATCCCACTGTATAGAATTCTGGTGACGCCACATCAATACAAGATCACTGAAAGAGTAGTAGATGCTTAGAACAAACATCCAGCAGATGTGGTTGGTAAATCTACAGTAAATGAATATAAACATGCCTGGGATAAACCTATATCTATCCTAAGGAAATAATGTAAGGGCATACTAGATGGACCAGGTGGTCTTTTTCTCAATCAATCAGTGGCTGGGGTGGTGGATGAAGAGGGGTTTGGTCTTTTTCTGCCCTCAATCAATCAGTGGCTGGGGTGGTGGATGAAGAGGGGTTTGGTCTTTTTCTGCCCTCAATCAATCAGTGGCTGGGGTGGTGGATGAAGAGGGGTTTGGTCTTTTTCTGCCCTCAATCTTCTATGTTTCTTTGGCTGGAGTGGTGGATGAAGAGGAGTTTTTTAGATACCCCAAAAATGCTACTTATTAGAATGCATGGTGCCCACTATACAGTTTGGTGGAGAAAGGGATAAGGGATAGCATAGAGCTGTTCATCAGTGTATAGCCCCTCATTTCCAGTAAAAGCTAATGGTAAAGCATACACATTTTTAGAAAATGTTATTCTTTCATCTGTGACAACAGCATGCAAGGCCCTTTCCTTGACCTCATCAAACACTTTCAGGATGAATTGGATTGCAAACCAGACATGTCATCCAACATTAGTGTCCGACTTCACAATTGATATATTAGCTAAATTGGTACAAATTTTCACAGATACACTCTAAAATATGTGGAGGAGTGGAGGGTGTTATATCGACAAAAGGGGGCCCAACTCCATAGTAAAGCCAAGTATTTAGGACATCTGACAGCTGATAAATATAGCTACATAATGAAGTGCTTTTATTTACCAGGTGACAGCATTATTTCAGTGCTTCATTTTAGTGGTTGAACCCCTTATTATAAGCAAATGGTTATAGAATATTTCTGAACAATAGAAATCTTTTCCTTTTGGCCTGAATATGTATCCTACATGTTCTTTGATCTTTACCATCACAATAATGAAATTTAACATGGGCTATAAAAGAGTTGGGCTATGCAAAAACTAATTCATTTAAATGGTACTGCAAATTTCTTAGTAATAGTCGTAAATTCCAGAACTATGGCTGCTTCCAACAGAGGCCAGTATTTAGGAATTGCCTAAACTCTTCAGGTGGTGGCTGCAAGGAGCATACTTTAGAATACATGACTTATGTTTTAAGTCTCTCTCATTTTTCCTCTGGTTCCATGTATAATGGTGCGTTTACTCTGACAGATTTATCTGGCAGATTTTTTAAGCCAAAGCCAGGAACAGACTATAAACAGGGAACAGGTCATGAAGGAAAGATTGAGACGTCTTCTCTTTTCAAATCCATTCCTGGCTTAAGCTCCCAAAATCTGTCAGATAAATCTGGCTCTTTGATACTTTGATGAACTTTCAAATAATATTTTTTATGCCCTAGCAAAAACATAATTTGCAACTTTATTTTGCCTTGCTTTTGCAGATAAAAAAAAATCAGTAAATAAATAGACATTTGTTGTAAAATCTATAATCCTTCCTCAGCATAAATTATTATCTACTTCAATAAAATTTTTGTGTTTTTGTGAGTTTTTTTTTTTTATTTGTTTTAAATAACGTCTTTTTTTTTCACTTACAGCTCGAACTTACATTCAGTTATTTGGAAATTCAAGGCATAATTTGCAGCAAACCAGGCCATGTAAGTATTTTCCGGGCAGTTATAAGCCCTACAGATTTGTCCGTTAAAAATCTTCCTAATAAGAAAGTCGTCTTCTACAGTGTCTGATTGTTAAAATTCTTAAGATTAATAGTTTTTACATACCAAGGATCATTCTGGAGCATTTCAGTTGATAACTAAAATAATTTTTCATTTTACATCCAGAGAATTAAAATTAATTGGCGTGATTCATTCTTTCTATGGAAAGAAGAAGCGCTCACATGAGCGTAGCCAGCATTCCTATATTCCTTGACAGAATATGTGTAGCTCAGAGACTCCTTATTCAGTCTTTTACCTGTCACATCCCCAGTAGATAGCTGCCTTCTACTACCATATCCTGGATGCTTAGCATGTGAAATAAGGGTGCTGTAGTTAATGAAAGATCTAATAATAACTTTACATGTCCATATAGTGATAGTCATCTAGGTGCATTTTTCTTAATTGAGCTAATCATCTATCTTTCCTGCCTCCCTGACAATTCTTACTTCTCTCTTACATCTGAAAGAAATAGTAATTAAAGTGGGATATAATTTTTTTTATTGAACCTTTTTAAAATAAATTTTTATTCTTTTATTACCTTGTTCAGAAATCACATTGAAGCTCCACAAAAAATACAGTGGATATAAAAAGTCTACACATCCATTAAAATGCCATTTTTTTGTTGTGGAAAAAAGCCAGGCCAAGACAGAACCCCATATAAAGTTCAGTAAGATTGTGTTAACATTGCATGTTACAGCAACATCTATGGTTTGTAAAGGCTAACAACATCTCAAAGGGTGATACCTTGTTGAAAGGAGAAGGGTACAAGAAAATATCAGTGGCATTGGGTATACCATATAGGCAGGTTTACATTTATTCAGCGAAAACATTGTAGGGCAAACATATTATAGTTTTTGACATTTTTGGCCATAATCCCGAAAGGTATGTTTGGCCCAAAGCTAACATTGTGCATCAACAAATGAACACCATACCCACAATGAGGCGTTGTGAAGGCAGCATTTTGGGGTTATTTTTCTGCATCTGGGACTGGAGCTTTAAGTCAAGGTGGGAGGAGTTATGAACAGTTCCAAATATCGGTCAATTTTGATACAAAGTCTATAGGCCTCTGCCTTAACCTCTTAAGAACGGAGCCAATTTTCGTTTTTGCGTTTTCATTTTTTTCCTTGTGTTTAAAAGGCCATAGCACTTGCATTTTTCCACCTAGAGACCCACATGAGCCCTTATTTTTTGCGTCACTAATTGTACTTTGCAATGACAGGCTGAATTTTTGCATAAAGTACACTGCGAAACCAGAAAAAAATTCCATGTGTGGTGGAATTAAACAAAAAAAACACATTTTTTTTTATTTGGGGGCTATTTGTTTTTACGCCATTCACCCTGGGGTAAAACGGACTTGTTTTGCATGTTCCTCAAGTCGTTACGATTACAACGATATATAACATGTATAACTTTTCTTTTATCTGATGGCCTGTAAAAAATTCAAACCATTGTTAACAAATATATGTTCCTTAAAATCGCTCCATTCCCAGGCTTATAGCGCTTTTATCCTTTGGTCTATGGGGCTGTGTCAGGTGTCATTTTTTGCGCTATGATGTTTACTTTCTATCGGTAATTGATTGCGCATATTCGACTTTTTGATCGCTTTTTATTACATTTTTTCTGGATTTGATACCAAACATGTTTGTTCGTGTTTGTTTGTTTATTTATTTACTGTTATGTGAAACATGGGAAAAGGGGGGTGATTCAGACTTTTATTACTAATAACAACACTTTTTTTTTTTTTTTTCCACTTATACTAGAAGCCCCCCTGGGGTTAAGGTTATTCCCCCTGGGGGACTTCTAGTATAAGTGCATTGATCTCTCATTGAGATCTTTGCTGTATAGTTATACAGCAAAGATCAATGAGATCGGCACTCGTTTGCTTTCGGCTGCTGCAGCCGAAAGCATCTGAGTGCCGAGCCGGGATCAGCGCCATTTTGTAGCAGACACCCGACCGGCATAGACGTGTGGATCGCTCCTCCGGGACAATGTCCCGGGGGAGCGATCCACCCCACTAGACACCAGGGAAGTGCTACATACAGTAAGCTGCATCCAATTACTGAATTAGCGGGCACGGCGATCAGACCGTGCCCGCTAATAGCCGCGGCCCGGGATGTACCGGTACGTCATGCGTCGTTAAGAAGTTAAAGGGAACCCATCAACCATGAAAATTCTACCTAAGCAATGAGCATTATGTTATAGAGTAGAAGGAGCTGAGTGGACTGAGAAAAGATTCTGTATAACTTGTAATTTATTGATTGAAATCTCTGATGTTTCTATGCTAAAGGGTCTACAAGAAAAACTGTTACCACTAATAAAATAATAATCTGGATTGAAAACCATTTTGTGTTCACAGTTCCTATATCAATCTCCATGGTAACAGACTACAAACAAACACTGTGTAGTCTATAGTTATTCTCCCTCCATATGCTCTCTGCTTCTTGGCAGCACACATTGGCATTAGAAGAGCAGACCATGAGCCCACCCAGGCATGTGACATTTGATTACTGGTAACTGAAAAAGTTGGATGCAGTCTTAAAGCTGACTGGAAAACATGGATAGAGCCATAGGTTGTATCAATGTTTTCCAGGACTCCTTAGGGCTGCATCCAACTTCTTCAGCCACCAGTAATCAAATGCTGCATGCTCTGGTTCGCTCATCTCTAATTAGCATGGAGTAGGGAACATATTACTTCATTAGCATGAAGTAAGAAACAAAAAAATATTAACTGTTCAGGGCATGACTGCTGTATTTATTTGGTAGACATCCAATGTTATACATTACTTTTCATGGGGTCTACACCAGGCAATTACCTTTTAATTGACTGAAGCAGTGTCAGTCTTTCCTCCCTGGTTGATGTCGCTGTAGATCTGCAGGTCTTGTCCTCTTTCAGACTGCAGCTTACGTGGGTAGCCAGACCTTTCATTTGCCAGGAAAATGTACTATTAAACGGTGGCCATTCAGGTAAGGTTTCTGTTACTTGAATTGTTCTGTTTGTCTGCAGCACATGAATAGATAGGCTGGGTTCTATGATGGTAAACTGAGCTAGGAGCAGCATAGACAAGTGGGAAAAGTTTCAAACAATCGGTGGGGGGTCGATGAATGCACCTGTATGCTTTTTGTGCATTTTAATTTTTAATTATTTTTTTTTGGGGGGGGGGGGGGGGAGGGGGGGGAATTGCTTGAGTTTTCTTTTTAAGGGCTAATATGGTCATCTACCTGACAATAACTTTTAGACAGCTATTTTCTGGCCAAGTAATTAAAGGGGTAGTGCGGCGCTAAAAAATTATTCACAGAATAACACACATATAAAGTTATACAACTTTGTAATGTATGTTATGTCTGTGAATCGCCCCCTTCCCGTGTCCCACCACCCCTGCCCGTGTACCCGGAAGTGTGGTGCATTATACATTACCTGATTAGTGTCGAGGGCCGTCCGCCATTTTGTGCCAAACGTCATCTTCGGACGCACAGCCGAATCCCTGCCGCCGTCCCCCCTCCGCCACGTCATAACTGTGCTCAGCCGCGATTGGCTGAGCACAGTTATGCTCAGCCAATCGCGGCTGAGCGGCTGATGACTCGGCCCTCGACACGGATCAGGTAATGTATAATGCACCACACACTTCCAGGTACACGGGCGGGGGTGGTGGGACACGGGAAGGTGGCAATTCACAGACATAACATACATTACAAAGTTGTAGAAGTTTGTAATGTGTGTTATTCTGTGAATAATTTTTTAGCGCCGCACTACCCCTTTAACAGCAAAAGTGCTGAGGCTGGGCTCACACCACATTTGGGTCCTATTTCATGGGTATGTCAGGATACAGGATAAAAGACATGCTGACATACATTGGCACATCCATTTATTTTAGTAGACCACACTAGTTAGTGTTTCAGTCTTTCATATACTTTTTGTTTGTGGGTTTCAAGAGTACAGTAGATGAAGTACACTACCGTTCAAAAGTTTGGGGTCACCCAAACAATTTTGTGTTTTCCATGAAAAGTCACACTTCTTCACCACCATACGTTGGGAAATGAATAGAAAATAAAGTCAAGACATTGACAAGGTTAGAAATAATGATTTGCATTTGAAATAACATTGTTTTTACATCAAACTTTGCTTTCGTCAAAGAATCCACCTTTTGCAGCAATTACAGCATTGCACACCTTTGGCATTCTAGCTATTAATCTGTTGAGGTAAGCTGGAGAAATTGCACCCCACTGATGGATTGATTGGATGGGCACTTCTGGCGTACCATACGGTCAAGCTGCTCCTACAACAGCTCAATGGGGTTCAGATCTGGTGACTGCGCTGGCCACTCCATTACCGATAGAATACCAGCTGCCTGCTTCTGCTGTAAATAGTTCTTGCACAATTTGGAGGTGTGTTTAGGGTAATTGTCCTGTTGTAGGATAAAATTGTCTCCAATCAAGCGCTGTCCACTGAGTATGGCATGGCGTTGCAAAATTGAGTGATAGCCTTCCTTATTCAGAATCCCTTTTACCCTGTACAAATCTCCCACCTTACCAGCACCAAAGCAACCCCAGACCATCACATTACCTCCACCATACTTAACAGATGGCGTCAGGCATTCTTCCAGCATCTTTTCATTTGTTCTGCGTCTCACAAACGTTCTTCTTTGTGATCCAAACACCTCAAACTTGGATTCATCCGTCCACAACACTTTTTTCCAGTCTTCCTCTGTCCAATGTCTGTGTTCTTTTGCCTATCTTAATCTTTTTTCTTTTATTGGCCAGTCTCACATATGGCTTTTTCTTTGCCACTCTGCCCTGAAGCCCAAAATCCCGCAGTCGCCTTTTCACTGTAGATGTTGACACTGGTGTTTTGCGGGTACTATTTAATGAAGATGCCAATTGGGGACCTGTGAGGCGTATGTTTCTCAAACTAGAGACTCTAATGTGCTTATCTTCTTGCTTATTTGTGCAACACTGCCTCCCACTTCTTTTTCTACTCTGGTTAGAGCCTGTTTGTGCTGTCCTCTGAAGGGAGTAGTACACACCGTTGTAGGAAATCTTCAATTTCTTAGCAATTTCTCACATGGAATAGCCTTCATTTCTGAAATCAAGAATAGACTGTCGAGTTTCAGATGAAAGTTCTCTTTTTCTGGCCATTTTGAGCGTTTAATTGACCCCACAAATGTGATGCTCCAGAAACGCAATCTGCTCAAAGGAAGGTCAGTTTTGTAGCTTCTGTAACGAGCTAGACTGTTTTCAGATGTGTGAACAAGATTGCACTAGGGTTTTCTAATCATTAATTAGCCTTCTGAGCCAATGAGCAAACACATTTTACCATTAGAACACTGGAGTGATAGTTGCTGGAAATGGGCCTCTATACACCTATGTAGATATTGCACCAAAAACCAGACATTTGCAGCTACAATAGTCATTTACCACATTAGCAATGTATAGAGGGTATTTGTTTAAAGTTAAGACTAGTTTAAAGTTATCTTTATTGAAAAGTACAGTGCTTTTCCTTCAAAAATAAGGACATTTCAATGTGACCCCTAACTTTTGAACGGTAGTGTATATAAAATACTGCAAACATAATGCCTGAACATGGTGTGAACCCATATTGCACAAATGTTTGCTACACAAAAGGAATCAATAGCACAGTCATTGGTTGGCGGTGTGACCTCGAGAGGCGTACCAGCTCCACCAAATTAAGATATAGTTAGTGTAATAAAAACTTTGAATACCAATATACCTTCTGCATCTCTTCCTTGTTGTTTTCAGGCTCTCTGCTTGCAGTCATTCAACAGAATATTTCATTGTTTATTTCCAGTGGTTTTGACTCCATCCCAGTAATGTGATGGACACACAGAGGTATGACTTGTTACAGCGTGTTTATCACATGATCAGGACAAATTTTTATTCCCTGGAAGTAAACAACAAAGTTTTTTTCTTTTCAGTGATTGAATGATTAAAAGCCGAGACCTTAAAAACTGTAAGGAATGTATAATAATAATATAAATAAAATTTCTTAAATACATTTGCTGAAACCATTATCGTAAAACTGCTGTCTCTGAAACATCTCAAGTGCCTGCCAATAGCACTAGAAAACAAATATTAGTCTATATGTCTGTGCTAAATGTCTCCATAGCTACACGTACGGTAGTTCTTGAGATTTGCGTGCAGCGGGAGTGATGACAGCAATAATGGCAATAATCAAGGTTGAGTCCATGTCTTTACAAGATGGACATTTTAAGTGGACAAAATACGGTAGTTTTAAACGAGATTCACAGAAAATGATGTACTATAAATATATAGAAAGTTGAGTTTGACAGCCGGTAAATGGGGTAAGTATTATGTGTCATAAAGAAAATATACACTTAAATATTATGTACATTAATTTTCTTTAAATGATGACATACCATAAACATTTAGTATTTACAACATTTCATTTTGTACACTTTGTGCTCTCCATACTAATGGCAGGACTAGATCTATGGAAAATGTTTAAAGGAAAACTAATAGCAGGTTTGCACATACAACCTGCTGGTATGTACCTGTAGGTGATGTGAAGTACGTTCCACTATTATATTAAATATGATATTGCGCCAATTTAGAGTTTTCTGTTTTTGTTATTTATCATCTTGAGATTTGTTTGTTGCCAGTGAGAGGGCAGTCCTGAAGTCTAAGGTTGGGTTCACACTAACATTTTCCTTATTTGCTTACAGATCTGCCCATGTTAATTTAATGGATAAGCAAAAAACTGATGAGCAGACTGATGCAAACTAATTGCGAAATGTTCATATATTTTTCATTGTCTGTTTGCATTTTGGCTTTAAAAAACTGACTTTTCTCCATCAGTCAGCTTCAGTCAGCATCCGTTTGCATATCAGTTTATTTTTTTCCTTTGGTTTCTCACTTCTGCGCATGCTCAGTGAAATAACTAATGAAAACAGTAACTTGTGAATTGATTTGTTTAGATCCGTCCCCATTGACTATAATGTAAAAAAAAAACGGAAGTGCACTTTCCGTTCGTGTTCTGTTTTTTCAAACGGGGGAAAAAAAGCTGCATGCGGGATTTTATTTTTTCCGTTCTCAAAAAAACGGAATATATGCATACTGATCACAAATATGACAAACTGAGCACAATAAAAATACATAGAAATGAAATGGGGTGTTGGACGGATACGTCAGATTCCTTTTATGTTGTTTAAAAACGGAACAGCTAAATGGGACTGTAGCGGAGAGAAAAACGTCAGTGTGAACCTAGCCTAAGATGTGTTTAGTAATGGCATCTTTTGCAGCTCTACCCAGATTTAATAAAGTAATGTGATCTGTATTTTATTATTTATTGGCCAATGCAAAAGTTAGTGTCGTTTTGGCATATAGTCTAGAGAGGTTTTTCCACAAAACGTAGCCATACACATAGAAGTGTTGGCCAAATATGGGTGGAATTAGCTCATCATTAAAAGTATATAAAGTATTACGAAGGAATCAACTTGTTGGGTTTGAATCTTCAAGGACAAAGAAGAAATCTGTCAAGTTAAAAAAAAAAAAAAAAAGTCTGACTTTTTTTCCATCGCATCATGGAACAATACAATGGAAACATCAAGGGAAAGGGTGACGATTGTTTCACTCTACATGTGCTTCATCTCTGCTGTGTTGTTCCGAGATTATGTGCATGTAGCATGAAATGATCATCGCTCTTTCTCTTGATGTTTCCACTGTATTATCCCTTGGTGTGATGAAATAAAAGTCAGAAGTTTTTTTTTTTTTTATACTTACCTGGTGAGTACTGCAGACTTCTTTCCCCTTGAAGATACATTTGCATGGACTGTCTCTCCTTTCGGGCTGCAGCTGAGCACCCAGTGTAAGTTATTAGTAATATGAAACATATAATTAGTGATTAACATTGCTAAAATGGTCTGTTACTATTGACTATATACAAGTTTGATATGACTATACTTGTTCTTACAAGAGAAGTTATTGCTAAAAGTTTCTGGCAGTGGCTCTTCTGCCTTACGACATTAAGACCACATGCATGCATACATGCAGGCAAACATGCATGTGTTTTAAGTGGTCGGGGGGAATAGTTTTCTGCCAAATAGGCATTTTGTTCAGTGATGTTCAATGAAACTATAGCTCTCAGTATGACCTAAGCAGTGGTAAGGGGAATGCTAGGAGTTGTTTCACTCATCATCACTACAGAACTTATTACAGCAATGATGGGACCCAGTCAGGCAGAATACAGTGGTACCAGTGACTCCCAGGTGACGTCGTCTTCATAGTCATTCCTTTTCTTCTTTACCTGGTCCAGGCCGCCATGATATTTTTCCAGCTGCATCCTCCCTCTTTGGAGTTATGTGCCGATGCATCATTTACTCCTCAGTTTATCAGCAGATACCTCTTCTTAATATGAAGGAAATAATAAATATAACCCACTGTTACCCTGAATACACATGATGTCTCCTGAATCCGTTGTAATACACTGCCCCACAAATGCATTAATTATACACTGTGCCCCTATATATAAATTAATATACTGTTACCCCTATATGAATATATAGGAATATGAGGGACAGTTTTAGAGCTATTTTCATGCTGTTTTGAGCATTCCCGGTTAAAGTAAACGAAAGATGAAAACTACATGTGCTTTTTTGGGTTCTTTTGGATGCTTGTTTGGGGCTTTCTTCTGTGTGAACCCACACTAATGATTTTTGAAGGGATTGTCCAGGCAGGGGACTCTATCTATCTATCTATCTATCTATCTATCTATCTATCTGTGATTGAAAATAATAAACTACAATTTCCTCCCTGGCTTCCACGCTGCACACTAGTATCTTAACTGTCCATACTCTGCTGTTTGGTCACTTCTGAGTTCTGGGGCGAGTCATTGCAGACTTCCTTAGCCAATCAGCAACTACTTCAGGACAGTGTTCCTCAGGTTGTGGTCCTCCTCATCACTTACAGATAGCCTAAGGCTAGGGAGCTGCAGTTTGAGTAAAACTGCCTTTGACAATAGTTCTATTGCTTGGTGAATCAACATCCCAGTATGTCGTCTCATAGTAGAAAATAGTTTAAAGTTAAAGTTAATTTTAAAGTTAAAGTTTAATTGTATCATGTTTGTATGTGCATGAATGTGCAGCTGTGCAAGTCTATGTATGTACACTACCGTTCAAAAGTTTGGGGTCACATTGAAATGTCCTTATTTTTGAAGGAAAAGCACTGTACTTTTCAATGAAGATAACTTTAAACTAGTCCTAACTTTAAACAAATACCCTCTATACATTGCTAATGTGGTAAATGACTATTCTAGCTGCAAATGTCTGGTTTTTGGTGCAATATCTACATAGATAGATAGAGGCCCATTTCCAGCAACTATCACTCCAGTGTTCTAATGGTACAATGTGTTTGCTCATTGGCTTAGAAGGCTAATTGATGATTAGAAAACCCTTGTGCAATAATGTTCACACATCTGAAAACAGTCTAGCTCGTTACAGAAGCTACAAAACTGACCTTCCTTTGAGCAGATTTTGTTTCTGGAGCATCACGTTTGTGGGGTCAATTAAACGCTCAAAATGGCCAGAAAAAGAGAACTTTCATCTGAAACTCGACAGTCTATTCTTGTTCTTAGAAATGAAGGCTATTCCATGCGAGAAATTGCTACGAAATTGAAGATTTCCTACAACGGTGTGTACTACTGCCTTCAGAGGACAGCACAAACGGGCTCTAACCAGAGTCGAAAAAGAAGTGGGAGGCCTCGTTGCACAACTAAGCAACAAGATAAGCACATTAGAGTCTCTAGTTTGAGAAACAGACGCCTCACAGGTCCCCAACTGGCATCTTCATTAAAAAAGTGTTGTGGAGGGATGAATCCAAGTTTGAGGTGTTTGGATCACAAAAAAGAACGTTTGTGAGACGCAGAACAAATGAAAAGATGCTGGAAGAATGTCTGACGCCATCTGTTAAGCATGGTGGAGGTAATGTGATGGTCTGGGATTGCTTTGGTGCTGGTAAGGTGGGAAATTTGTACAGGGTAAAAGGGATTCTGAATAAAGAAGGCTATCACGCAATCTTGCAACGCCATGCCATACCCAGCGGACAGCGCTTGATTGGAGCCAATTTCATCCTACAACAGGACAATGACCCTAAACATACCTCCAAATTGTGCAAGAACTATTTGCAGCAGAAGCAGGCAGCTGGTATTCTATCGGTAATGGAGTGGCCAGCGCAGTCACCAGATCTGAACCCCATTGAGCTGTTGTGGGAGCAGCTTGACCGTATGGTTCGCCAGAAGTGCCCATCCAACCAATCCAACTTGTGGGAGCTGCTTCTAGAAGCGTGGGGTGCAATTTCTCTAGCTTACCTCAACAGACTAATAGCTAGAATGCCAAAGGTGTGCAATGCTGTAATTGCTGCAAAAGGTGGATTCTTTGAGGAAAGCAAAGTTTGATGTAAAAACAATGTTATTTCAAATACAAATCATTATTTCTAACCTTGTCAATGTCTTGACTCTATTTTTTATTCATTTCACAACATATGGTGGTGAATAAGTGTGACTTTTTTCATGGAAAACACAAAACACAATATAGTATTAGTGTAGAGTATACAATATGATGTGGCAGCTGTAGATGTAAAGGATTCACGTTCAATACTGGATTCAATAAAATATAGACAGCTGAAATTTTTCATATCTTTGATGCAACTTTTCCAAAGAAATATGAAGGCTGGGTCTATCAAATGTGGTCCAAGGGAATTATTATAGGGAAAATAACTCCAAATAAAATGACAGTCCTGACAGCATTCATGTCCACATTACAGATAAGGCAGGGCACATCCCTTATACATTATTCCTTAATTATATCTCCAGGGATATTCTATGTGATATATGAACCAGCTGTGGAGTCCCTCGCTTTCAAAGAATTTCTCTGTCAGTCTGATCTAGTTATTTCCAATGTGGTCTCAGAAAACACTTGAGAATTCTACTGTTTCTGGTGAAAAGATCCTGCTTAAAGGGAACCTGTCTGACGATTGATGTTGCCCAGAAAATCCACAGCAATTCCAAAGACAAAGCCACGAATATGGCGAATATGCACCAATTTATGTAGAATTTTTATATTAATGCTGAGTTCACAAACCATCTATTTTTGGCAGTTTGATGGCCGTCTTTTTGGACATCCATCATTTTGAGGCCAAATAAGATCTGTCATTTTGAATTCATGGGCGACGTTGCAAAATAACAGACATTATTTGGCCTCAAAATGACAGACATCCAGAAAGAAGGCCATTGAACTGCCAAAAAAGAGGTTGTGTGAACCTAGCCTAAACATATATTTAAATAATTTTGGGTGATTTTTTATTTATTTATTTATTTTTTAATTCAAATTTTGCTATCTATACTTTTAATTAATCCTGATGTGTGGTTTCCATTTTAACCACTAGGCTTACAACTAAGCTAAGACTTTCTGTTCTGTACAGATCATTTCCTAGCAGTGCCCTTTGATATAAATACAGGTGTACAGTGACAGTTGAAATTATTAGGGCACCCACAATAGCTGCTCTTCACAGCTGTGTCCCCCTTTATTTAAAATGACCTCCATAAAGGTCACTGAGCATGTCCACAAACTTTTCTTACTCATCTGAATTGGACAGATCCTGTAACTGCAACTACAAAAATGAACATTTCAGTACCTGGTTCCAATTAGTGTAAAAAAAAGTCTAGGCAGTACATTCCCTCAGTCAGGTTAGTTTTTATTTATTTTTTATTTTTTTTACAGTAATCCCCTTTCCTGCTTGTTATCTGCTGCAGATTTAAACCACTCAAATCTATAGCATAAATCCTCAAGATGCTGCAGATAACACCAGATCTACAAATCCCAAATAAATTGATTTTGGGTGTATAATATGCAAAAAAAAAAAAAAAAAAAAAAAATAATGAAGTAAAAAAAAAATCAGGGTTGATAAAATTTTCTAGCGATTTTTTATTATTTTTTTTTTTTTGTAGATTTTGACATTTAAACCCAGTAACTTTAATTCTAGAGATTTAAAATCTGCACCTCAGTTCAGTGTATGCCCTCAATGGTCTGATTCCAGATTAGCTGTGTGAAAAATTTCTTGAAATCTCATATAGGCTGTGTTTCCATTTACAGGCTCTGAATGCAGTGGAAACTACTCCCCCATTTCGTCCCACAGTAGCCATGCAATGTTATCGATAATCCTGACTATTGGGAGAGAAATGGAGATGGTTTTCACTGTATTCAGGATGCATATGTGTGCACACAGCCTCACCTTTCTTTCACTGTACTATGCTGTTACAGAACCTTAGCTGCAGGGTCACTGAGAGGGAAGCCTTGCCTTACCTTTCAGGAACTGTGTGGATCATATTCAGAAAGTCTGAGAGCCTCAGCTTGCAGGTACACAGCTTAGGCTTTTTAGGCTCTCTCCCTGGCTCTCCTTCACATAGAAAATGCTCCAGAATTGAGAGTAAAAGAGAATTCCCCTAGCAAGCAGTGAGCAGATTGTATGCTTTAGAGACATCTAGTGAACAAGATTTTAGAGCTGTTTTTTAGAGGTATGGAATAGTGTTCACTGAAAATGTCAAAATGTTCAGGTTCAGCAATGTTATGCAAACCTGAATCCTCTGTGTTTGATTCCCCGTGGCTGACTGGAAAACATGGAAACCACCTGTGTGGCTGTATCCATGTTTTCCAAGGCTCCCTGGAATGGCGTCCAGCTTCTGCAGCTGCGTGGAATGAAACTGAGAGTGTTCAGGTTCGGATAATAATGCAGAACCCAAAATTTTTCGCTCAGCACTAGTACAGAGTCATTTTTATTAAATGAATTGATTTACAGGAATCCCATAGGCTACTTGTTAGCAATCCCATAGGTCTCTACATAGAGGAAAGTTTTTTAGACTATTAACTGGGTGTTGTTTTGGTTGTACTCAAACCCTACCATTGTTACGGTAATGCTTTAGTGCTTACCACTGAGCCATAATGTCATATATGTGCAGAATTGAAGTAATATGAAACTTGTTTGTTTTCTTTAAGTAAATATTGTGAAACGTGAAAAACTTTGGTATTTTAACCCTAGCCTTGTGCCACGCAGTTCTGGGATTATGAATTTACTATCTTACCGTTTGCTTATCCCGAAAGATCCATCGGACATACACAGGGTACTTGGATTAGCCAATGATGGTTATCTGAATGCTTCTTAGGCTTCAGGGAGCATTTTCAGTAATCTGGAAAAACTTTTCAGAACCATTTTCCACATTTAAGCTTTCCAGTAAGGCATATTCTGTATTTGCAGCCAAAACCTATAATTCTGAATCCCTGTGTGCAGTAACTGTACATTCAGGACATCAATGAATCAGGATGCTAACTGGATTTGGTCTTACTCTCAAGTCTGGCATTGATTACATGAAAACATTGGACAGATGACTTTTATATAGATCTCTGGTTATCTGCTTTAAATAAAGAATTTTCTTCCATACCAAATAATAAAGTAGGCTTCCCACTGCAACATGTTTGTTCTGCTATCTTTCAGTATCTAAAACCTAAAATCCTTCATGCAAATGTAAGCTTAATAAATGCCACATTTGGATCTCACTTTCCCTCATGTATTCTTCTTACAATGTGTCTTGCAGCTCGTAGTAGAAACTGAAAAAGGCAATATATCCTTGAAGATGGTTTCTTCTGATGATGTGAATGAAGTGGTTGGACATATTGGCACTTGTCTTCGAAAGATCTTCCCTGGGCTGCCACCTGTGTAAGTACTACAAGTTCTCGCTATGACTAGCTGGCTGTGTGTAATTGTTTTGTTATACATAAAAGCAATTTATATTGCCTTGGAAAAAAGTGGCAGAGATTATTATTTATTGTGATCCGGTGAGATTTGCTTCAGCTAGAAAACAATGAGGCAGGGAGGATAATTCATCATTACATGACAGTTAGCTACTAATGTGGGAATTATGACAAGAGAAATGCAGCAGTGATTGTATAATAAGAACTATTAGCAGATTCACCTGAATGTAATCATGCATATAAATAATATCCATCTATAGACAAAGTCGATTTATTATTATTATTTTTTTTTTTTTGTTATGGGGAATGTGCTAGCAGAGAATGACCTATTGTTTAAAGGGAAACTGTCGCTTGAAAACATGTGGCTACGTAACTGTAAGCTGTGAGACTATCCTTTGCTTTATTGTAGTTGCCTGAGTATAAGTAATGCTTTCGGTTGCAGCTGTGAAGGTTCATAGAGGTATTGCCAGTATACTTCAATGCACTGCAGTGCCCTGGCGACACCTCTATGACATTTCAGAAGAAGCATTTTTTATGTGATTGGAGCCTTGGACAGCTACAGTGAGGGATATACACTCACCGGCCACTTTATTAGGTACACCATGCTAGTAACGGGTTGGACCCCCTTTTGCCTTCAGAACTGCCTCAATTCTTCGTGGCATAGATTCAACAAGGTGCTGGAAGCATTCCTCAGAGATTTTGGTCCATATTGACATGATGGCATCACACAGTTGCCGCAGATTTGTCGGCTGCACATCCATGATGCCAATCTCCCGTTCCACCACATCCCAAAGATGCTCTATTGGATTGAGATCTGGTGACTGTGGAGGCCATTTGAGTACAGTGAACTCATTGTCATGTTCAAGAAACCAGTCTGAGATGATTCTAGCTTTATGACATGGCGCATTATCCTGCTGAAAGTAGCCATCAGATGTTGGGTACATTGTGGTCATAAAGGGATGGACATGGTTAGCAACAATACTCAGGTAGGCTGTGGCATTGCAACGATGCTCAATTGGTACCAAGGGGCCCAAAGAGTGCCAAGAAAATATTCCCCACACCATGACACCACCAGCCTGAACCGTTGATACAAGGCAGAATGGATCCATGCTTTCATGTTGTTGACGCCAAATTCTGACCCTACCATCCGAATGTCGCAGCAGAAATCGAGACTCATCAGACCAGGCAACGTTTTTCCAATCTTCTACTGTTCGATGAGCTTGTGCAAATTGTAGCCTCAGTTTCCTGTTCTTAGATGAAAGGAGTGGTACCCGGTGTGGTCTTCTGCTGCTGTAGCCCATCTTCCTCAAAGTTCGAGGTACTGTGCGTTCAGAGATGCTCTTCTGCCTACCTTGGTTGTAACGGTTGGCTATTTGAGTCACTGTTGCCTTTCTATCAGCTCGAACCAGTCTGCCCATTTTCCTCTGACCTCTGGCATCAACAAGGCATTTCCGCCCACAGAACTGCCGCTTACTGGATGTTTTTTCTTTTTCGGGCCATTCCCTGTAAACCCTAAAGATGGTTGTGCGTGAAAATCCCAGTAGATCAGCAGTTTCTGAAATACTCACACCAGCCCTTGTGGCACCAACAACCATGCCACGTTCAAAGGCACTCAAATCACCTTTCTTCCCCATACTGATGCTCGGTTTGAACTGCAGGAGATTGTCTTGACCATGTCTACATGCCTAAATGCACTGAGTTGCCGCCATGTGATTGGCTGATTAGAAATTAAGTGGTAACGTGCAGTTGGACAGGTGTACCTAATAAAGTGGTCGGTGAGTGTATATTCTCACAGCTTTCACAGCTATGTAGCCATCTAAGCAGTTTGGGGGGGGGAGGATTTTTTTAGCGACAGTTTCCCTTTAAATCATTTTTTTTTTTAAATTAAAATATATTTTAAAGTATTTTCGGTGACATGTTATCTACATTATAAAATAATTCAGAAATCTAGCTGTTTTCTTGGTTAATAAGCCCTAATCAGAAGCTGACCTTTCTATAAAGTTCTTTTTCTAGTAGTCTCCTCCTTATCATCATCACAGTCCCCCACAATAGGCGATGGACATAGCTTACCTCCTCCCCTGCCTGCACAATGATCTCTGCACAGGTCACACAGCATACCTAGAAAATTCTTACAAAAGTCGATAGGGCCCCCTGCAGTTTCTTCCACATATGTCCATGAGGCTTACTCTGAATGCTCTTAAAATGAGGTCAGGAAAATGGCTGCCTCCATTTTAATGTGAGTACATTCACAAACAGAAAAGAACAAGTTGATACTTTCACTTTAAGCCTGTAGCTTTATAAAATACACTTGTTTTACTGTACTTTTGACTATTCCCATATACTGTATATGTCGAATGTACCTTTTTATTTGTCTATTGTAGGATGTGTGGGAGGAATGAACACAGTATAAAGACAGTGATGAGTTAACATACTGTATCTATATTTTGCCACTTTTGCAGAACTGTAGCTTGATTATGGCCCTTGTAAGATGCAGACACTGCTTATTTTAACTGCATCAGCATTTCTGCGATATACCTGTGCAGGGATATTATGCAAATCATATAGCCTTAAGTATGCTCCATACAGCTCCTGGTAACCCAGTTCAAATAAATATAATTTCCCTATGTGCTAAAACTTCTTTTTAAAGAGCACTGGTAATTATTGTGAGTGAAAAGGGTCTTTCTGTTAGGTTCTCTAGTGGTGTCACAGTAAGTTGAGAAGTGCCTTTCCCTCTCATCCCTGCTTTATCTACAGTAGTTCTGAAAATCTCCAGAAATAGAATACTATATACAGTGTTTATTTTCAGTCCGTTCCTTTAATTGTCAACATTTTATTAGGGGTTCATCATTCGGTTTAGTGCTCTTATAAGCTATGCTACATGGGTGACATTAAGCCAGCCACCATAGAATTACAGAGGGAGGAAGCATTTTATTTTTTTTTTTAATTATGACTCTTGCATCCGCGATGACTTGGTGAGGTTTCCTATATACGGGGTTGTCCTATATACATGTACATGTCACCATTTTTGTTTTATTTTATTTATTTTTTTTCCAGCAAAATTATGAAAAAAGTTGTCATGGAGCCATCCGACAGACTGGCGAGTCTGCAAGCTTTGTGGGATAGCCAGACTGTAACAGAAGTAGGCCCATGTGGTATGCAACTAAACATTACTCAGCACATTGAAATACAAATAAAGTTGAACATAATTGCTCAGTTGGAGAAGAAACTCTTTTGTCACCTGCTTTTTTTACTTTTAGGTGGGTTTTCACAGATGTATGCGTGTGTTTGTGACTGGCTTTCGATGCCTTACAGAGAAGAAGTACAGTGGGTAGGTCAATAAAGTGATATTTAGACATTATGAAAAGCAAATCTTTCACTAACAAAAGGATCACATTAGTGATGAAGAGACTCAAAGGGGTTGTCAGGTGGGAAAATATTTTTAAAAAGGGGCAGACGGGACAAACTGTACTCACTTTACCAATCCACTGCTGAGTCGCGGTCCCCACTAATCTCCACTCCGTGGTCTTGTTTTGACATACAGGAAATGTGTGGCTTAGCCAATTACTTAGACCAATTTGTAGATCGAGCCAAGAGAAGTGTTTGGCTAAGCACTGCTATGGCTCACTGCTACCTCCATCACACTGTAGGGGATTGTCTCCATTTAAAGTTTCCTTAACCCATCTCCTGCATTGATATTGAAAAGACAGAAAGCAAGGGACTGAAGTGCTCAGCCGTGTTTTTCTCCCGGCTCTATCTAATGAACAGTGTGGGTCCGAACACCCAGAGTTTTTTATAGCAACAATTAGAATTTATGTATGGTTAGTTGCGTATACTGTATGTACAGGTAATGAAAGCCATTTCTATAGAGATATGTTGTCCATATTCATTATTGACAGTGTTTATTGAGATTTAAGTATGAAAAAGTGAACCGACAAAATGAATAAATATCAATAAGTTATCATCATGTCCTTTCTTAATTTTTCTTCAAATTTATTGGCCCAGTCTCAGTCTCTGACAAATGGGCAATCATGGTTAATTTTGAGAAACCAAATCTGAGCTGTTATTATTGGTTGCTATCTGGCTGAGATAAGACTTGGATATTTGTCTCAGATTGATGACTCCGTGTCTGTGCATTTGGTGATGTATGGTGTGAGATTACCAGCCTTTCACAGCAACATGATCTCCAGACCTTATATCACTAAATGTAAGTGTAGAAATATATATAAATATATATATATATATATATATATATATATATATATATATATATATATATATATATTATATATTTATTATAATATATAGCAAGAGATGGGAAGACTGCACTCCAATAGTGAAAAAATGCGTGATAATTTATTCACCCATACACGTAATGCACAGGCATTACATGTATGGGTGAATAAATTATCACACATTTTTTCACTATTGGAGTGCCGTCTTCCCATCTCTTGTTATTTATGCTGTGGAGTCAGGGGTCGACTACCTGAGAGACGCGCACCCACTGGCTGGAAGCCACTTTGACTAGAAGTCTGCACAGTGCCGTTCTATTACTGTTTCTTGATTATATATATATATATATATATATATATATATATATATATATATATAATTTTACTTTCTATATCAGCGACAGATGCATGGAAATAGCTTAACAATGCCCCTTGCTGCATGACCATCGAGCTGTGTAATAGGCTTGGTAAGCAAGCGTCATTCTAGAAGATCTCTGCCCTAGACATAGTGTTCTGATAGGATGTTGTGTTGTTGTTGTTTTTTTACAAAATGATAGGCTGCATTAAATGAAAGGCCATTTGTTTTTTGTAGGATGTAGATACAATTTACTTAACACAAGACACACGGGAACTGAATTTGCAAGATTTCAGTCATCTAGATCACAGGTAATTGTTACTAATAAATCTTAAAATAGTTTTCCCTACTTTTTATTCAACAGTTTATTCAATCGTTTGCTGTCGGCTGCCCATCACTGTTACTCAAAGCGATGGGTGGTCTGCAGCAGATGATTTTAGGTCCAGACCTAAAGACATTATCAGCTGATAATTGTTGTCATCGGCTGATCATTGTGTCTATTACACAGAGCGATAATCATCTAATTCGCTTATGATCTGTGTAATAGGGCCCAAAGACACTTCTTACATGATACTGGATCTGAAAATACTATGCTTGCTTTTTGCCCACTTATAAATCATGCATTGTGCTTGGTTTCTGAAGAATGGGATGTTGGCCAGTTCAATCCTAATACCTTATGCCAGCTAGCTGCAGGATTTTTATAGGCTTCATTGAATCTGCTGTATGAGATCTTTGCATTATACAATTATATTTTCTCTATTTATGTATGTTATAAATAGACATGTATAGCCAAAATAAAATCTGCCATCATCATATAACAGATTAGATGTTCAAGCATATCTTTATCTAATGCCTAAAATCTACATTTTAAAGTATAGTTAGGATTTCTATCCAAAACCAGAAATTGGAGAACCAACTGGTAATAAGATTAGTTTTTATAAATATTGGCACTTTGCTATTAATTTCCTATGTTTTTAATAGTATGTGTTTGTTAGGAGGGACTAACTGTCAGGACCTCCATTTCTACTATTTACAGTAAAAACACATATCTAGGGTCTGTTCACATGTACAGATCTGCAGACGAAATCTCACTGCGAGTTTTGCTGTGAAATCCGCTACGAGTCAAGGTCCTGGCAGGTCCCAGTACTACATACTCGCAGCGGTCTTTCAGTATGTAATGCAGCCGCCCCCTTAACCCCTTCTGCTCCAGTCCAGCTCCCGCTCCGCTGTCTGTATATACATTACCTCTCTCCTGCACTGGTCCTGGTGTTCTGCTCTTCCGCCCAGCCAATCAGTGGCTGCCACTGGGCAACACACTGATTGGCTGGGTGGGAGAGCTGGACGCCGGAATCCTGTGCAGTAAGGAGAGGTAAGCTGGGCGGAGCGGGAGCAGAAGGGGTTAAGGGGGAGGCTGCATTACATACTGGGTAGTACTGGGACCTGCCAGGACCTTGACTCGTAGCTCATCTCTCTGCAAAACTCGCAGCAAGATTTCTGCTGTGAGTCTGTTCGTGTGAACAGACCCTAAGGGGTCTCGCGGAATTCTCGCGGATAAACTCAGCGGAATTACGTCGGCTGTCCGCGCGCACGGCCGCGCGCCTTTCTGCCGGCTCCATAGACACCATTCTATCGGCCGGCGTATTCCGCTAGCCACCGAAAGAAGTGACATACTGAATACTCAGTATGAACCCACCCTAAGAGAGAAAAATCCACCACATAATTCAGAGTTTATCACTTATTCCAAATTTTCCATCCGTCCAAACCCAAGCATGCAGCATTTGATTACTGATGGCTTCAGAAGTTGGATGCAGTCCTAGGGAGTCCTGGAGAACATGGATACAGGCTCCATGTCACATGACCTAGACCGACTTCCAATGTAAGTCTATGGGGTCTTCTACAGTGGGGAAAATAAGTATTTGATACACTGCCGATTTATTTAAATCATTGTAGGTGGGAAGACTTGAAAAATTGGAATTGTATCAGCTACTTACACCACTGTAGGTCTCAGGCACAGAGCTAAGAGAAGAGCACATGGCAGCACAATCCTCTCCCCGCTTTTTCTACTAATCGGCCTCTCTGGCATATCAATTTATTGATTTATTTTTTTAAAGAAAGGCACAAGTTGCTGTACTTGGATGAACATTGAAGCCCTATGGCTCCTCCTGTCTGCTGATAGATTTGTGGGGTACCCAAGGGTTGGACCCCTATTTCCATTGATTTCCTTTCCTGTTTGTGTGGGAGGTATAATTATCATAGGTTTCTGATTTTGTATTTTATAGAAGTTCCATGTTATTGAACGGTTTACTAAGCCTGCTCTTAGTTTATAAAGATCTGCAGCTATTTGTAGATACGCCTGCCATATTTTGTAGCAGCCTAATTAGATGGAACTACCATTCACCCTGTTCCTTCTGTAATTGGTAACATGTTTCTAGATTCTCTTTGCAGAGGATTTTGCTATGCGAATGCTGTGCATGTCTCGATAAAGATATTCACACCCTGCCACAGCCGATCTATCTTGTGTGAACACATTTAGGATTAGGAGACTCTGCAGGATATTTTTTCCTTATTAGAAACACGTCTTGTCTGTCTGAACATTTAGTGATTACATTATGTAATTCATAGCTTCTTCTATCATATCCAGGGTAGACCGCATTAGTGTACATAAGTTGATGGAGCATGAGACTAATGATAAGAAGCTTTGCTTGTTTAATTTTCTCCACACTACTTTTTTTTTATGGTTTTATTGAGTCTATAAATCTTTCTCTCTCTCTCTCAATCACATTATATGTATCTCTATCTCATATAGATAGATAAAAATGTTTACCTCTGCACAAGTACAAATTCTCAGTAATGATATTTGGTTTTTGTGTGACTTCTGCTTAAAATTCAAAAATACATAAAGCCACATAAGGGTATGTTCACATTGTGCAGATCCATATCTGCAGTGCTTCTGCACCAAAATAAAACAAAAATCAGTGTATTAAAAATCTATTTCGGAGCGGTTTTAGAAAATCTGCAGCACATCTGCATCATCCAAACATACCCTAAAGTTCCATATACACCCTATACTTTTGTTGGCTGTACCTGCTACTCACAGATCATGTCAGTGGTGCTAGGGGTCGATTGTGATGTAAAAATTACTGCCCCACCCCTTTGTTTGTGGGGGGGAGAGGGTAAGCCACTGTCAGAAGATTCAGGCTGTGACTTACCCCTCACCTCCTCATAGAGAGTACAAGAACACTCGATGGGGAGAGTTGAGTGACGGGCAGCAGACAGTCGCTATCATTGTCGGAATTATAGAGCATGCTTTAAGACCGCAATCAGCCATCAGCATGAGCTCTTACACACAGCTATTATCACCCGGAACAGCCGGTAATTGGCCAAGTAGGCTGATAATCATTTTGTGTAAAAGGACCCTTAGACTGCCAGCGGTGTATTTGGTTTACTTTTGTAAAAGATGTATGGGCACCCAAAGTCTTCTTTGTATACTGTGTGAAAATATTCACCAACCTCACATACCTTAAAGCGACTCTGTAACCACAATCTGCCCCCCCTAACCGCTTGTACCTTCAGATAGCTGCTTTTAATCC
This sequence comes from Dendropsophus ebraccatus, assembly GCF_027789765.1. Taxonomy (NCBI): domain Eukaryota; kingdom Metazoa; phylum Chordata; class Amphibia; order Anura; family Hylidae; genus Dendropsophus; species Dendropsophus ebraccatus. The sequence goes on along the minus strand of NC_091455.1, from coordinate 86,296,287 downwards.
AAGATCTGTCCTGGGGTCCGTTCGGCAGGTGATGCAGTTATAATCCTAAAAAACAACTTTTAAAATTGAAGCTCTGTGTCAAATTGGCGTGGCCTAGAGTGTCTGTGCATTAGACTTGCACCGCCTCTCCGTCCCTCATCCCTGCCCTCTTCTTCATCATTAGCAATGCTCCAGGCAGGTTTTCTCCTATTCTAAGCACTGCACATGTGTTGGATCGTTAAGGCATCTGGACAGTGTTGAGACAAGTGAGGAATAGGAGAAATTCTGCCAGAGCCATTAGTAATGGTGAAGAGGGCGGGGAGGAGGGACGGAGAGGCGGTGCAAGGTTAGGGCCTAGAAACTCTAGGCCACGCCAATTTGACAGTTTAAAAGATGTTTTTTAGGACAATAACTGCATCACCTGCCGAACGGACCCCAGGACAGATCTTGGATTAAAAGCAGCTATCCGAAGGTACAAGTGGTTTGGGGGGGGGGTCAGATTGTGGGTGCAGAGTCACTTTAATGTAATGGATCAAAATTTTCAGTTTCCTTGTCTACTATTGATTTTTTGAGAATCCTAAACAATGCACCTTATACAGAATTTCTTACAATATTTTTATATTATGTGGGCACAGCTTTGTCCCTTTTTTTCCCCTGCTCTTTAGTATTTGTACCTATAATGATGGGGGTTTTTTATTTCTTATATTTGTCATGAAAATGTGTGACTAAATTAATAAGTAGATGTTGCCCTTTCTTTGTCTAAGCATATCCCTATTATTGTTATTCATACATAATGGCATAACAAAGCAGCCATATAGTTTTTGTTGTTTTTATGTTTATGGTGTCACTTAATGCAGTCATTGTACTAACAATCTTAGTTTTAGAAGAAAAAAAAAAGAAAAAAAATCTGTGGGATAAATATTTAAAGCGACTTTTTACCCACAATCTGACCCCCCCCCCCCCCCCCCAAACCGCTTGTACCTTCAGATAGCTGCTTATAATTTAAGATCTGTCCTGGGGTCCGTTTGGCAGGTGATGCAGTTATTGTGCTTGAAAACAACTTTTAAACTGGCAGCCCCCTGCCCTACGGGAGTGGCCTAGATTGTGTATGTATTAGGCTGGCACAACCTCTCTGTCCGTCCTCATTATTAGGAATGCTCCTGGCAAATTGCCTACTATTCGTCAGCTGTGTCAGCCCGGCACATGGGCTGGATCGTTAAGGATCTGTGCAATGTTCAGCATGGAGGAAATGTTCCAGTGACATTCCTAATGATGGAGAGGGCGGGGAGGAGGGACAGAGGGGTGGTGCAAAGTTAGGGCACAGATACTCCTGTAGGGCACGGGGATGTATGTTTAAAAGTTGTGTTTTAGGACAATAACTGCATCACCTGCTAAACGGACTGCAGGACAGATCTTGGATTAAAAGCAGCTATCCGAAGGTACAAGCGGTTTGGGCGGTCAGATTGTGGGTACAGAGTCGCTTCAAGAATGTTAGAAGATGAAAGGCTCGGTTCTTGCTAGAGCTAGGGAATCTATTCTTTTATTGGTTTATTTGACCTTGTTTTTTAATTTTTTTTATTTGTTTATTTTAATTTGGCGTAGGAGTGAACAGATCCTCTCAGCTCTTGTGAGAAGTGAACCTAGTCAGCAATGCATATCATATTGTTTTTAAACAAACATAAACTGTTATACATTTTGTCCTTAACACTTATACTTGGCCCTGGTTTCTAATAATAATAATAATCATTATATTAATCAAAATGTATCAAAATGTGTAAAATAGACAACAGTGTATGTAAACTGCTCAAATTAACCACAGCACAGCTGTCATTTCACCAATGCTGAAAGCTTAATTCCTCGAAGTAACACTGCCAGTATAACTTTTAAAATCTAAACAGGAGATAAAGCATGTTTGCAATTTACAATTATTATTATTATTTTTTTTTAAAGTTATGCTTTAGAACAGACGTGTCAAACTTAGGCCCTCCAGCTGTTTTAAAACTACAAAAAAGCTTTAGCTTTGGCTGTCCGGGCATGATGGGACTTGTAGTTTTGCAACATCTGGCGGGCCTGAGTTTGGCATCCCTGCTTGAGAAGGAAGATATACTTACTTGTATCCAGGTCTAATCTACTGAAGGCAGTTTTTAGTCTTGTCCTGGTTGAAAGAAAAAAAAAAAAAGACTAAATGCAGGAAGTCCTGGTCAGCTACACGCCCACAGTAAAAACAGTCATTTGCTTGATGGATGCATTGAGCCGCAAACACTCTTTACTGGCCGGGACTTCCTGCTCAATTAAACTGTGCATTCTGCCTCCCCGTGGAATAAAACAACAAACATGCCATATTTATCTTCCCCTACGTCTTCTCACCAAACCACTGCTCTTGTGTTCATAGACAGTAATTTAGAACATTAAAGGGTACTCCACTTAAGAAAGATTCAACTCTGTTCAATCCTCACCCATAATCTAAGCTTTTTTTTAATAGGTTTCTATTACATGAATTGGGATATTTGTCTTGGGTATAGACAGGGTTTTAGATAAACTTGTAACTCCGGATCAGCGTCAGCTAGAAAGATGGAAGATGGTTCAAAATACTCTTGGGTGGAATACCCCTTTAAGTTGTGGACAGAACACATTTACTAGTGTAAAGACAGAGGAGTTCCCAAAATTATGTGACAAGGCACTGGTACTTATATGACTCCTGTGTAACAGCTGTTATAATATAATTGTGTGATAAATTTTAAATTCTCTTCATTATAAACCAATAAACTGATAAGATATTTTATAGCAGATTAAAAGACAAAGATGAACAAAGTGCTGTGATTTGTTAAGCTTAGTGACTATCTCCAATTCATCCTTTTTATTGCCGGTACTAATATTTGTAATGAAGATTAATTAGGGAAGAGGTGTTCGCTGGAAGTGTATGCTCTCATGCTTTTTGTCCATGCTGTAGTACATATTTCATTGTCATGCTTATCAAGGTAATTTGTTCTTAATTTGACTTAAAGTTTTTAGGACTGCTTGGTTCATCTGTGTATATAGTACCTAGTAAGTATATACGCCATGGGGGGAATATATCAAATGTGGGACTATGAAAAGTGGGAGTAATTGCCCATGGTAACCAATGAGAATACCTCTTGTTGTTCAGAGGCTCCCAGGGTTGCGTGCTCTACTGCTGCTCCATACAAACCCCTTCGCTTATCCACAGTCTTGGTACTCGCAGCCTTCGTCCCCTTCATTCTGGTGATCATGGGGAACCTAGCAATTAGGATCACAGTAAGCTAGCGTGTGTATTATATACTCCTTGGTAAATGTGATAAATGCTTTTAATGAAACAACCCCTTTTATTAAGTTTTGTTTCTGCATTTTGTGTTTTACAGAGATTTGATACCTATTGTAGCAGCCCTAGAATACAATCTGTGGTTTACAAAATTATCATCAAAAGACTTAAAATTGGTAAGTCCCATTCATGAAATAATTTATAGATATTACCATAAAGTATGTTTATTTTGAGGTTGTTTTTTTTTTTTTTTTTTTAAAGAGCACTAATACTTTTTCTCAAGCGCAGCTATACACACTTTGGCTGTCAGAGCAGTTTATACTGGCTATGCATTATAAATGCCACTGACAAATGATGAATGATCCTCTTAAGGGTATATTCACACGGGTGGGCTCGCAGCGAGATTCTCGCTGCGAGCCCGGCAGGTCCTGGCAGTTCCCATACACTACATACTTGCTGCGGTCTAAACGACCGCAGCGAGTATGTAATTATACCGCCCTTAACCCCTTCTGCTCCCCCCCGGCTCCCCCGCTGTAAGCATACTTTACCTGTCCTTGCTGCTCTCCCGCCCGGCCAATCAGTGGCTGCGGCTGGGCAACACACTAATTGGCCCGACGGGAGAGCAGGACGCCGGACCCGTGCAGCAAAGACAGGTAAAGTATGCTTACAGCGGGGGAGCCGGGCGGGAGCAGAAGGGGTTAAGGGCGGTATAATTACATACTCGCTGCGGTCGTTTAGACCGCAGCAAGTATGTAGTGTATGGGAACTGCCAGGACCTGCCGGGCTCGCAGCGAGAATCTCGCTGCGAGCCCGCCCGTGTGAATATACCCTAAGAATATTCTTTCCTTCAAGATTGTTTCTAAATAAAAGATGTTTCTTAAAGCTTTACATATGGCAGACTTTTCTTTTATAAATACAGCCAGCCATTGGTTAACTGGATAAATTGTTTGTTTACCCGATTTCAGTCAAGGAATGATTCTTTTAGATGAAATCATTCACTTCCATCAACCTTTAATCTGATGTATCTTCACTGGGTGACAATTTTTCTGAAGCAAGATGGCCCAGCAATGACTAATACATTGCCATCTGCCCAGTTGGTGAAACCCTCTTGCTCTAAAAAGAGGAGTGGAGACGAGAGTTCTTTTTGCCCTTTTAGGCCCCGTTCCCACTGAGCAAAGCTAGCGGAATTCTGCGATGGAATTGTCCGCCGCGGAATGCCGTTAGCCTCCCGCTCATAATGGGAGTCTATGAGAGGCGCGCGCTCCTGCTCTGTACGCGCTGAAGAATGAACATGTTCATTCTTCAGCGCGTAAAGAGCAGCAGCGCGCGCCTCCCATAGACTCCCATTATGAGCGGGAGGCTAACGGCATTCCGCAGCGGACAATTCCGTCGCGGAATTCCGCTAGCTTTGCTCAGTGGGAACGGGGCCTTAGGGTATTTGTTAATTTTCCCCTGTCAATAATATACCCCCAATATAGAACTCCGTACACAGTGCTGAATGTGTCTATGGTGTATAAGATGACTGGGTGTATACGACAACCCCTAACTTTTCCAGTAAAGATATATAGTTTGTGATATACTGGCCGTATGCGATTACCCCTCTTCCAATGCAAATAAAAATTTATAAAAAAAACATCAGGCAGCAGTGAGATATCTGAGAGGCAAAGCAGGAGTAACAGGAATACTGGTAGGATACAGGCAAAGACGAGGACAGGCCAGGCCGGTGAAAGGTGTGTAGAGCGCTGCTCTACTGTATCTCTTTTTTTCTTACCCTGGATGCCTGCAGCTTGCCCTGCCCTTCATATGGTCGCCGCATCCAGCGGGATGCGGACATTTTTGAGTTCTCCCACCAAATGTGGCGACCGCAGATTCTCCAGTCCAGTTCTAACGTTTTTCAGAACCCGTCCTATAAGACGACCCCTGACTTTTAAGAAGATTTTCCTGGATTAAAAAGTAGTCTTATACACAGGAAAATACAGTATTTATTTCATACCACATAATGACTAGAAATATATTTTCTACCTCAGGTGCGCTTATACAGTAAACATTAAAAGTATTGACAAACTTTTCTATCAATTTTTTCCATATCTAATTCCGTATCTAACAGTGATTTTAAATTTTTTTTTCGTGTAAAAAAATCAACATTTACAGTGAAGTGCACTATAATTGTGTGTTCTGTATACAGCATGGTATACAGCATTTGTTTTTAAAGGGGGATGGTGGGTGGTAATAACACACCTATCCAAATAGATGCTTCCACTAAATACTAAGTAAGTAATTTGTATTGTAGTTTTAGATCACTTGCACAAATTTGTCACCATTTACTCTACATAATAGTCTTTCTTTCTGATTACTAGTTTCAAACAAGAGGGTGTATACTTTTTTTGTTTGTTTGTTTTAGCATTGTATACATAGGAACTATTAGCCATTTACTTTAGATATAACCAATGTACCTGGAAAGGTTAAACTTGGCTACAAAGTAACAAGACTGACACTTGACTGGAAATATTTTTGAATTGTCTGTTTCTTTTTAATATTTCAGTCCAATGATGTCTGTGATCAAATCTTACGAGTAGTGAGCAGGTCTAGTCGTTTGGAAGAATTGGTTTTGGAGAATGCTGGGCTGAGAATGTAAGTGTGTAGAAGTCAATAACAATACAAAAAAAAGTCAAGTGCTTTTGTTTGCAATAAAAAAAAACTGACAAGTTCAATCTGAAGCTCTTTTTTTTTTAATCATCTAAATGTTACCAAAATGTGTATTATGTATGGCCAGTATTGCTTTAGGTACTGTGTAATATAGAAATTCAACTACATATCTGTGTAGATGTAAATTAGTGAATAAGGATGGCCATACATTGTGTTATATAGAAAGTCAATATGCTCACATGACTATATATTTTGCAATGGCTTTATATGATATTCTGTATAGTTTTCAGATCTGCCTTAACCAGGAGTCATTGGTGTGGTCTGCTGGCTTTTGCTTTGATTAATAGATCTTTCCCTATACCCAAACATAGAGAGATCTATCAATTAAGGCCAGTGGGGTAAGGAGAAGCTGCTGGGGACTCCCATGATCACTTTGGGTTTAGGCAGCGTGAAAATGTTCCTTTCAAACAGTATATATATTTAAGTACACGTAAACCATCTATAAAATAAAATGTCTCAGCAACTGTAAGGATATTTGCACACTGAGGAAATTTAGCGGAAATTGACGTTTGGGCCCGCTCGCAGACTGCGGTGGGCGCACGCGTCGCCTCCTGTGTCATAGACTCCATTCTATGCACAGGCGTATTCCGTTGCCCGTCCAAAGAATGAACGACGGATTTTCTGTCAAATTTCCTCAGTGTGCACATACCCTCAGGCACAGTCATATGGGCACAAGATGTGCTTGAAGTGCTGCGGCTCTCTGAGCCATGGACAGTGTGATGGTGACTACCCCTAAAGCTCCCTTAGACTTCATTGGGAGGTTTAGCACTAGAAAGGAAGTGACATGTTGCTGCTTTTCAGCGTGTTTTCCCATCTCCCATGGAACTTGATGGAAGCAGGCTGTTCCTAGTCAACAACAAGCTGCTTTTGATATTGAAAACAAAGCATTTTCCTGTCCAAACAATATTTTTCCTTCCTGTGTATAGATACCCTAACAATACCCTAAGGGCCCTATTACACCAACAGATTATGTAACAGATGTTTTTGAGCCAAAGCCAGGAACAGACTATAAACAGAGAAGAGGTCATAAAGGAAAGACTGAGATTTCTCCTCTTTTCAAATCCATTCCTGGCTTTGGCTTAAAAAAATCTGTCAGATAATCTGTTGGTGTGATAGGGCCCTAACAATTGTCAACAGCACTTCTGTTCTGCAAGTCAAATTTGTTCTCTTTCATGTCTTAAGGGAATGATTCAAAGCCAAAGATACCTGATAAATAGAGATGAGCGAAACTCGAGCATGCTCGAGTCCATCTGAACCCGATCGTTCGGCATTTGATTACCGGGGCTGCTGACTTTGGATAAAGCTCTAAGGCCCCCTTCACACATCTGTGTCAGTTTTTACTGTCAGGAAATCCTGATCAGGAGGCCTCAAATGTCATCAGGAAAGTATCAGGATTTCCTAACAGTAATCCGTTTTTACCTTCAGGAAACCATCAGGAAAAACCTTCAGGATTTCCTGATCATAAGAAAAAAAATAGGACATTGTGGGAGATGTAGTTCTGCAAACTGGATGGTCACAGCTTGCAGAACCACAACTCCCATCATGCCCAGGTTGCAGGTCATGATGGGAGTTGTACTTCTGCAACCTGGATGGCCACAGGCTGCGGAAGTACAACTCTCATCATGACCTGTCAGCCGGGCATGGTGGGAGTTTCACTTCTAGGGGGGGAGGAGTGATCTCACCTGTCCTGGTTCCTGGTCTTCTGATCTGGAAATGGGGGATGAGGATGCAGGGGTGCCGTGGGTGGGGGGGTTTGTGCCGAGGACAGGGGGTATTGTGCCGCCAGCGGGGGTGTTTGTGCCCCGGGGGGAGGAGGTGTGCCGCAAGCGGAGGGGATTGTGCCGCGGGCCGCAAATCTAAGGTCCCGGGGGGAGGGGGTTGTGCTGCTGGCTGAGGGGTCCGGACGGGGGTTGCTAATCTGTATGTGGGGGGGGGGTTCTGCTGGGTGAGGGGGCCGCTAAACTGAGGTGGGGGGGGCCGTGTGTGTGTGGTGCAGCAGGAGGCCAGGGGAGCAGACGGAGACTGCAGCAGCAGGTGCACACCGGCGCTGCACCAGGAAGCAGGAGGGTGCAGGCCGGTGAGTTGTGGGAGTGCGCGGGTAATCCGGAATCCCGGGCACTTTCCTGATGTACATCAGGAAAGTGCCCGTGATTCCGGCGCCCCCATAGACTTCTATGGGGGCGTCCGGGACGGAATTCCGGACAAAAATAGGACATGTCCTATTTTTTACGGATCTATTTTCCGGAACAGACACCCTTTCGGAAAAATCCGGAAGGGTGTCCATGACCAATTAAAGTCTATGGGTCCGGAAATCCGGATAGTTTTTCCGGGCGTGTGAAGGGGGCCTAAGGTTGTCTGGAAAACATGGATACAGCCAATGACTATATCCATGTTTTCCACATAGCCTTAGGGCTTTATCCAAGTTCAGCAGCCACCGCTAATCAAATGCCGAACGCTCGGGTTTGGATGGACTCAAGCATGCTCCAGGTTCGCTCATCTCTAATGATAACCTGTTAGGATAACCCTTTTAAACCTACATAATGGCTCCATCTTTTTCTTCTGTTTTCGTTCTAGTGATTTTGCACAAAAGTTGTCCAATGCTCTTGCATGCAATCCAAACTCAGGACTCCATACTATAAACCTTGCAAACAACCCCCTTGAGGACAGAGGTACAGTAATTGAGTTTTTTGCCAAATAATAAAAGGATTTGCATTCATTCTGCTGACTTCACTTTTTGGTAATAGAGTTTCCCGATTCATATAATTGTAATGTAAATATGTTTTTTTATGCCTGAGTGATAATTCCTTTGCTTGTATTTCTTCTTCCAAACACAGTCTTTAAATCACAGTTAAATTTATTTATTTTATTTTTTTTAAATGATAAATGAGAATAGCCTAAAATCTGTCAATGACGAATCAGTTCAAAGTTATTAATAAGAATGCAGGTGAAATCTAATTGTCAAATATAAAAACGAGTGTTTTAACAGTAGTTTAAAAAATGCATGTACTCCAAAACCTATGTATGATACACTATGTATGAGCGGATGGTGCATCACCCAAAGATTCCCACTTTATTATTCTTTAAATTCCTGTGTGATGCATCTGCTCCTCAATCTTTACTCAGTGGATAACTCAGTGTATTAGATTTTTCTGGAGTGTTCCTATAATTTATTTTTTTTAAACTAGAGGATTTCTGCTGAACTGTGACTTAATGACAGCCAATCATGCAAAAATCACTGTTAAAGCTATGAATAGGCTCCTATGTGCTGGCAATCATTCCTCTCTGGGAGCATCTGGGTACAGGAGCCAGCAGCGTCACAAAGGGGCCATCCTGAGCACCAACACTTCCGGGGAGGCATGATTACGGGCAAGATTTCCCGCCAGCCATGACTTGTTAGGATTTCCAGGCCACCTACATGACTAGATGAGTAAGTTTTAAAAAGTTTAGACTGTAGAATGCTTACACAGTTTGCACTAGACTATGGACTGATTAGTGTACATACAGAAAATATTGGGCCCTACACTCCAAAGGCTGAGTACTTAAACAGGCATAATGGTAGATGATAAATGGCTGATGGTTAATGATTACCTGAGCTATACCAGAGTACAGTAATGGTCTGTTTCTGTAAGCTCCATAGAAAGTGAATGGATAGTGGGTACATGGCTGCTCCATTCAGACTGTCTCTCACAGCAGAGAAAAGAAGTCTATGTCATTGGGAAGGAGAATTAGGATAAGGAAACTGGTGAAAGGATTCTTTTAGGGCAGGGGTGGGGAACCTTTTCCATGTCGAAGGCCGGTCGGGCCTTAATAAAATCATTCGAGGGCCGCACTCAATGTTATACCGTGCGCGGCAGTTAGTAGCGGAGGTTTGCAGCACCCGAACAAGGCAAAGTATTGTTCCCCTAATGCCCCTGCTATTGTAGTTAACCCTCTGTGATGCCCCTTGTACCTGATTTGAATCCTTAGTGATGTCCCTGGTAGCCTAGTTAACCCCCCAGCCATGTCCCTGGTAGCCTAGTTAACTCCTCAGTCATGTCCCTGGTGGCCTAGTTAACCCCTCAGTCATGTCCCTGGTAGCCTAGTTAACTCCTCAGTCATGTCCCTCATGGCCTAGTTAACCCCCCCAGTCATGTCCCTGGTAGCCTAGTTAACTCCTCAGTCATGTCCCTGGAGGCCTAGTTAACTCCTCAGTCATGTCCCTGGTAGCCTAGTTAACTCCTCAGTCATGTTCCTGGTGGCCTAGTTAACTCCTCAGTCATGTCCCTGGTAGCCTAGTTAACCCCTCAGTCATGTCCCTGGTGGCCTAGTTAACCCCTCAGTCATGTCCCTGGTAGCCTAGTTAACTCCTCAGTCATGTCCCTGGTGGCCTAGTTAACCCCCCCAGTCATGTCCCTGGTAGCCTAGTTAACTCCTCAGTCATGTCCCTGGTGGCCTAGTTAACCCCCCCAGTCATGTCCCTGGTGGCCTAGTTAACCCCCCCAGTCATGTCCCTGGTAGCCTAGTTAACCCCCCCAGTCATGTCCCTGGTAGCCTAGTTAACCCCCCCAGTCATGTCCCTGGTAGCCTAGTTAACCCCCCCAGTCATGTCCCTGGTGGCCTAGTTAACCCCCCAGTCATGTCCCTTGTGGCCTAGTTAACCCCCCAGTCATGTCCCTGGTAGCCTAGTTAACCCCCAGTGTCTGTCCCAAATGAAAAAAATAAACATCCCACTCACCTTTCCTCCGCTCCCACGCTGTCCAGGTCCTCTTCTCCCTCCTCTCTTCTGTGCCGGTCTTCTCCTGCAGGCGGCGCGCGATGAAATGACGTCATCGCGCGCGGCCCGCAGGAGTCAGAAGACGTGCGCCGCTCTGCGCCGCGCTGGTGAGGCAGGAGCCGGCATACAACACATCTTCCTGTGTCTGTGCCAGCTCCTGCCTCACCAGCGCGGCGCACGTCACAGGAGGGCAGGAGTCAGAAGATGTGCACCGCTCTGAGGGGAAGGAGCCGGCACTCACAGCATCCTCCTGGCAGCTGTCACAGACACAGGAGGATGCCCTGTGTGTCGGCTCCTTCTCCTCCAGAGCGGCGCATGTCACAGGGGAGCCGCGGGCCACATCCGGAGGTGTCAGGGGCCGGATGCGGCCCGCGGGCCGGAGGTTCCCCACCCCTGTTTTAGGGGAAATATCTGATGGAATTGTATTAAACAGTCTGTTGCATTGAACATGATGCATGAATGAAATGGGTTACAATTAGCCTCCCCATATAAGTGTTGAGATCTTTTATTTTCTAATAAACTAATTCAAGAAAAGTTTTCATGACAAGGGAATAGCAACTACGATAGTTTAATTGCAGCAGAAAATTACACCCTTTCCAGGCAAAATTTGGTCTTTCAACATTTACCCAGTCTCTCTCCTGTTCTGCAGTATGACTGTATAATTTTGAGTAATTGCAGGTGAGGTTTTTGTGCCTTTATAGCACACACTGTAAAACACTACCTAGACAAGGCGGTAGTTTACTTCCTTGCTTCTTACATGTTAGATGACTTAGAACTGCCCAGATATAAAAATTCTGTTCACCTCTCAGTTGTGCACTGTTGTGCCCATTTTTAGTAGCAAAGATAAGCAAGAATCTTCATTCTCTGACAGCAAATGGAGATTATGTAAGTCATGAGAGACCTATCATCTGCATGCTTTATATGCAATGTTGCATGACCTTTTGCAAACATTAATAAAAAGCAATTGATGAATCACACCTAACATGCTATGACATATAAACCACGCCCCCACCATCTAATTAACACAAAAAGAGGACCGATATAGGCCGATAATCGCTTAGTGTAATAGAAGACAACGATCAGCCAACATGCACGATGTCTGCTTATCATTGTCTTTCAACATTTTGAAACTTCAGCAATGAGGATAGCAGCAATATGCTGCCGTCACTCTGTGTAATATTCTATGGGCTGCCCAGACAATCTAGCGATCACCCGGGCAGGTCTGTAGATAAATATCATGTGTATAGCCAGCCTTAGGCTTTAACATTTCATCCAATGTGTAAGGACTGACAATTGCATCTGCCCAAGTGAGTAAGGACACTTCTAATTTAAGAAATGTGTTATTGAGATACTCCTAATGTAACTACTCCCGTTTTTAAGATGTGTTAAATCTCTATACTAAACTATACTCTTAGATTATTTTTAGGATAGACTCTTTTAGATTTGAGTTGAGACACCCTGTATTTTTGCAGTTACTGTTAAGCTACAATTATATCTTATTATCCTTTAAAACCATGCTGTTTTTAGCCAAAGGAGTTAGTTGTCTTAATGGACTGTAAATCAAAGTTATAAGATCTTCTGGATTGGTGTAGACACCCTTTACAGCCTGGTAAAATAAGAAGGACTGGATAAATCAACCACACTGATATGGTGGAATAAACTGGTTTAATTACAAATTCTCATCAAGGGAAAATCAGTACCCCACAAAAGTCCAATACATACATTATTAATAGTATTTATATAACATGGAGGCAAGTTTGAGGTGTATATAGTATCTTGTGAAATGTTTTTTGTACCATCTTCTTAATGAATTGAATATAATTTACTGCCCAAAAGAATTATTACATAGTACATTATCCAAATAACATTAAAAACAACCATTAAAACATGTATCCCAGGGGGCCTAGGTACCAGTTAATGTGGGACAAAAGGTGCTATTTACAGAATTAGTGCTGCAAAAATGATTGTATAAGATTCACATATAGATGGCGATGATGAGATATCATAAGTACATACACATGATAACGAAAAGTGCAAGTGCATATAATAAACATGATTATTATTGTAAATACATGATCAAAGCCACAGAAATAAAATTATTGTTCAATGCAAATACATTAATATAGTATAAATATACCAGCACTATGATGAATTAAATCCTATACTGCACATGGGAGCTCACATTTAGTTATACTGTAATGAGGCTGCAGTGACATAAAAAATCAAGTTAAAGTGCATATGCAAATAAATAATAAATAGATTAGATTTCATACACAAATATATATATATATATATATATATATATATATATATATATATGAGCACAAGCTAAAAATCAAATAGCAGCTGAGCTCATCTGTCAGAATAAAAAATTATTTTCGGTGTGTGAAACCATTTCAATGATTTCTTATTGGAAAATTTGCTTTGCTTAAAGAGTGGATTTGGATTACAAGCACAGTTATGGAACAAATTATGCTCGTAATCCAAGGCACCACTGTACAGTATAAAGCCGTGATTAGAAAACTCTACAAAATAATTTTTTTTTATTTTGCGTTTATTTGCAAAATGAAGAGTTGTATATATCTTATAAAGTACAATTAAACTCACAGCACCCATTGACCCGTCCTAAGCCATAGGCCTTTATTCATGCAGTAACATAAAGACAGCAAGAGGACCAGTCCTTCCATTGGCCTACGGCTGTCTCAGCTCCAGGCGGCAGTAAATAATGTAGGCATAACATGGTGTACAAGTATTGCCTGGAGTGTTCCATTAAACCTTGAATAACTCTCCAAACTTTCAACTGTAGCCCAAAACTTTCAGGCTATTATTTCTTCGCTACTGTAGTATTTAAATAGAAGGAGTGAATCAAGAGTTCTTATTGTCTAGGTTTTTCTGACTCACCTGCACAAAGATAGAAAGATCTCATATTAAAATGCCTCCGCCTTTATCAGCGCTCCCTGTAATTACCCATTCCCTTCAGAAGTTTCTGCACAGCCTCTGACAAATTGCTATTATCGTGCTGATATATTATTTTACAAACACAATACAGCTATATATATATAAAACCCGTTTCCCAACCGCTGAAACAGAACTTTATGTAGGGAGGTCATTGTTCTTTCACAATATATAAACTATCACTATTAAATGTATTATTATTACAGTAATAATACCGTATAGTCGAGATAATTCTCCATAGATTACCACTAAATGGAAGATTATTTGTCTTATCAAATCATTTTGTGGCCCTTCAATTTATATTGAAGACGTCAAAGAGGTTTTTAGAGATATTACAGATCTAAATATTCAGATTTATTTTAAATAGATATATTAAGGGAATGTTCACTAATGTTACCACATAACCCTTTCAAGTGATTTGGAGAAAGCATGAAGGGAAGATAACCACAGGTTAGAAAAATCTAATTTGCCGTTATGATTCCATAGACCAGTGGATGCAAAGGAAGAAGGGGATTTTCTTATGTTTTTATCCTCATCACCGTTTCTCTGCAATCCTCCATTTTATTTATATGTTAATTTTGCATTTTGGTGCACTGGTGGCTATACTACAGCCCTTGGTACACCAATCCGCCCAGCAGCCCACCCCCTTCTTATGAATATTCATCTGGCACTCTGTAGTGATGAGTGGCCGGAGCGACGTTGCTGCAGAGCGCCACCTCAATAATATAGAAGATGAAGCTGGATTGGTGTGCCGAGAGCTGTAGTACCACCCCAAGTGCACCAAACTGCCTAATATACACTACCGTTCAAAAGTTTGGGGTCACCCAAACAATTTTGTGTTTTCCATGAAAAGTCACACTTCTTCACCACCATATGTTGTGAAATGAATAGAAAATAGAGTCAAGACATTGACAAGGTTAGAAATAATGATTTGTATTTGAAATAACATTGTTTTTACATCAAACTTTGCTTTCGTCAAGGAATCCTCCTCTTGCAGCAATTACAGCATTGCACACCTTTGGCATTCTAGCTATTAATCTGTTGAGGTAAGCTGGAGAAATTGCACCCCACGCTTCTAGAAGCAGCTCCCACAAGTTGGATTGGTTGGATAGGCACTTCTGGCGTACCATTCGGTCAAGCTGCTCCCACAACAGCTCAATGGGGTTCAGATCTGGTGACTGCGCTGGCCACTCCATTACCGATAGAATACCAGCTGCCTGCTTCTGCTGTAAATAGTTCTTGCACAATTTGGAGGTGTGTTTAGGGTCATTGTCCTGTTGTGGGATGAAATTGGCTCCAATCAAGCGCTGTCCACTGGGTATGGCATGGCGTTGCAAAATTGAGTGATAGCCTTCCTTATTCAGAATCCCTTTTACCCTGTACAAATCTCCCACCTTACCAGCACCAAAGCAACCCCAGACCATTACATTACCTCCACCATGCTTAACAGATGGCGTCAGGCATTCTATCAGCATCTTTTCATTTGTTCTGCGTCTCACAAACGTTCTTCTTTGTGATCCAAACACCTCAAACTTGGATTCATCCGTCCACAACACTTTTTTCCAGTCTTCATCTGTCCAATGTCTGTGTTCTTTTGCCCATCTTAATCTTTTTCTTTTATTGGCCAGTCTCAGATATGGCTTTTTCTTTGCCACTCTGCCCTGAAGCCCAAAATCCGGTAGCCTCCTCTTCACTGTAGATGTTGACACTGGTGTTTTGCGGGTACTATTTAATGAAGATGCCAGTTGGGGACCTGTGAGGCGTCTGTTTCTCAAACTAGAGACTCTAATGTCCTTATCTTCTTGCTTAGTTGTGCAACGCGGCCTCCACTTCTTTTTTTACTCTTGTTAGAGCCTGTTTGTGCTGTCCTCTGAAGGGTGTAGTACACACCGTTGTAGGAAATCTTCAATTTCTTAGAAATTTCTCGCATGGAATAGCCTTCATTTCTAAGAACAAGAATAGACTGTCGAGTTTCAGATGAAAGTTCTCTTTTTCTGGCCATTTTGAGCGTTTAATTGACCCCACAAATGTGATGCTCCAGAAACACAATCTGCTCAAAGGAAGGTCAGTTTTGTAGCTTCTGTAACGAGCTAGACTGTTTTCAGATGTGTGAACATGATTGCACAAGGGTTTTCTAATCATCAATTAGCCTTCTGAGCCATTGAGCAAACACATTGTAACATTAGAACACTGGAGTGATAGTTGCTGGAAATGGGCCTCTATACACCTATGTAGATATTGCACCAAAAACCAGACATTTGCAGCTAGAATAGTCATTTACCACATTAGCAATGTATAGAGTGTATTTGTTTAAAGTTAGTACTAGTTTACAGTTATCTTCATTGAAAAGTACAGTGCTTTTCCTTCAAAAATAAGGACATTTCAATGTGACCCCAAACTTTTGAACGGTAGTGTACATATTAATAAAAGGTTTTGAGGAAACGGCACTGAGGACAACTACCTTTTTCCTCAGCGTCTCCTGTCCTATGGGAACATAACAGCAGGTTAGATTTTGCTTTTGAAAAGATTATTCAGCAAAAACTGCCCCACCCCTGTCCCCAGGTTGCGGTATTATAATTCAGCTCCCTACACTTCTATTGAAATGAGCTACAAAAACTACACCACAGCTGAGGACAAGATCGGTGCTCTTTCTGGAAGAGCACAGGTTGGCAAATATATCTCCTGTAAGTATATCATATGTGGCTCTGCTGATTCTTCCAGAGAAGAGGACCTCATAACAGAAGATCTGCATTTGAAGGATTTCCTGCTATTAGTCTACAAGTTTTATAGGGTGTATTGACAATGTTTGTCTAGTTTATGTCAGTATGGTATGGTATCCATACAGTGTATGCATTTATGTACAGGCATGTTTATATCATCTGTTTCCTTGTGTTCTCTTACAGGTGTTTCTTTTTTGAGTACACAGTTTGCCAAACTACCTAAGGGATTGATACATTTAAATTTATCAAAAACCTCAATATCACCTAAAGGTATGCAACATTTTCAATGTCTTTTCTGTGTCATACTCAAAATCATACTTTAAAGGAATACCCCTAAGGAAAAAAAATAGTTTTCAACGCAACTTGTGTCAAAAAGTTATACAGATTTGTAAATTACTAAAAAATCTCAAGCCTTCCAGTACTTATTAGCTACTGTATGCTCTGTATGAAGTGGTGTATTCTTTTCAGTCTGATACAGTTCTCTCTGCTGCCACCTCTGTCCATGTTGCAAACTGTCCAGGGCAGTAGCAAATCTTCATAGAAAACCTCTCCCGTTGTCCATGACAGGAACTGTCCAGAGTAAATCTGTTGTTTCAAGCATCAAGGGCTTCATTAGTTGTATCAGGTGTGCTTGCAATAAAACAAATCAAATACCTGCACTGGCTAGAGAATGGGAATGCTTTCAGGTTTCCCTACTCTGGCACTGGAAACCTGCAGTGCCTGGGGGGTCTCAGAAATCCTATAAGAAAACAACATGTCTTTTGTAAGGAAGCTGATTCCAACATGGCCATGATCCCAAGCATACTGCAAAGTCCATGAAGGTTTCAGACGATATCTTATAACATTATGGAGTGGCCATCACAGCCGCCTTACTTGAAAACAGTTGCTGCATCCAAAGCCAAGAATATTACTGGACTGGTGGCCATTGACTGGCCATATGCAAACAGCTGAATGTTTGTAAATTTTACAAATTAACCTTATTTGCAATGAAAGTTGAATACTTTATGCTTCTAATACTCTGATGTAGTTCTGCTAGTTAGCAATACTGGAGCGGATTATATGCAGTTTTATAGGTATTTGATTTATAGTTTTATCTCAGGAGCATGTGAGCAAATGTAGGTGCCATAGGCTCTGTCTACCAAGTAGGCCACACCTTTTTCATCTATAATCTCTCTAAAACTGAACTTCTTGTATTTCCTCCCTCTAACAAACCTAAACCCGACATCTCCCTCTCAGTCTGTGGTACTAGCATCACTCCTGTGCATCAGGCTCGATGTCTGGGGGTTTTTTTGGACTCCAATCTATCCTTTACACCCTATATCCAAGCTCTTACACGCTCCTGTCATCTCCATCTCAAAAACATCTCCAGAATCCGCCCATTCCTCACCACTGACACCGCTCAGACTCTGACTGTCGCCCTGATCCACTCCCGTCTTGACTACTGTAACTCCCTACTAATCGGTCTTCCTCTGTCTAAGCTCTCCCCTCTCCAGTCTATCCTGAACGCAGCAGCCAGACTCATCTTCCTCTCCAGCCGCTATACCGATGTCTCTCCTCTGTGCCAGTCACTGCACTGGTTACCCATCAAATCCAGAATCCACTTCAAGCTCCTCACCCTCAGCCATAAAGCTCTCCACAACTCTGCCCCTCCATACATCTCCTCCCTCATCTCCACCTACCATCCTTCCCGTGCTCTGCGCTCTGCAAATGATCTAACCTTAATATCTTCCATAATCAGAACCTCTCATTCCCGCCTCCAAGACTTCTCTCGTGCTGCACCAATTTTCTGGAATGCCCTACCCAAACACATCAGACTAATACCCAATACCCACAGTTTCAAGGGTGCCCTGAAGACTCATCTCTTCAGGCTCGCTTATAACGTTCCCTAAACTGTTTCCCCCTTCTGTTTCCCTTGCTCTATTTCTCTGACTTTTCCTGCACTTTATATGTTTACCTGCATCAGACATTGGCGTTGTTACTGGCTCATCCTGTAATTCTAATTATGTACAATGGCTGGACCATGGACAAATAAAGCACTTATGCCTGGTGTCTATGAAAATTAGTCTGTAAGCTCCAACGAGCAGGTCTCGTCTATACTCTGTATTCTGTATTTTTTGTTATTTTTATTAACTATGTACTTATTTATTCCAATTTAACTGCGTATTATGTACCTCGGTACTGTATGCATAGAAAAAAAGCGCTGCGGAATCTGTTGGCGCTATACAAATAAATTTATTATTATTATTATTATTATATGTGGCAATAACTCCTTAAGGACCCATATCTCATGGAGTCCCTAAGGGGGTACATCGAGGGGTCTGCTCTGCACTGAACCATGCTGCTGGTAGCTCCGGCCATTAGTAAGCTAATTAACCATTTAAATGGCATTGTCAAAACTGACAGCATCATTTAAAAACACGATCCATGCGCACCATGCAGTCACAAAGGGGTAGTCTGTCATTCTTGTTGGATTGGACCTCCGCTACGCTATGAAACTAACACAGATCCCGACTCTGCAATAATTTACTATGGGCTTTAGCGGCCCTTAGTACTTAATGCAGATTGCAGAGATCAATGCAGAACATATGTAATGCATTGATCTCTACAAATTTGGGCTGGGTTCACACACAGTATATTTGAGGCTGTATTTGGTCCTCATGTCAGGTCCTCATAGCAACCAAAACCAGGAGTGGATTGAAAACACAGAAAGGATCTGTTCACACAATGTTGAAATTGAGTGGATGGCCGCCATATAACAGTAAATAACGGCCATTATTTTAATACCACAGCCGTTGTTTTAAAATAACAGCAAATATTTGCCATTAAATGATGGCCATCCACTCAATTACAACATTATGTGAACAGAGCCTTTCTGTGTTTTCAATCCACTCCTGGTTTTGGTTGCTATACAGCCTCACAAATACAGCCTCAAATATACATAGTGTGAACCCAGCCTTGAAGTGTAAAAAAAATCCCATGGATGACATATCAGTTTTACCAAAGGGTAAACTTTGTAACACCCCCCCCTCCAAAAAAGAAAAAAAATAGCATTTTATTTTTTTAATATTGCTGTGCACATATTTTTTAATATCCAAGACTGAAGCTTTCTATTTGGACCTCTTGAGTTTCCTCTTTCAACCTACCTTCTCCTTAAGTGATGCCTACAGTATACAGTACTGTTGACACCTGGACCAGATGCTTAAAGACTTATGATACACAAATAGTGAACAACTGATGCTGGGGGGGGGGTAGAAGTTTAAAGGCAATGGGCACCTTTTGAATGCATTTTTTTATTCTAGCTTCATACTCATTACAGTGCAAGAGACATTGTCCCCATAGATCCCTGTTACAAATTTTGTAATTTTTTTTCTTTATTTTGCACATCATAAGTAAAAACAAAGGGGCAGATTTATCAAACATGGTGTAAAGTGAAATTGGCTCAGTTGCTCCTAGCAACCAATCAGATTCCACTTTTCATTTTCCAAGGAGTCTGTGAGGAATGAAAAGTGGAATCTGATTGGTTGCTAGGGGAAACTGAGTCAGCTTGACTTTACACCATGTTTGATAAATCTCCGCCAATAAATATAAAAAATACATTCAAAGAGAAATCCCCCAGTAGTTTGAGGGGTGTATTTGCATTATAGGAACAAGGTGCTATAAAATATAAACTATCATTTCCAATATAAGTACATGATTTAACATGCCAGAAATCACCTATTTATGTAAAATTTGCCTTTGTCATTTTCCTCTTTGTGCCGAGCACTAAATGTTTTTTTTATATTCCTAGGAGTGAATAGTCTGTCCCAGTCACTGAGTGCAACTCAGCTGATAGCAAGCACCCTCACCCACCTTGATCTCTCAGGGAATTTGCTCCGTGGTGATGACCTTTCAGTATGTACCATACCTTGCTTTCTGTTTATAGGAAGGTTGTATTATATAACTAAAAAATAAGTCCTTTTTCTGTATTGTTAGCTACTATGTTCCTCGAAAAATATGACCTACTGTAAAAATAGACTAAGCTTCATTTTGCAGTAGGCTTGAGAAATAAGTTCTACCCCAAAAATAAGCCCTAGCTACAGTCAGCTGACCAGATCCCTGACACTTGGTGCCATCGGCCAATCAGACTTGTTATGCTCTGTCCCTACCAGCTCAATGCAAGCTGCAAAAGATGCACAGTATGGGGGGTCTTACTACAGAGAGGGGATGTATACCATATGGTGGAAGCCCTAACTACAGTGGGACATACAGTATTGCAGCTAACTACCATATAGACTGGGGCTACAGTGAAGTGGGGCATACCATGTTTCTCTGAAAATAAGACCTACCTCGAAAATAAGCCCTAGGCCTTATTTTTGGAGAAAAACTGTATGTTTTCCATTATATGTCAAACCTTTTTGTATTCTTTGGGCATTCAATATTTTATTGAATTTTATTCTAGATTATCTAGTGCATAGATTATCTATGATAGATCTATAGTGCATCTATCACTTACAATATATTCTTATCAAAGCTGCCATTTTGTCACCTGTCTTATGGCATTAAATTAATGAAGGACTAGTTCTTTCCGACACTTCACTTTTTATTAACCTATCCATGTACAGTAGTAGTAATAAAATTACTTTAGTAGTAGAAGTAATAAAATTACTTTAGTAGTAAAATTGTAATATTTCCCTATTCGTTTATTATAGGAAATATGTTGATCATAGTGCATAGATTATCTATGATAGATCTATAGTGCATAGATTATCTATGATAGATCATAGTGCATCTATCACTTACAATATATTCTTATCAAAGCTGCCATTTTGTCACCTGTCTTATGGCATTAAATTAATGAAGGCCTAGTCCTTTCCGACACTTCACTTTTTATTAACCTATCCATGTACAGTAGTAGTATTAAAATTACTTTAGTAGTAGAAGTAATAAAATTACTTTAGTAGTAAAATTGTAATATTTCCCTATTCGTTTATTATAGGAAATATGTTGATATCAGTAAACTGTGTTATTTTATATAACCTGTTCACAGAATAAAAGAATAATCCTGGGTTATAAAAACATTGCTGCTGTATTCCAAAAGCACCACACCTGTCCATGGTCTGGTGATGCAGCTCAGCTCCAAGTGAAAACACGATCAATGCCAAAAAAAAAAAAAAAGTGCTCAACAGACCTTTTTTAAAAATTTAAAAGTTAATTTTACTGCATTTTCTTCTGATAACCTACAGATTATTTGTACTTCTATGTATACTGTGTATTATCTTCATATGCTGTTTCATTAATTTTTTTTTTTTGTCTTTTAGTGTTTGTATACTTTTTTGGCAACGCCAAATGCCATTAAGTACCTGGATTTATCGAACACTGAGTGTTCAGCAGATGCGGTAATAATGAGTTTACTGTAACTTCTAATAGTGGCTTTCAGAGAATGAAAATTTTATTGAAATTGTAGTCGTATGGCATTTTCTTCTCAGTAGCACAAGACCTCTCCTAGTTGTTGAGCCCCAATTGCTCTGCCCTTTACCATTATTGGTTAGGGCTGTGCATGTTTTTCATTTATCTTAGTATTTGTACATGCATGCATACCTATATTATACATTTTATGGACTTTTTGCTTCACATGCGTTACTGAAACATTACCACTAAAATATGTAATTTCAATTCATCTGCTAAACTTTAAAAAAAAGATTTATTTTACATGGAAATACGTTAGGACTTCTGGTCTCAAGTGTGGAAAATATTTTATTTATGGCTACTTTTTAAGTGGGAAAGTACTGTTGGACTACATTGTAATGACAGTATTAATGTTCCTTCTTCAGGTATGTGGTGCATTACTGCGTGGCTGCTTGCAGCACCTTACTACACTCAATCTTTCCAAGACCTTCTTTCCCCACAGGTATTAATCTCATTTGTTATACTGATAATGTGAATTTTTAGAAAAAAAAACTTTGCTTTCTCCATCCATTTATGTTTACCTTAAGGTCTCATTTTATACTTACAGATTTGGATATATAAGTGTGCTATAATACTTAGGTTATATCCGTGGCGTCTCCAGTGCCATTGTTTGCCACTGACCTTTTCTTCAGTTTTCCTAAGAACCTGTCATGTACATCCCATCTTGGCTGCCAACATCACTTCTTAAACCAATAATTGGCACCTGTAATCACAGAGTTGTAAAAAGTAAAAAAAAAAAAAAAAAAAAAAAAATTAAAATATATATTTATATAAATTTTATTTACAACTTTTACTGTAGTTAGTTCACTTTTTTAAATTCAAGATGCTGAATTTCTGAAACTTTTTAAAATCTTGAAATGTTTTTAAAATTTTATATCTTGTCTGAGCAGACTTTCTATTAATATAATTATTGTTATCTACAGGAAAGGAAAAGAAGTGCCACCATCTTTTAAGCAGTTCTTTAGCAGCTCTCATGCTTTAACACACATCAACTTTTCTGGAACAAAACTCGCGCCTGAGCCTCTGAAGTAAGTTTTTGTATTCTTGTGTTACTTCAGCATTTCACTGAGTTGTGAAGCCTTGTGACTTTTTCTGCAAACAAGTGCTGATCTTTCTGATCGGTCCTCATTTGGGACACTGCATCTGGCCATGTAAAATGGCCCTAGCCATACCAGAAGTTGTTAAAAAATGGAAGAATATGGCCTGCTTTTGGGAATCACATTTTCCTTTACATTATGTTGGTTGGTTGGATGCATGTGTGTTACTTACCTGGGGAACATAATTGCACCAGGATGTTCTATGAGAGAAGGCAAGCTAGAGAAGGTACTGCCATGCTCCATCCAGCGTTCAGCTAAAAACATTGAGTCCTTACATTCACGTGGATGTTGCTTTGACACACATTACCTACCAGAAACACTGTTGCAGACTAGTTACACACCTTTATGGCAGGATAATGTGCCACCACACTGTAAAATTGCTTAGGAGGGGTTTAGAGAATGTGACAAAGTTCTGAAAAAGGAACTAAGTTCATAGTGCTTTCTTGGCCTTGGCTTTCTCCAGATTTCGGTCCAACAGAGTCTCTGTAGGATGTGCTAGAACCACAGTAGATCCTGTAAGTTTGAAGGTGGTGTCTCCATTGATCTGACCTGATAATGTCTTGTTGACAGCTAGTACAAGTGCTTGGTTAATCACTGTTACTTCATACTCCAGGATACTCACAACATTCACATTTCTTGGCTTACAAAATAGAATAGTTCAATAGTCCGAGCTCTGCATTAACTGTTATTGCATGTGAGTATAACAAATGGAAAGGTTCACTCCCGTTTAGTCGTCTTCGTTTGACTTTTATTTCTTTCTCAATTTTGCATTGATTTGGCTGTGTGTAACAAGCGCTGGAGGTGTCTAACGTCCTTCCCCTACTGCACAATGTTTTGGGAGGTGGGGCTCTCTTGCACATGAGTAACAGCACCCGAAATGGCACGCTGCAGGGGGAGGGCGCTAGACACCTCCAGCTACCTCCAGTGTTTGTTACACTTGAGATATCCTTGTCGGGAGCCTGGCGCTCGTGCTGCATATTTGCGTCCGATGCCCATAGAGAATGACTGCTCCATTCATTTGGGGCTCGGGCGGCATTCACCCCGGCATGGGGGTGACAGTTTTTCTTTATACATTTAAATGTTTTTATTAATTTCCCAACACCAAACAAACAGAAATCACATAGGGTGCATACAGGCAATAGAAAGAAACTGATACAGGAGTCAACATCCTTGCACGGAAATAATGCCTGTCGTATCAAAAATATTACCAAAAGAACAGAAACACAACAAAAGTACATTTGTACCGATAAACAACTGAAGCTCTCACAGGAAGCCTAGATCAGACCTCCTATTCTATGTGCATGGGGCACTCCAATCCTCTTTTGATACCATGTAGTTAAACAAAAGCACTCTTTGATAGAGTGCTGTACGACAGGTTCTCTTTAATGAATGGCTATTGTTTTGTTTTTTATTTTTTTTATTTATGTGACAGTTCACAGTATAGAATCAGTTTCTAGTCGTCAGAGTTGTGAGAAATGAAGCAGCTGTGTCAAACATCTCAGTCGTTTGTCATTCTTCATGTGCTTTCAATAGGCAGAACTCCCCAAGCTTTACATTGTAGCAGTGACAGACAGTACACAGAGGAGCGAGAATAAAATGATATAAGGTGTGCTCATTAGCATAACATACAGAATGTGCTAGCCATAATTTAGCCACAAGGTATACTATGTGTTTGCTGTGACAGACAGAGGTGGTGCCAAATATTTCCAGATACAAAGTAGTGTCGTGAAAATTATTCTTACAGAAATACCAGACCTAAAATAGATAACTTTAGAGAACATGCTAATGTCATTCACACGTACAGTATGTAAATGGCTCTTAGAACTCGATGTGAGGTTAAGGAAGTGTCCATTGGGGATTTTTATAAACGTTACGGCCCTCATCTCCCCAGCCTGAGAGCAGGAAACTATAACTTGCAGGGTACTTCCATTTAGTGTTCTTTTGGGAGCACTAGGCCTTATGTTATATATGTGTAATTTACAGGAAGCATGCTTTGTCTTGGGTTTAATGTGGCAAATATACTGTAATATTGCTGGAGTCTTACTGAACTGATATCATTTAGTCGGGGATAAGTTGTGCTCATTGGGATTATTACAGACATTCTATGACCCGGAGGCATTTTAGTGAATGTAGGGTGTGACGAGTAAAAACAGGCAGTGCAGGTTATAGCTGTCAAATCCATAAAGCCCTGCTTCCTCGTTTATGTGATCTGTGGCTTTAAGAATTTAGCAGAAGACAGACCTTTGCCTTTAACCAAGGATGCTGCTGGCTAGGTGGGGCAGACCCAAAGATTACTTCAAGTGTCAATTATTGGCTTTTATTTTAAATTGTCTGTACTGTTTTTTTCATCCTTACTTTACAGCTGCATTAATCCTAATGCATAATAAAGACTAAAATAGAACATGACAGCTGCAGCTGTTCCTTTTGATAGTATAGTAGTCTATCTTCCAGATTTTCTGTATAGAAGGATCTGTCTTTAATCAGGGTTGTTGCATCTAGTTCCATCTTTCTAAAATGTAATGCAATTGATGGTATTTTTAGAATCTGTTAAGAGGGGGGAATTGACAAAGCTTACACAGGAAAGCTCAGCAGTAATTGTAATAAATATATCACGGAATAAATGAATAGATTGTTTAGAAAAATACATCACTATGGGTTGCAGAGTAGCATTATAGTTGATTATAAAAAAATCACTCCAAAGGTCTCGTGTACCATGTATAGATGACAGGGGTGACTAATAAAGCAATGAACCCTCTACCTTGTTGCTGTTCACAATCAGAGCTTGACACGTTTTATTCACACCTCCTATGTAACTTAGGGCCATATTACACGGGACAACTATCGTTTGAAAAATCGTTAGATCGTTTGGCTTTAAACGATAATCGTTTCGTTTAATAGCAGGCAATGATAAAACGACCAAGAAGAAATTGTAAATTTTTTGAAAGAAAGTGGACCTACTGTATTTTTATCACTGATTGTTCACAAATAGTCCGAACACCGTTCGGTGTAATGACACGTCGTTCGGTCGTTCCCTGGTCTATCAACGAACAACCAAGAACAACCAAAAGTAACGATAATTTAATATAGTTTGTCATAGTGGTCGTTTGAGATCGTTAATCGGCGAAAAATTGTCCCATGTAATACCACCCTAAAACTGAGATTGGAGAAAGAAGCCATGGTTTAGGGGAAAGGGAGACTCTTCACTGTCTTTACTACATCCCCATGCCCTTTAATACCCCAAACTACTGTATGTTTGTTATTATAAAAAAATAAAAGCATATTATTATATAACAATGCTTTTATTTGTATAGCGCACACAGATTCCGCAGCACTTTACATAGTTTCGCCAATTATTGCTTCCTGTCCCCATTAGGGCTCACAATCTAAATCCACCTATCTGTATGTTTTGGGTGTGGGAGGAAACCGGAGTACCCGGAGGAAACCCATGCAAACATGGAGAGAACATACAAACTCTTTGCAGATGTTGCCCTTGGTGGGATTTGAACCACTAACCACTGAGCCACTGTGCTGCCCATGTTTGTTGCGAGTACCTGTTGGCAATAAAGCCATCCTTGTTTGGTTCAATCCCAGACAATTTTGTGGTTTTCAGAGATTAAAGATCTGTAAATAAATAATGGTTTTGTTGTTGTTTATTTATTAAATACTATATCAAATCTATAGAAAACTCTTGTATTGAATAGTTTCCCAAAAGTTATCAATGTAGGAATATGAAATAAACAAGTTTATCTGCATGTAGATGTGAGTAGCTGCACCAGTGCTGATATCAGTGCCGCATAAACTGGTATCATTGTAGCAACAATACATATTGACAAAGTGTAATCTTTTAATCTGCCGCCAATCTTTTCTTGATTTTACTTGAATTTAAAATGCCACAAAAAATGACCATTTAATGGTAGTAAAAGCTTTTAATTGAATGGCTGGCTTAATCTAAATAGGATGTAAATTCGATGCTTCTTTTATCATATACATTTATAGTGGTAGGAGCCTAGCTTTTCTGAAACAGAACCCAAGACCCACTGCTGAGACACTGACTCGAACGATAAACTTCTGGCTGCCTTCACTACTCGAGAGAAAGCTAAGGAGATAAAAAGCATACCTGTCATTTTTGGTAATTTGTCTGCATAAGCTGTAATCGGTGTATGCTCACTAGAAGAGTAGCACATTATCTGCCTATTATCGAACTGGCATTTTCACCAGTTTTCCCCTGAAGGCCCCATTATAAATTTTTAGTTGCTCTGTCATTGGAGATGAGCTGCCATGTTGTCTCCTACACACATACACTCAGAGGTATCTCTTTAGCACCCCTGTAGAATCAGCAACAGCATACTTTATAGAGCAGTACTGAGCAGTCTAAGCTGTAAATCCAGCACAGGGTGACATTTATTACTCACTACAAGCTGTAGTTGTGTCTCTCTGTCTGCTTCTGTCTCTCTCCAGCCTCTTCCACCCCTACTGTCTCCTTACACATCTATGCACAGCCTGACAAGTAAGAATTTTTGGTCTGATAATGTATAGAGAAGATATATTGCAATATTTCCACTATTTTGTAGTAAATCTGTTGAAATGACAGCAACCATGTAAACACAATAGTACATGAGTATGTAGTAAGCCCTGAGCTTTCCCCTAGTGGTGGCTAAAGGAAGCAAAAATTTCATAATTTCTTGCCATGTCCATGTAAAGCTCTGACCTCTATATAGATAAAGTAACATTTATTAGCACAAAGGGGCACATTTATCAGTGTGCACCCTGGCCTATGCCACAGAAAAGGCATAGATTCTTACCTTTTCAATAGAGTACACCAGGCTTAAGCCCCACTCGCCTGGTGGATGGGCAGGGGGGCATGGCAAGGTAGGGAGGCATTGTGGCCTCCCCCACACCTAATTTATCATACTGTAGTTTACACCTGGAAACAGGCATAAAACAATGGCAGCAATCTACACCTGCTCTGCAGCAAATATAGATTTCTGTTCCCACCATGTGGCAGGCTCGGGTCCTGGCGTGCACCTCTAAATATGGGGGGGGGGTGCTTTATTTAAGACTGGCATACAAGTATGCCACTCTTAATAATTTCTTGACATTCACTTTAATATAAAAATATATTCAAGATGTTTGGTGATAAAAGCTGCCTACATTCTAGCTTTTAGTTATCTAGTCAGAAACACCGTAAAAAGAAAAAAAAACGATCGCATGATGATTCACATCAATGACAAATTTCGGTAGTATGTGAAGGTTTTGTTTCTTATTTTCTTGTGTTACTTATATAGTGACAATATACAGGTTTGTATTTGTACATGTCCCCCTGAATGTCAACACTAGGCTGCAAACTTGGCATCTATTGCCACAAAAAGAATTGGGGTGTTCAAGAAGGTGTAGTTCTCTTTTCAGAAATTAGTTTTTTAGTCAATTTTGTGCCCTGTAAACATCGACCCAGGAACATGTATTTATAGTCACTTAACTGAGCCTGAGCTATATATATTTTATATTATTAAAATAACTGTAAGCATGATGCCAAGTGAAGTTGTCATTCAGAGCATCTGACCATCTTGCAATAAGGATTGCAAGATTGCTGGAAACCGAGTCTTATAGTTTTCCTATATTTGCATACATAATATCAGCTGTGCTCAAATAAGAGCAGATGGTATAATACTCTATTTTACAATTGTTTTGTTTATGTAGACCATGGTGGTGACCAATAAAAATACAGTTATTGAAGCTTACAAATCAAAATCTGGCACATTTATTATAAGAGAAATGATGTGTCAGAATATCTGAACTGTCACTTTGTATATGGTCCAGGTGGGAGATAATTTGATACTTACTACATTCTACAGAGAGCTGGGTTTTTTAGGAAATATGGATATTTTTGTCAAAATTGGCTTGATGGCTGCAAGCTCTTACTTTTTTTTTCATACTCAAATATTTTTTTATTGTTTTCATAGTAAAAGCAAAGTATCACAATTCACAATATATTATCCCCCCCTGCCACATACCCACCCACAGCACAGAAGGAGAGAAAAAAAAAACCTCAATCTTTCCAACGTTTCCAGAGCTTCTGAAACCTTAAGGTTGCTTTATTAGATCTCCTTGCCATTATCTCCTCATATTTCTTCACCTTACTAACCAACCCCTTCCACTCTTCCAACCCAGCTTGCAAGCTTACTTTAAAGAGTGAGTTCACTTCATAGTAAGCTTTTTATGGGGTTAGATGTACAGCAGAGCAATCTGGACCATTACAAGAAGTCTAAGGGCCCGATTACACGGAGCGATAATCGTCTGAATTCGGCCGATTATCACTCCGTGATCATTGGCTGATTGTTAGTTTAGACCTGGACCTAAATTTGTCAGGCGCCGACAGCGCATGGCCTTGTGTAATAGCAATGCCCGGCCGGTGGCTGACCAATTACAAACAATATACATTATCCATCCATGTCCCAGGGCTCCTCCGTGTCCCGCATGCTGCAGCTTCAGGACCAGCCAGTGATTGGCTAAGCGGCCTGTCTGCTCAGACAGGGCGCTCTGAAGCAGCTGCGGAGCGTGAGACCCGGGAAGAAGCAGACCACAAGAAGAGCCCTGTAGCATGGACTGTTAATGTATACTGTTTAAGCTAGGGATGCAAGGACATCGGTAACAATGTCCGTGCAGCCCTTGTTAAACGACTATTGGGCCGTGTAATAGGCCCAGTAAACGAGCGCTGATATAGCAGATTGGTGCTTGTTTACAGTAATGATTAGGCTTCCATCGGCCCAAGTAATAGTACCCTAAGTGTGAGTCTAAATAATCCAATGTAGACGCAGTCTGGATGTCTAATCTGTTTGCCCTTTTACAACAGTCTGGAAGCCTCCTTTCATCGTCTATAACTGCAGGCTGACTGTGTTTGTTGTGTGAGTCAATCCATTTACCAGCAGTTTGTTCTCAGGATCATACCCTGTAACAACCACCTGTATGTGTAGTCTGAACCGCCCACTATAACAGCAGTCTGGCTTTGTAGTCTGGACCTCCTTCACCTCGTCACAGCAGTATGGCCCTGTATTGCTATTTCCATTAACAGTAGACTGACTATGTAGCCTAAATAAACTCATGTATCAGCAGACTGGCTATACTAGATCATCTTTCACAAATTCTGTACTTTTCTGTATACCAGAAATCTTTCTAGGCTGCAAGAGTTTATACCAATGCCATACATTTTTTTTTTTTAAATTAAATTTATTATTAAATCCAAGAACCACACACTGTAGATTTGGATTACATTTGTCGGTAAGTATACATTCTTTATTATGGTGCCGCACCCCCCTGCTGGCCAATGATTGGGGTTTTTTTGGGGTATTTTTTGCAAGACATATTCTTTAATGGGTTTAACCTAACATAGTAACAGCATAAAAAAGGCATAAATAATTCTTGGAATATTGTACGCTTCACTTTAAACCATTTTCATTATTTGCTGTGTAAACCAAAGTGATTCGACATCACATTTTTAGAATTATATTTTTAGGTTTAACAAAGCATTTTCTTTTGTCAGCCTTTGTAATTTAAAAGAGTATTTTTCATCTTGGTCTTAATCCAATTTAATAGAACAACAAAAAAGCATAACACACATAGAAGTTTAGAACACAATTAAATGGTAACACATAATTAAATTTGTCGTCGGCTTATTTGCATAAGTATTATATCCCTGTGGAAATTGCACAGCAAAATGACCATTGAAAATATAAAGATTAGCTCAGCTGCAAGAAACCAGGCCTGATCTCGAGTGCCCTCAATTATTCACATAGATATTTAATGCTTTGGTACTGTATAAAGAAACTGTACAGCTATACATGCTTCCTACTGGAGATCTGGGGGTCTTCACCTAAACAATTGGTTTATCACTAATTGTTCTTTACCCAAAACACAAAAGAATCAACATAAAGGCTTAATAAAACACATGCTGGAGTTAATTTCTTTGCAGATTACCAAAATTATATTATAGTAGACCAATCTAGAGACTAAAAGGTTAAGTTCTTTTGATATCTTTAAAATGAAAAACATAGCTTTATGTAAAAAGCAATATAAAGGAATTGTTTTAAAAAAGAGTGAGTATCTTTATAGCTGCTAAAATTAGTGGTGTCTTGTAATGCGTGCATCAAGCAGCCATGCAAAAGTAAATGAGAAAACAAAGAATACAAAGGGGCAACTTTTTTTATAGGAGCATGAAAAGTTTAATTAAAAAAATCTACCTTGTAACATAAAAAAAATTCACAGTAGCTCAGTGGTAAGTACTGTTGTCTTGTTGCGGCGCTGGGGACCTGGGTTTACATCCCACCAAGGACAACATCTGCAAGGAGTTTGTATGTTCTACCTGGGTTTGTGGGTTTCTTCCAGGTACTCTGGCTTCCCTCCACACTCAAATTGTTGCTCTAATTGGGACACAGACTGATTTGACCAATGACAAGCTATGTAAAGTGCTGCAGAATAGGTTAACCCTTAATGTGATTAAGTGATATTGCCTATTGTGAACAGTTCTGTGCTGTCATCAATTATAACAACATGGGTTGGATGTGTTTATAGGATGTGATCACAGCTAGACTCCTAATGATGTCAAGAGCATTTAGGTCCCACCACATAGTTTAATCTAGAAATGATTGCTTGTGCAGGACCACCTCTAAATTTAAATTAGTAGAACATATATTAACCTTTAAGTGAAGAACACATCGATCTTGCCATGTGCGGAACACTGCTTTTGAGTGACTATTTTACATTAAAAAAAGTCCGTTTCTGAAAGACATTTTTAAATAATGAAATATAAAAATATACAAAATGTAGAAGGATGTTACATGTGGTGATATTAGATAATTATTTTACAGTTTCCATACCAGCTTCAGTCAAGTGTAAAGAAACACCATATGCCCGCTGTCTGTACTGCGTTCGGTTGGCTTTCAGAATGCAGAGTTTGCTGTTCCGCACAGTAGACACCATAGCACATTTTTCCATCCTGCCATTATCTGTGATGAGAGAGCTGCATAATATAAAGGGTATATTTTATTCTTAATAACTAGATGAATCTTATATTACAGAGCTCTGTTACTTGGCTTGGCATGTAACCTTAACCTAAAGGAGGTATCCCTAGATCTCAGTAACTGTGAGGTAAGAGAATTTGGTGTCAGTACATTTACAATCATTTTACACTGTGAATAAGAATTCTGATTTAGATATTATTTTCATGTTGTGGGCTATAAATGTCATTTCATATTTATATCTCTTCAGTTTAGTTTTTTTTTTATTGTCAGCTAGATAATGACTGGCCTATAATGATTGTCCTACTGTTTTAAAGACTAGCAGTGATCTTACCATAAAAAAGACATCTTCGCGAGCATCTAGGAATGCTCACCATGTAATTTTCCTTTCAAACGGCACCAGTCACCATTCTTGACATATCATATTTAGTAAAAACTATTCCCCAACTATTCCTTTCTCTCAGCCCTCTGGAATATTCTTGCATAAATTAAAGTGTATCTGTCAGGAAATATTTTTTAAAATTCTAAGAGATTTTAGCACATTTTAATCTACTTTATCATGGGATCTGGTCCCTATTGCTTGAACCCCCCCCCCCCACACACACACACACACACACACACCTTTTCCCATTCCTAAAGTGGAGTTTCAGTAGTGTGTACGGGCAGCGCATAGCTGAACTGTATGCTTGCTATGCCTTATCTAAATGCTGTGCCCTGGATGCCTTCACCTAATCAGATGCTATACCCGATGCCAGCATTAGGTGTAGCATCAGATGAAGCCATTCAGAAGTAAACAGAGCACAGGCACAGCTTGCTGTAGCAGAGAAGGACCGTATCAGAAACAGCCGAGCGTGCAGTGCCAATGTGGCTCCATCTTTCTTTTATACAGCAGGCTGTGCCCATGCTCTCTGTCTGCTTTTAAATAGCTTTATACAATGCTACTCCTGGTGCTTACACTCTGTAAGGGCCCTTGTACACTACGGATAAGCTTCAGCAGATTCCGTGCACGCTCCCGCTTCAACATCTGGCCATCACAGGAACTCCTTTCTATGGTCCAGCGGATTTCGCCATCCGTCCAAAGGATTGACATGTAAGATGCCTTGCACACTGAGGAAATCAAGCGGATAACTTGCTGTGATTCCGTGTGCGCTCCCGCTTGACAATCTTCCCGTCCCATAGACTGCATTCTATGATAGGGTGGATTCCGCTGTCCGCCCAAAGAAGTGAAATGTCACTTCCATGTGAACGGCAAAACGTCAAACGGGACTGCGGGGGAGCAAGCGACGGAATCACTGTCAAGTTATCTGCATGATTTCCCCAGTGTGCAAGGCAACTTATTTCATTTTTAGGCATACTGTGGAATCTGCCTGAATAAAATAGAACCTATGGAACGGGCAGATCTTCAAGCAGGAGCGCAGGGGGCGAGCACACAGAATCCGACGGACCTTGTCCGCACAAATTCTGTAGTGTGCAAGAGCCCTAAGGAATATAAATTAAGTAGGTTTTTTTTATATTATATTTTCTTAATTGCCCATATTTCTGTCAGTATAGAAATTTTAGCTTTTTTTCCCACTGTTAATGCTAAAAAAAATTGATGTTTTTTGTGCCTTTTCCTTTTTCTTTCTTTTTTTTTTTTTTTTCTTTTTTTTTTTTTTTTATAGAAGTCTATTAAAAAACGGCTCAAAATGCATGGATCTGTTTTTTCATCCATTTTTTTCATAATTTTTTTCCATTAATCAGATTTGTTAAATGGACAGTGAAAACACATTTGCTAATAATGAAAACTGAAATTTTAAATAAAATCGTTACTAAGAACCCAAGTATGCTGCTGTTGGTGAAGCATGTTATTGTAGTAAGGTTATGGAGAGTGAACTGGAAGTAATTATATTTAAAATATTTGGACACTAAATGGACAGGGTCTCTGAAGTCCCTATTATATTTACCAGGCTCCATCTTGACCCTACTACATACGTTTTGTGGGTGCATTGGTTTGCCAATTTTAAATTGAAATATATAATCAGAATAGTGATTAGTGCCTGTACATTTAGACTTATGTAAAATAAAGAACATGATGTTGGGGATAATATTTGTTTATCATTGTCTGTTTAATATGGCCCTCTGCATGCAGCAACTGGAGATAGGTGGATAGTGACAACATATGTGCTCGTATGAGAAAAAATGCTGAAAATATCACATTTCAGTTCTTTGGGTAGATGTCGGAGTGCACATGAGACATCCTATTCAATTATTGGGAGAGGAGGAACTTCAAGCGGGTCTGCGGCACAGACTCTGCTTGAAATTCCACACAAATACTGTAGTATGAACAAGCCCTTACATTTAAACTTTTGACCACAGCTGTTTGAGAGTATAACTTTGAACAAATGATAGTGTTGAATTAGATTCATATCTGCCAGCCTTGTATAGGAAACCTCATTATGACTGTTACATTTATATACTTATGCATGCAATGTCTTTTGTGTACTTATCTCTATCCGCTTTCTCTGTCATGCTTCCTAAGCTTGGTCACTGTGTAAGTACCATCTGTGTCTTATCTAGGTCTTCTCCTTATATTGCATAGCTCTCTATGTATCGAGACAAACCCTCTTAATCTCTTATGGTTAACTCTAAATAAGTTTTTTGTTGTATTCTGTCCTCCTGACATTAATTTACTTGCCCAGAACCTTCTGTAGCCTGAATGTACGGAGCCAGCGCTGCATAACTGATTGAGGCCTAGCTTTCCGAGCCCATTGCTTGAATACAAATGTATTTCTTTGTGAAGCTGATAGTCATTTATTATACTTATCAGAGCATGAATATTCTCAAATGTACCTTTTTTTTTTATAGAACATCTCACGTTTGTTATGCCAAGCATAATACTGTTATCTAGTTAGGGAATAAAATGTGTTTTATGTGAATTAATGGCTATTAGTATGCATCTGGTCTTCTGCAAATATTCATTTCATTGTATTTAAATTAGAACAATACTGTTTTATCTGCCATTCCAATAGCAATAATGTGCGGCATACTTGTTATCTGCCCCTTGTGTCAGTGATGTTCTAAAACAAAATGTTCTGATGGTAATGAGTTTTGTTCATAGTGGCGCCATGATTTTACACCAGCCATTGTCAATATGATGGACCCATTATGAATTATTTTGTAATGGATGTTGATAATTGTATTATATTATAGGGGTCTGTCATATATCAAGTTGAATTATTAGTAAGACTAGTCCAGTGTGCTATTCTATTCTAGGCATCAAGGATATAAAACTAATGGCCATATAACCATAGCCTTATTTGTTCATTGATTCCATACCTGTAATTTACTGTCTAAACCACTCTTTTATTTGTCTTTGGCTTAGTTAAGATCAGGCGGAGCACAAGTTCTGGAAGGCTGCATAGCGGAAATTCGTAATATCACCAGCTTGGATATATCAGATAATGGTAAGTGATATTCTGTGCATTATATTCAAGCTGGCAGAAACTCCTGGACTGGATCTCATAAGTTGCTGTAATGTGACCTTATATGTCACAGAACGTTGCCGCACTTGAGTAGCTCTGAATAGGCCGGGGCGGTGTCATGGGAACACTCTCCTACTGAAAGTACAGTGCACACTTTGGAAGAGTCATAAATCTCTTACTCCATAGTGAGGAATGTGCTCTATATGTTAATAAAACTGCAGAGATTGTGTTCAACTGCATGGCATCTGGATAAAAATAAAATGTCACACATACAAGAAGAAAAAATTGGATACTTTGTATTTTTTCCGTAAAAGTAACACTGTTAACTGATGTATTCATAAGGTTGTACACACTTTATTTTAACTTAAAATAAAGGGGGCGCTGTTGCTGGAGAATTTTAAAAAAGCCTTTTCTTACCTTATACAAGTCTGTATACTCTCACAAAGGAAAACTGACAGCGTGCTATATATGCAGTCATTCACACTTGTTAAAAACCATATTCCCACAAGCAAAAGCTATTCTCACTTAGAATCAGTTTGTTGAAGCACATGATGTAAGAGAATGAATTTCATCTCCGCTGAAGGGATGTCACTTCTGTTCAATGTTCCTTACTTCTTCATTATTTTAATGCAATACTCTGTGTTCTTCATAGGTTTGGAGTCTGACCTCTCTACTCTTGTAGTCTGGCTCAGTAAGAACAGATCAATAAGACACCTGGCATTGGGAAAGAATTTTAATAACATGAAATCCAAGTATGTTTTTCCCATTCTCTTCTTTTCTCTGTACGTTTCCCAGCACATAATTATGTGACAGAAATGCAGTATGTCTTTATTTGCCTCTGTAGAAATCTAACCCCTGTGCTGGATAACCTGGTTCATATGATACAAGATGAAGAATCGGTAAGTAATGCCTTAAGCTGACCCTTTAGGCCATTAGACATCATTTGTACCATTGACTCAAAGCCATCGAACAGTACTGTTCATACTTATGGAACATTAGAGCCTTGGAAGGCAATTACTACTACCAGACTGCTTCATCTTCAATGTCTGTTCTGACAGATTAGAAATCCTAGCATGAACATGGATTAGAACCTTTGTGTCTCCTAAGGACAAGCCTTAACTAACCAGCACCTGATAAAGTTTCAGCGCATAACATTTCTGAAAACTAAATCGCCATTGTCTTGTAGACCCACATTTCATTGGAAAAAATATTTTAAAAGCAAATGGTTTCCAGGTTCTTTCTTCACCTTATTTGTCCTGTTTATGGTCAATTTCCTCCAATTCTTCTATGAACCCTAGTGATTAAACATAGTTCATGCATTCTCTTAGGGCCCTTACACCTGTCCAATTGTGTTTTGCGTTTGCATATAATTCCTTTGAAGGCCTCCCAGTAATCCTATTGTAAGTAGACAAATAGGTGGAAGCATATAGGTGCATTTATAAACAGGTTATTGAATTACAAGCTTTGATTTAGTCATTTAAAGAGATGGTTTTATATAAATTAAAAAAATTAAAATCACTAAAAGCTTTGTAGTATTTGAAGTCTCTAATATACTTTATGTCTAGTTCCTTACCCATACAGGCATAGGGCTGTTTAAAGCTAGGATAATAGTTCATGCATAAGCTATATGCATGGATCCCTATGGACATATTCTATAAGCTGCATCTAGTGTTACTGCAATGCTTCAATTGTTAAAAATCTAATGACCTCTAATGCACTTTTCTTGTATTACACTAAAGGATTATATCATATTGCACTGACTTTGTATCCTCCTTGTGATATATTGAATAGTGGCTGCTGGTCGGCTTCTATCATCTAGTATCTGAATACCAGCAGCAGACTACTCTGGAATTCAGTGCACGTACTGCTATTGAGGACAGCAAAAAAGAGCGGTTTGAAGCACAAGTAAATCTCTTTCTATAAGAAAAGGACAAGGTCTGATCTGTTACATTTATTGGTTGAGGTGGGCTGTCTCCCTTCCTCCATACAGTCCTGTAGCATTCATGTGTCTGACATCACAGACTCTCTGCAATGCAGGTTAATAAGAGGTTCAAACATTTCACCCTCTGAAGGAGATGATGTCAGATTTACTCCCACAACAATAGAGTCACTGTTCTCATTTCTTCCAGAGATTTGTTTTTCTTGGAGTCAGATTCTGTTCCTTTAAGCAGGTTTCTAAAGTAAATGCAATATGCAAGATTAACCTGCCGGAGAGATTAAATATGCCGGAGCACTTCTCTTAAAAAACCTGCTTTTCCCCATGGAGTGTGCTGCTCGATTCTATAGCTTCCCGTGATTTTTTTCAAAGCGCTGTCTTTCATCAAGTAATATCCTTTTTATTCCTCGGCCTAATGGGTAACTTCATCATTACTTTTCATCACTGAGAACACAAGAGAATGCCTCTGGCTCAAGCACTATTTGAGCTGGATTTTTTTTTCTTTTTTCTTTCAGTTTTGGGGTCAAGAGCAACTTTATAGCATTATGTATGTTGTGTCTTTTTTCCTTTTCTGACCCCTCACGGTGTGAAGTGTTATAAATTATATAGCACCGCATTCTAGAAATATTCTCTCAGCAGGTTATTCCGTTGTGTGTCTTGTTTAGTCTCAGAAGTTCTCACTTCCTAATATTTTCACTAGAAAATATCCAGGTGAATGTGTTTACTAAAGGGTTGTGGCTGTAATCCAAATATAAAACTACTATGACCAGAATTATTTATTATTCTTTTCGTATAAGTTACACATAACATAAATCACCTGTATAAGTGTTTATGTATGGCGTATGTGCCAGCTTACTTAGTGGCATATTTTCACTCTAGTTTCCATTCTGGAGTCTGAAAATGCTGGTTTTACAATATCCTCCGTTGGTTGTAACAAAACGTTTCCATAAACCCTGCCCTCAACAAATAGGGGAGGAGCACAAAGGGCTGCCCGAACAATCCTTAGATCAATCGGGCTGCCCATTGTAATCAGTGGTGGTCCGCTGCTACCACTCCTATTGAACGGAGAGAAAAGCAGCAGAGCATTGCTGATATGATCCAAAGCTTTCTGCATTTTGAAAGACCACGATCAGCCGGCATCGTGCATGTCGGCTGATTGTTTCCTTTCAACATGGGCTATTACAACAAACACTTATCGGCATGAATGAGTGGTAATCGACCAAGTAAGGCTGATAATTGTTTCGTGTAATAGAGCCTTTAGGCAGTAATGCCTGGTACTGCAGCTTAATCCCATCCCATCTAAGTGTTGGGCAGAGGCCCTATTGTTGTCATTAACCAATGGCCAACTTCCAGTAAACTATTGTAAAACCTATTGGTATTTTCCCTTTATCCTACTAAGTGAATAGTTAAGAGCATGAATAATAGTCACATTTTACCAGTAAACATTACATGGTCTCCTCCTTCCAAGTTAATATCCCTAATGCCCACTTGGAAATTTACATTTTAAACTGCAAATATGTAGGTGTAATACATTATTGATTGTTGTTTATTTTCTCTGCAGCCCTTGCAGTCATTGTCACTAGCAGATTCTAAGCTAAAGACAGATGTGACAATCATTATAAATGCCCTTGGTAGCAACACATCATTGACCAAAGTAGATATCAGTGGCAATGCCATGGGAGATATGGGGGCCAAGATGTTGGCCAAAGCATTGCAAATCAACACCAAGCTTAGGTGAGTGTCCTATGGAAGTAAGTTGTGATTACTAAACCATACAAGATGAAGCCATTGTTAATGCATGTGCTTTTTGTTGGGATAGGACTGTGATCTGGGACAAGAACAACATCACAGCCCAAGGATTTCAGGATATATCTGTAGCCCTGGAAAAGTAAGTATAAATCACTAGGTTGTCTTGCCAGCATTCATTTACTTTCAATGCTACTGGTTAGTCTGTAGTCCTTTAATTTATAAAGGAGAACTCCGGGCTGGGGTGATTTTTGAAGAGGAGGATGAAAGAAGTAAAATGCTCTCACCTTCCCTGCTCCAGCGCTGGTGCTGGTATCCAGCAGCTCTGGTCCCCCCGTCCCAAGTGCTTCTGGGGATGAATAGAGACCTGGGACGTGTTAGGCCTACACAGCCAGTCAGTGGCCATAGCGGGACCCAGCTACGGCCACTCACTGGCTGAGCGGGCCTGGCACGTCACATCCCAGGTCCCTGGGACAGAAGGACCGGAGATTCTGGATACCGGCACCAGCACTGGAGCCGGGAAGGTGAAAGCATGTTACTTCTTTCATCCTCCCCCTCCCCAGTACACTGCTAAAAATCACCCAAGCCCAGATTTGTCCTGTAATGATGGTTTCTAGAGATGAGCGAACCTACCGAGGTTACCTAAACTCTCGGCGTCTGATTCCCGCTGTCTGCAGGCTCCGTGAAGAGGGTGGATACAGCCATAGCCATAGCCTGTATCCCAGTTTTCCAGGTGGTCCTCCGGCTGTATCCACCCTCTTCACGGAGCGGGCAGACAGCGGCAGCCAGAAGCCGAGAGTTCAGGTTCATACGAACCTGAACCTCGGCAGGTTCGCTCATCTCTAATGGTTTCTAATCTTGCACAATAAATCTCTACCACCTGTGTAGTTACAATATGGCAGTTCTACACTAAAGTGCATTTGTCACAATACAGAAGCAAACTAAAAAACACATAATTACAGATGTTACATCCAACTATCATAAAGAAAAGCTCAGGTAATGGTTTACTTATTCCAGCTGCTAAAGTTATGGTCTACACATTGCATTCATTTTAGCTGTTCTGATGAATAACTACTATAGGTTCATTTACATGGGCTTTACTAGGAAGGCCTGTTCCCTATATTTGGCCGTGTGAAAGAGACCGGGAGCAGCCGACAAACAAGCGTTTAACGCACCTTTTATACTGCAGATAAAATAATCGTTATTGGCTGCACATTGTCCTGTGTAACCGGGATGTGCATCCGACTGTGATGATGTTCAGGGACACATGAACGATCCATTGATGAGCTACTGTATATACTTGGTTAATTGAGCCAAGTGAAGGCTCCGTAAATGATCACCGATCACCAAGATTGAACTCCTTATCGGGAGCCCATTTGCCTGTCTAAAAGGGTCTTATTTTTGAAGTAGTACTCTGAGAAGAAATCAGGCCCTTTGTAAACCCATGCAAATACATGAAGACTATACTAAAGCAGGGGAGATATGTGTGCCCTCTGGTATTGTTCTACTGCATGTGGAGTTAGGACAGAAAGTTTTCTGTTTGCCAAGAAAACACTTTTAGGCAAAAAGTATTTTTGCTCAGTATCTTGGTCCATATTTTGCAACCAAAACCAGGAGTGAATTAAAAACACAGAGAGAAGCTATGTTCCCACATGGCCATGTGGATGGCCATCATTTAACAGCAAGTAAGGCACATTATTTCAAAACAATGGACGTTGTTTTAAAATAACGGTAATTTTTTTTACATTAAATGACGGCCATCCACTTAATTTCAACAGTATGTGAACAGAGCCTTTCTGTGTTTTTAATCCAGTCCTGGTTTTGGTTGCAAAATAGTGACCAAAATACTGAGCAAAAATAATGTGTGGTAACATAGTCTTAACATTCAGTATGTTTTAAATCTGAGCTGGATTTCACTGTGCTGACTGATGGGAGGGGTGGAACACATTGGCAGATGTCTTGTTATGCTATTCCTACTCCAGTGTTTATGATTAAAGTGGATCTGTCAGCTGCATCTCCCTTTCCAAATTGCTGACACTCTGAAAGAGACACATGGTCTCTTTCATATGTCTGTGCTTCCAGTACATAGAAAAATGCTTTTATTCTCAAGTAAAGAGTATCAAAAAGCTCCCCAAGCCACAAGCTCCCAAATGCCTCCTTGCTCCCCCTTCAGCTTCCAGTTGCTATCAGTCAAGCAGAGACAAGGATGGGAGGTGTGAGAAGATGCTACAACCCTCATTTCAGGAGTGTGGGAAACCCTCTTTTGCCCAGAAATGTAAAAGCATTTTTTTTCTTCTTCTGGAAGCACAGACTGATATATGAAAGGTGCCATGTGTCAGCAGTTTGGAACCTTAATTATAGCTGACAGGTCAACTTCAAGAAATTGTTTAGTATATTGCATAGTAACCTGATGCCTTACATGCCTACTAGTGTATGTACCTTAGCTCCAGTATGCTATATGGATCAGCAGTCCCGCTGCTGTGTTGCTGCCAATGTGCATTGGTTTTAGCTAATTGAAAAGTGTTCTACTTACATTAAAATAGTTGGGCAATGTGATGTAGCTGCAGAAAACAAGCCTTGTCCCTATAATAACAAGCTTCTATGAAGGATGTGAGCAGAATCATTGTTCATTACAGTGTTATTTAAATGCAATTAATCCTATTGTCTTCAGGGTTATTGCCATCCATTGCCTGAATAGTCAATTCTTACATTTCACATCTATAGCAATAAATTCAAAGACTTTCTGGTGATGAATTAAATGTAGAAATCTGCATATGCTGATGAACTGCAGTCTCATACTGCATCCTTTCCAACGATCAGATGAAGAGAATACATTTGCAGCTAACCCTGTGTTCTGATTTATCCCCCCTTCGGCAGCGTGGCTGTACAAGATCTTAGCGTGTGTAATTTGGCTAAGGTGAAGGAAGTGTTGCCAAAATAATATTTTACTGCAGAGCTTTGTGTTACCTTGACAAATACACTTGATGGGAGGAGAACACTGGGATCACATATAATAGTATGCATATATTTGTTTGTCCTTGCCAAAGAAGCCCATGGCTAGAAAGCACAAAATTAATAAAATAACAGGGTAGACTTTGGTGTGCAAAGAATCATATGCAACAAATGCTTTCTCTAGGAAAAATGTACTAAACCGTGAACGGAGTTTGTTTCTGTTCACTGTGTAGCAGTGGTGATGTGTATCTGCAGCTCAGCTCCTGTCCAAGTGAATAGGACCTGAGCTGCAGTTGCACATCATCACCAGTAGACAAGCTTCGTTCTCTGTTTAGTGTGGCATTGAACATCGTCCCGCTGATCAGTAACCAATGAGCTATCCTGTAGATAGCTCACCAGTACATTTTACTGGAAAACTCCTGTAACTGTAGAGACAGTATGACATTGCTGAGGATGATTGTATCCTAGTAGAGAACAATGCAC
Organism: Dendropsophus ebraccatus; assembly: GCF_027789765.1. Taxonomy (NCBI): domain Eukaryota; kingdom Metazoa; phylum Chordata; class Amphibia; order Anura; family Hylidae; genus Dendropsophus; species Dendropsophus ebraccatus. The sequence continues at coordinate 86,253,766 of NC_091455.1, read as the reverse complement.
TATGCTTACCTGACAATCATTGTGACTTTTTTTGTGGAAAGCTGTACATTACATAAGGTCTAAAAAATTATTTCAATGCATCTCAATGGAAATATAACCTGTCTGCCCCATTAGAGCCATGTACATGATATATGCAATTAATGTTCATGTAAATCAGGTCTTCCACAGCACAAGTGTAGGTGCAGGTATATTGTGTGTTGCAGTGTTTCTTGGATGTACTGCATGGTGTCCTATCTACTGTTTTGATCTTCTTTAATTGCTTGAGATATTAGGCGCTCAGTAGCTAGCTGGGTTGTCTTCCTCAGATTTATGGAGAGGGATAGTGGCGCTGAATATGTAATGCCAGAATCATGTCACACATTTCTCTGCAAATTGAATGCTGGCAGGCTTAAAATGCAAGACTGGCTTCATTGTAAATTAACTGTTAAAATAAATCAATGCTCACCATTTAAAGGAGAGAGTGGATTTGTTTTCTGTATATTGCATAAGGGTAGATCAGACCTGCACAACTTAGGAGAATATAGGGGCCAAAAATAACTAATCTTCAAGGGCCACAGATTATTAGCGGCTTAGTTTGTAAGTGAAGGTAATGATTTTATTTTGCAAACTGCTTTGGCTTTGCTAAGCACTACAGGTTTTACCGGTAACATTTAACACATTTGTCAGATGTTCTTACCGTTTCCATCTGTTAATGAGAAGGATTACACTTTTTGTCACCGATTTAGTTTATCGTCCTCCAGAGTCAAGTTTGAACTCTGCTACTTGCTGCAGTACTGAACTGCAGAGAATACTGGCTTATCTGACTAGGAGAGAGTGCCTGACACAAGTCACCCGAGTTCTTAGGCCAGGCCTAAAAGAGCAGCCACACATGCAGCTGCCACCCACTACCCCTCCCGCCCTGTGTACCCGCAGCAGGATGTAATCCCTTTCATGTGACTGATCGGGATCATTTCACTGTGGTTACACAGCGACTGCTACTAGAATCAAAGCCGGGTTTACTTTGTTCCGCAAGCTGCCAGAAAACTGCACAGGACTCTGTTGTGTCCAGACCCCCACACTCCTTTACTTCCAATATTTTCCCAATCTTTCCCAGTGGTCTTGGACTTTCTATTTAAGTGAATAGAACTGAATTGTAATACCACACACAACCTGGAGACAAGGCTCGGGCTGTTTTTTTTTTTTTTCAGGAAAATTGCTGTGTTTTTTTTCTAATCCTGAATAGCCCCATAAAGCCTAACATCCAATGCGGTGTATTGTAAGATTATGAACTTTGTATTTTAGGAACTATACACTAAGGTTCATGCCAATACCTATAAATGATGCTTCCCAGGCCCTGAAGACTAACCCAGAAAAAACAGAGGAAGCCTTACAAAAGGTAAGATTACTACAGTTTGACAGATTTCACTTTAAAAAAATGTACAGCTACTGTACCTGTCCATCCAAATCGACTGTATGTGCACTTCCATTACATTTAAAGCGACTCTATACCCACAATCTAACCCCCACCCCAAACCACTTGTACCTTCGGATAGCTGCTTTTAATCCAAGATCTGTCCTGGGGTCCATTTGGCAGGTGATGCAGTTATTGTCATAAAAATGTACTTTTAAAATTGCAGCCCCGTGCCCAACGGCCGTATCTGTGCCCTAATGTTGCACCACCCCCTCCGTCCCTCCTCCCCACCCTCTTCATCATTAGGAATGCCACTGGAACATTTACTTCTGTTTAAACATTGCACAGGTGTCTTAATGATCCAGCCCATGTGCTGTGGTAACACAGGTGGTGAATAATAGGCAATCTGCCTGGAGCATTCCTAATGATGAGGAGGCTGGGGAGGAGGGACGGAGGGGTGGTGCAAAGTTAGGGCACAGATACGCCCGTAGGGCACGGAGCTGCAATTTTAAAGGTAAATTTTTATGACAATAACTGCATCACCTGCCGAACGGACCCCAGGACCGATCTTGGGTTAAAAGCAGCTATCCGAAGGTACAAGTGGTTTGTGGGGGGTCAGATTGTGGGTACAGAGTCGCTTTAAAGATCACTTCTAACAGCTATCTTTAGGTTTTAATTTCTACATTGTCAAAGTAAAAGCTAGACTATATATACATGGCAAATTAGCAAAAGTATAGGAAAGATGAAATCACATCACAAGTCTGCATGCAAAAGGTAAAAAGAGGTGTACTGACAGATGTATGAAATAAGGCTGGCTTCACACCCGTTTTTTTATCCGTTTTTGCAAAAAAAAAATGGAATTGCAGATGCATTTCTGTTTTGATCCGTATTTCCATTGTCTTCCATTACAAAAAAAGGGTCAAAACACATCCGTTTTGTTTTTTAATATACATAAAAACGTAGCTGACCTTATTTTTGTGTACGTAATAAAAAAATGGATGAGTTTTGATCTATTTTTTTAATGGAAGTCGATGGAAAAATGGATCAAAACGGATACACAGAAATGCATACGTTTTTTTTTTTTTTTTTTCAAAAACTGATGGAAAAAAAAAAAGACGTAGTGTGAACCCAGCCTTTAACAGACAAAGGCAAAACACATAAATGCTGCTACAGCCTGCCTCAGAAGAGAGAGAAGTGGAAAAATCTGTCACAGAGGGAAATAAAACCTTCACATATATTTGTGACAGACAAACTGTAGCATTACAAGTAATGGTGAGTATACGTATATTGATCTATGCAACCTATTCTGGTTTGAATCTGTGCATGCCAGTTAACCTTCGTCTAACATTTGTTTTGACCTGAAATAACCTTTTAAAAATATAACAAATATTTTTCCACAGTATTTGATCAGCGGTTCTGTTTTAAGGGTACGTTCACACTGAGGAAAAAAGGCAGAAATTCCAAGCGGAATCCCCACCATCTACTCTGCTTGGAATCCTGCCTGCCTCACTGTCTCAATGTTATGTATAGGACGCCTCCACTCTCCGTGGCTCAAGGAATTTACACTCCTGCCAGTCCGAGGCCTCCTGTGTGAGTGCTGCAGCCTCTGCATTGGTTTACCTTGGCAGTCTGTATTTGTAAATGCTAGACTGTTTGCATCTTATGTGCAAAGTATTACTGCCCTGTTCATAAATGTATTGAAATATGCCCTCACACACCCTCTTCCTACCAGGACAGATCTGCTCAAACCTTTCCTTTTGTCAGTCAGAATGTCAGGATTAATAGTAGTGTTGTGGTTAGTTGATTCCTACATTAGCAGTGTAATGTTAAATTTCTATAGATGTTTGGAAAAGAAAAATCGAATCTGTGTAATTGAGTTCACTTTGTCTTGCACATTGTCGTGTCTGGGCCTCCTGACTGGGGGTAGTAATGACATCATTTCTAATGCTATACCATTACTTACTGTGAGGCGCTCGGGTTATTGATCAGCCAACAGTCAAAAGTGATCAATAAAGCAGAAAGTAATCTGCTCCGCTGACAGCTTCAAACTAGGGAACAATCTTTACAGCTGGCCATCCCTCAGGCACTTGCAGTCCCAATAGGTTAGTCAGTCTCACATTTTGAGTGATAAAAATGAATATATATATATGAATATAATGAATGATTTAAAGGAAATATGAGAAAGAAAAAAAGAAATGTGCAGCATCCATGGGGTACAGGAATCTAAGGATTTGGTTTTTGTTTGCTGTTGTTGATTTGATGTCATGAAGAAATTTTCTCCCCTAAAATTGGAAAAATAGTAACATAGTTAATAAGGTTGAAAGAAGACAAGAGTTCCTTAGGTTCAACCTAGAGAAACCCTACTGTGATAATCCAGGGGGAAGGCAAAAACCCTGAGGCAGATGACAATTGCCCCATCACGGGGAGAAAATTCCTTCCTGACTCCATTTAGCAATCAGAATAATCCCTGGATGAACGTATTACCAGAGATCTAATGCCCAATGGGGTTTTACTACATGTTGTTTTTTTTTTTTTTGCCTTCCTCTGGATCAACCCTGCAGGCTGAACAGGATGGATACTGTATGTTTCTTTTGGCCTTCTAACTATGTTACTATCAAGGCTGTTAGCAACTCAGGAAAGATGTCTGCCCCCATAAACATGTACAATATTGAATAAAAAAAAAACATCAGACAAAAATAAATCAGAAAATAAAAACAGATTAGTAAAAGAAATATTGGTAATGCATTCCCTTTATTGTTGGTGGAAGGTTTAATTGATTTAACATTGTGTTCTTGACTTTGATGTTTTTGCCCATGCATTTCAATAACTATTAATGAGGAATTCAATTGAAAATCATTAGATGCTGTAGCAACGTTTTTTTTCTTTTTTCATCGGCAGCCAGGCTCTTTGTAATGAAATGCCATTTTGATGAGCTGAATGATCTACTCATAGGGATGCGTCTTGTGTTTGCTGTGGTAATAACTAGTTCTTTTGATGTCATTTCAATCTTTTTTTTTTTTTCCAAGATTGAAAACTATTTGCTGAGGAACCATGAGACAAGAAAGTATCTCCAAGAGCAGGCCTACAGACTGCAGCAGAGCATTGTAACCAGCACCACACAACATGTAAGCTATCTGCATTATAGTTTGATGTTTTCTTTTATTTATTTACACCCATATTAATAATTTCTAAGTTCATTATCATTTTAATATAATCTGTTTTCATTTGGAATTAAATGTGAAATCAGAAATCCAAGGCAGACTCTCAGAATTCTTCTCCGTTCCCTGGAATTCAGAAACACATTATCCCTTTTCAATAGGACTGATTCATGTGTGACTTACCTGACGGGGTTTCCACATGGATTCTGCATCAAGAAAGGACATGTCACATCTTCTTTTTTCCACAATGTGGATTTCAAATCTGCTTATGTGCAGCAAGAATTATAGATTCGCAGGTTCCTTTTTAAATACTTGGGGCATGGATTTCTCTAAAATATAGACTGCAGTGCGCATTAACCCCTTCAGGACCAGGCTATTTTTCGTTTTTGTGTTTTCGTTTTTTCCTTCTTGTGCTTAAAAGGCCATGGCACTTGCATTTTTACACCTACAGACCCACATGAGGCCTTATTGTTTGCGTCACTATTGTACTTTGCAATGACAGGCTGAATTTTTGCATAAAATATGCAGCAAAATCAGAAAAAAATTATATGCGCGGTGAAATTGAAAAAAAAAACACAATTCTTTTTCTTTGGGAAGGCTTCGTTTTTACGCCGTGTGTCCTATGGAAAAACTGACATGTTATGTATGTTCCTCAAGTCGTTATAATTACAACGATATGTAACATGTATAACTTATTGTATCTGATGGCCTGTAAAAAATTCAAACCATTGTTAACAAATATATGTTCCTTAAAATCGCTCCATTCCCATACTTATAACGCTTTTATCCTTTGGGCTATGAGGCGCCATGATGTGTTCTTTGTATCGGTACCTTGACTGCGCATATGCGACTTTTTGATCGCTTTTTATTACAATTTTTCTGGATTTGATGTGACCAAAAATGCACAATTTTGCACTTTAGAATTTTTTTGCGCTTGTGCCGTTTACCGAGCGAGATCAGGAATGTGATTAATTAATAGTTTGGGCTATTACGCACGCGTCGATACCAAACATGTTTGTTTGTTTATTTATTTTATTTTTAAAATTGGAAAAAGGGGTGATTCTGACTTTTATTGGTGGAGGGGGCTTTTTATTAATAATGACACTTTATTTTTAACTTTTACACTTATACTAGAAGCCCCCCTGGGGGACTTTTAGTTTAAGTGCACTGATCTCTCATTCAGATCTATGCTGCATAGATACGCAGCATAGATCGATGAGATCGGCACTCGTTTGCTTCCGGGTGCTGCAGCCGGAAGCAACCGAATGCCGAGCCGGGATCAGCGCCATTACGGCGCAGACCCCGGCCGGCATCAGTCACGTAGATCGCTCCTCCGTGACAACGTCACGGGGGAGCGATCTTTCCACTAGACACCAGGGAAGAGCTGCTCTGAAGTCTGCTGCTCTGCTCTGAAGTCAACTTTGACAGCTGCATCTGAAGACTTAATTAGCGATCGGACCGTGCCCACTAATAGCCGCGGCACCCGGGACCGCAGCAGTTCAGTTACGTCCTCGTGCAGGAAAGGGTTAAACTCTGTGGAAACCTGAAATTGTGGGAAAACTGTTATAGGTTGGTGAAGTCTGACCTCATCCAATCCATCATATGAAGAATTTTTTTGCAGCATCATGGCTTCCATCATTAATAAAATCCATATTTTCCATTTTGAACAGCAGTGTTTATCAATGTATTTACTGTATTTTTTATTTTAAAATGGAAATTCATATAAATGATACAGTACATGCTCAAAGGAGAATTCTGGCCAAAAGTCGGAGTGAGGGCGCCAGCAGCCAGGAGTTGGTTTGGGGGAACTGCTGCAGGCAAGAGGAGGTTCTTCGAGCAGGGGCAGGCTGGGGGAGTTGTTCCTACCAGGCAGGTGTGTAGGGCTGCCCCGACATCGGCAATGGTATTATCCTGCGGGACGGGCACCACAACAGTGCCATGGGCAGTTAGAAGTGTGCCAGGAGCCCTGGGGGAAGAAGCAGCAGCTGCTTGGCAAAGTCCTGCCATCCATAGCCCTAGCAGCAGCCCGCCGTACAGCCTAGCGCGCACCTCTGGCACTTAAACAGTGGTTTGTGACGTCACCATTTTTGAAAGAAGTTGAAGACTTCATGTAGTAGTAAGTGCAGGGAAAAAAAAGCACTATGGAAGAGATTTGAAACATGGTGTAAAGTAGAATTGGCTCAGTTGCCCCTAGCAACCAATCAGACTCCACCTTTCGTTTTCCAAAGAGTTTGTGAGGAATGAAAAGTGGAATCTGATTGGTTGCTAGGGGCAACTGGGCCAGTTTCACTTTACACCATGTTTGATAAATTTCCCCCTATATGTGCATTTCCCGTAATAAGAGTCTATTGGTACTTTGTATAACTTTTGTTGGCCAACAATATACTTAAAAAAAAAAACTTTTGGCCGCAATTCTCCTTTAATGTACAGCTGGACAGGAATGGACAAGAATAATTGCAATACAAAGAATTCTATTCTACATATATTGGAACTGTTGAACTATGACACAGATTCTTACTGTAATTTTGTTTGTACTCCCAAAGCTTCTACTTATAGCTGTGACATTCTGCTTTACAGATGATAGACCGTATTTGTGTCAAAGTTCAAGACCACCTAAATTCACTAAGGAATTGTGGCATCGATTTTGTCCTAGAAGATGTCAAGTCTGCTGAGAGACTCATGCGTGATGCAAAGAACTCGAAAACAGTATGTATTTACAGTGTTGAACGGTTAAAACTGTATTTAAAAAAGAAAAAAAGAAAGAAATGGTTTTATATTAAGAATATAGCCCTGATCTCTATACACAGGTTTTTATTGTGTGTTGCAGCTTTTGCCAAATTTGTATCACCTTGGGGGAGCAGCATGGGCTGGAGCTAATAATTTACCAACCCCAATTCAGGAGACATTGGAGTCAATGGCGGGAGAAGTCACTAGAGTTGTAGATGATCAGTTAAAGGTAAGGGTGCTTGTTTATAGATTATTGCATCTTTATGTGAAATTCTATAAGTGGGCGGGGCTTAACATGAGAAAATAATGAATCAATGTTGTCTAATCTATAACTAGAATTGTTCTGTAATCTGTTTAGAGATTTCCTATAACTAATGTTTGAACAACAGAGGTATTCTTGACAAGGTCTTTATGTTCCCTACAGGCTATGTCTGTACATGCAGTGTAACATTAGGGGTTGTTATTTTACAATTTTCCATATCTATACTTAAAAAAAAATAAAAAAAAAAGTTACACTCTAGTCACTGAGCCTCCTGTCGGCTGTCACTTCCACTTTTGTAGTCATCAAGCAGAATTACAATAAAATGTAACATCCCCATTATATACCTGGAGGCAGTTAACAAAGGGTCCACTATTGACCATATATGATGGTCACAGCTGCATCGAAAGCAGTCAATTAACATATCCACATATCCACTTCTCTATGGTCTACTAGGTTACAAAAAGCATACCATGCTTCCAAGTGACAAATGTTCATGATGCCATACATCTCAATGGAGGAAGCAGCAGACATATAATGCAAAAGGATCTGTGTACTCTACAGAAAAACTCTACAGATGTAGTGTGTGTACACAAAATATATACATATATAGATATATATATATAGAGAGAGATTAGGTGTACTGCAAGACAATTAATGCAGGTGTTTTGAGGTTTTATTGAATCTGAATGTATGGAAGTAATGAGTGGGTGATAACAGTGCTGTGTGGTAATCTCACTGTATACTCTAATTGTCAGCCTATAATGCATAAGGAGCAGCCAAAGCAGCATGAGCTTATCTATAAGAAGTCTAATGACCTCATTAGTATGGATACAACTGAGTAGTATCATCTGCATAAATAATTCCTATGGAAATGAAGTATTCTGCCTCTTCCATGGATCATACAGATGTCTGAATGGTGCAGGCCCTTTCATCAATTGCTTATTAATGTTCAGGGTCCTTTCATCACTTATTTATACACAGTTCATACACATTGCCCATTCATCTTTTATGCCCTTATTGTAGTATTACATTATGTTTCAGACTTCATGTTTTATTGTTGGATATATGTAGATTTTTGAACAATAGTGCAACTATGATGTAAAACAAGTATCCGTTCAGAATTAACCATGTAAGTTTTAAGAATTCAGCCTATTACATATGTGGATATATTTCCTAATAATTTCTAATTACGATTTAGATTTATGATGCCGCTTTTGTGGTTTTTCAAAATAGTTTTTTTTTTTTTTTTTTTTTTTAAGCTGATGATTGTGATATTTATTGAGCGCTGCCTGCGGGTTATCAAGCAATAATGGTGAATGCTGGTGTAGATGAATAGGCATTAATCTAATGTGGGTGCAAAGTACAATGGAAAAAAAAAACAAAGGAACGCACTTGAAGACTGGATTCACACAATGTTTTCTGCTGAATATGCAGCTATAGTGTGCTTAGCTTCATTCAGTGGCTTGTCAAGGTTTAGAAAAACAGATTTTTTTTTTCTTCCAGAAACGGCGCTACTCTTGTTCTAAGTCTGTGTGTAGTATTACAGTTCAGTTCCATTGAAATGAATGGATCTGTTATACCACAGTACCAGGGTGGGACTGTGTAAAGAAAAAAGCAGCTAGTCCTGTGTTTCGAGACTCTTAAATGAGGCTCCACGGGCTCTTCTTTTGCATATTCATGTTTCCCAGGAAGCAATGCACCTAGGATTTCACTGCATAGAGCGCTTTAGCCGGCAGTGTTATCGTTTGGCTGGTCTCCCTGAGATCAACAATCTGTCTCTCTAATTTTTTTTTTTTAGTCTTGGTTATCCCATTTAAAATACACATATCCAATTCATATACACTGGTGCCTTGGATTACGAGCATAATTCGTTCCGGGACCACGCTTGTAATGCAAATCACTCCTAAACCAAAGCAAATTTTCTTGTAAGAAATTATTGAAATGCAGACAATTGGTTCCACAACCCAAAAATATTTTTTTTTGTTATGAATAACATGTAAAACAAATAAAACAAACATTTAGAAATAGCTGAATGTCATATTATGAGTTACTGTACAGTATAGCAATAAGCATGTGGAGTATAATGTATAGTAAAAACCTGAAAAAACAGCAACAGTTTGTAGATACAGGATTGAGCTGCAGATCCCCATAATGCAGTAGCGTAGCACAACAGGCTAGTCAGAGGTCTGTGTGGTCACATGATGACAGCAATGGAGAAGGGGTGTGTGTTAAGCATGGACTAATCAGTAAGTGAGAATCACAGAGCTGTGCAGGAGGATAGTGACAGAAACTTTTATACAGCAGTATGAATGGCTGAGTGTAAGTGCAGGCACATTATAGCAGGAATGGAGAGGATAGGAAACACAAGGACTGACAGAGCCTGTAGGGAGTATGAAGGAATGAGCAGGACAGATGTGGGCACAGCATAGCAGCACTATCTGTCCAGGGAGAGAGGGGTTACACCTATGAAGAGATTACCTCCACAGTCCTGTCCCCTGATATGAGCCCCAGCCTGAAGTGGATTTGCTGTGATTTGGAATGTGAAGGAGACTTCCTGGGTCAGGGTACAGTGCTGTAGACCCCGCTATGCAGACCCTTCCCCTCCCCCACTTTTCCTCCCACCCAATACAGGGAGCTCTTAAACCAAAGCAATGCTCTTAAACCAAGTTACAATTTTGAAAAACTGTGAGCTCTTCTTGCAAAACGCTCTCAATCCAAGTTACTCCTAAACCAAGGTACCACTTGTATACATTCCACACATACACAGCTGAAATTTAATATAAACACATTTACACATTGCACATCATGTGCACATACACACAGTAAACATATACACAGTATGCTTATATAAAATATGCATATTCACACATATATACTCATTACAAATGCATGTGCTTATTTCATAGATGCGCATATATATATATATATATATATATATATATATATATATATATATATATACATACACATTACACATACATAAACATTACACATGATCTATACATTAGTTTTAAAGTTATGGCTGGTGTAGTTATGCACTCCCTCTACTGTCTTTTGTCTTGACAAACAAAAAAGCAGTGAGACTTATGCAAACTGCACCCAAAGTGGTTGGTTTGTGGTGTTCTAGGTGCGTCCAGGGCCTCAAGTGCCTGCCTCAAATGTCCCGATTAGGTGCCTAAAACCTAACTTTTATTTATGAGGTACTTTTTTTCTTTTTCTTTTTGCTTTTTCTCCCCTATCATGTTATCATTTTTTGTGTGTGGATGTATGGTATATTATAGGATTGGATTACTTGAGACGGGGCACTATGACCCAGGGTTAATCAGCATTTATGTGGCAAATGCCAAAGAGCCTGTCACATGTATGTGAGCAATATTAATTTTACTGCTCGATGGGCTAGTTGGAGCAGAAATTCCTACTTTACCTTATGAACAACTTAGCATTTCAATTAAATCAAACAATGTTAATGCAAATGAGGAGCAACATTAAAATAATGTTAATTTAATTTGCCCAGGCTCTACGAAATACAAATACAGTAATGCTATAGGGGAAAACCAGATCTCTGTCTAAATCTGTAGTTTGCGTTATGAGAATTTTTATTGTGTTATTGCACTGCTAAATTAGAAAGTTATCAAGGCGAAAATGTAATCTAGCATTCTTCAGAATTTCAATTTTCTGCTTTAATTATGGCAAACTGAACCTTCTCTGCCTGTGACCAGCAAATTTGCTTAGAGGAGATGAACTATGTAATTCTGTACAGAATCACATCGGGCACAGAGCAGATAAACAGAATACGTCAGTTCTCGACTTGTAGGTAGCGCTGGCCCTCACCTATTTTATTTATACATTTTTATATCATGCTATATTTTCTATATACATTATTTAACCCAAATTCTTTTAGACTTTTTTTTTCCATCTTTCGAGTGGATTTTATTTTTGGTCTAATTAAAAAAAAACAACAACAACAAAAAAAATTACAATTGGGGTTCCCAAACCTCCCATTGGAGTGGAGCAATGGTCACGGATGTGTGCTGCCAATCCATTTATATTTATATAGGCAAGTATTGTGTTAGACCATTTTTGGCAGTGCCATAGACCATGGGTCTCCAAACTGCGGCCCTCCAGCTGTGGCAATACTACATTTCCCATCGTGCCTGGACAGCCAAATCCAAAGCTTTAGCTAGCCGGGCATGATGAGAATTGTGGTTTTGCAACAGCTGGAGGGCAACTGTTGTGAGACCCATGCCATAGACAGTAAATAGTAATAGGGGTAAGGGTTCTATTGTGCCTTTTACTTAATTTTGTATTATTTTGTAATATCTATGCTGCTGTAACACACTGAATTTCCCCATACCGGGACTATTAAAGGATTATCTTCTCTTATTGCACAGGCCGATGAAGGCCCGATCAATATTGTAAATGCTAGCAATGTCCATGCAGCCCTTGCCCAAACAGTTAATAGTTAATACATTACCTGTCCATGCTCCCGGTCTACTCCTGCACTGCATGCTTCATGGTCCCTCTGCTGCAGCTTCAGAGCAGTCTCTGAGCTGACAGACCACTTAGTCAATCACTGTCTGGGACAGCCGTAGCCAGTGATTGGCTGAGCAGCTTGTCCGTTCAGAGACCGGCTCGGAAGCTGCAGCCGTAACGCATGGACGCATGCAGAGCGCAGGAGAAGACTGGGAGCGTGGACAGGTAACACTGTTACACGTAACAATGCACGCCCAATGCCTGATAATTTTAAGTCTGGGCCTAAAGAAATGATCAGCCAATGATCGTTTCATCAGTTGATCTTTGTCTCTATTACACGGCTCTGTGTAATAGGGCCCTAAGTGTTAGAGATGAGAGCTTATTTAAAGAGAAACTAACAACAGGTTAGAAGCATCTAACATGCTTATTTGTCCCTATAGGGCACGGGGGGCTAAGAATGAAGGTAACTTTCTTACTTACATCCTCTAGGCCGTTTCCATGTACTTTGTAGTTAAGGGGGTGCTCCAGCGAAAGTGTTTTTTTTTTTTCTTTCAAATCAACTGGTGTCAGAAAGTGCCAGAGGTTTATAATCTACTTTGATTAAACAATCTCAAGTCTTCGAGCACTTATCAGCTGCTGTATGTCCTGCAGGAAATTATGTATTCCTTCCAGTCTAACACAGTGCTTTCTGCTGCCACCTCTGTCCATGTCAGGAACTGTCCAGAGCAGTAGCAAATCCAGATAGAAAACCCCTTCTCTCCAGACTGGAAAGAATACACCACTTCATGCAGGACATACAGTACTGATCATCAGAACAAGCTCTAAGCTCTGTCCTCAACTCTGTCACGTGATGAGTTGGACTCCCAATGTAAGTCTATAAGGCCCGACTCTTTCACTGACACAGAGCAGGGAGTGGACCTTGCTGAGCGCAGTCCTCCCCCCGCTTATTCTCAAAATCGGTATTGGTCTGAACACTCATCACAGTGGTATGGGTCTGAATACTCAGACCGGGACCAATCATAACTTTTTTGACTTGTCTCTATGTCATGTTAAAAGTTTTTTTTTAAATGCCAGTGACACTTTAAACACATCTAACCCACTGAGTTAAATGCCCTCTCAGAGTGATAATCGGCCCGATCTGGCCTATTATCGCTCCATGTAATAGAGACAATGATCATCCAATTACAGTGATCATCGGCTGATCGTTGATTTAGGTTTGGACCTATAATCATCAAGCGCCAACCACGCATTGCTGCATGTAACGTGTAGCAATCCCCGGCCGGCGGCTGACGATTTGCAAACGGTATACATTACCCATCCATGCCCCAGGGCTCCTCTTGCTGTCTTCTCCCCGGGTCCCGCACGCTGCAGCTTCAGGCTGGCCACAGCGGTCCCAGGCAGTGATTAGCTGAGCGGCCTGTCAACTTGGACAGGCCACTCTGAAGCTGCAGCGTGCGGGACACGGGGAGAAGACCGCAAGAGGAGCCCTGGGGCATGGACAGGTAATGTTTACTGTTTAAGCAAGGACTGCAAGGACATCTAGCAGATCGGCACTGGTTTACAGTTCTGACCGGCCCCCATCAGCCGGTGTAATAGCACCCTTACAGTATGTGCTTAGTAGTTGCTCTAGCTGTCCCTGAGTTTGTAAAATTACTAGAGCTATAGAGTTCAGCTTGGTACTTTAACTTGGAAGGCAGATTGCAGCAACATACTGCTATAGAATAGCATGAAAGAAAACTGTAGATTTTTTACAGATCCTGAGCTAAACCAGTAGAGATACTTGACAGTGTAGTGTAATGTTTCTAGGATGAATTTTCTTTAATTTTTATTTTGCAACTACAAAACAAGTTCAGGTTGAGGTACCGTACAGGCAGCAGCTTTGAACATGTGACATACAGGTCCTCGTAGCATTACAGGTTCAAAGCAACCTACAGAAATGTGTACTACTCATTTACACATAAAAGTAATGTCATTCTTTGTTCTAATCTCAAGAACATCTAAACTTTACCAAAGCTTATTTTAATTTTTTTCAGTAAATAGAGTAATCTCCACAATATTTAACTAATCTAAAAAATGACATTATCTGTAACTGGAAGAAATAATGGCTGATTTATTGTATCAGGAAGATGAATGCATATGAAGGGATATAGCGCACTGAATTATTCATGAGGCAAATGTTTCTGGAATTCTATAATGTACTTCTACAGCATTCTATAATGTTTCTTCTCAATTATCTACTTGCAGCCAATATCAACAAAGGACTTGAGTATTCTGACTGCAAGTCCTCACCCACAAAAAACGAACTGTATTATTCTGACGTTAAATGGGCATAAAGCTCTATTTCTTTGACGCGAACATTTACAAAAGTTTGAGGCACAAGCCACTAGCATTATTGTAATTATTAGGCCGGGTTCACACTACGTAAAAAACGCAGCCGTATTTCACAACAACGGCCGTAAATGCACAAACAATGGCCGTTATTTGCAAAATAATGTCCATTGTTTGTGCAAATACGGCCGTTGTTATGAAAGACAGTCGTGTTTTTTACGCAGTGTGAACATAGCCTTACTCAAAATGGCTGATTCAAAAATAGTACTTTTTACGTTTAAAAATGCTGTTTACCCTGTTATACACAGGCAGAGTCACATAGCTTTTGAACTATAGTTGGGACTGGTTTAATTTACATGGCTGACCCTTCAACATGAACAGACAGAGACATGCTTTTAAGACCACCTAAACTGTATGACAAGATGTTAATTGCTGTCAAAGAACCAGGTTGATCAACCTCTGGATCCAGTCTGTCACAGATCTGCTTCAAGGGAATGTCTAGATTTGCAAAAATATGTCTATGTTCCACTATGTTTACACTATTTACAAATGGTGACCAGGAGCCTCATTATTTTTATAGAGATTTTTTTTTAGCAGTTGGGGGGCTGCTTTTAGTGATTTTCATATCTTTATTGGGTCTGTATATTCAAATGGGATGGACAATATAAAGAGGGATTTGTACTTCTCTTTTCTGTTGGATCCGCTTCTGATGTTGGCACAAAAACTGCAGTAGCAGTTTTCTACAAAACTGGTGTGTGTGTGTTTCCAGACTAAAGACTATTATACAAAACGATTATTGGACGTATTTGAATAGAAGACAACGATCAGCCGTGTGTGAGCTTTTCTCTATATCTCCCCCTCCTACCCCCCCTCTGAGACAGCTGATGTAAACAAGTCCCTGACTGGCTTTATCTGCAACATTGTAGCTTCCTTTTAATGTTGGTAGGGTTATTCTGAGGTCAAGTTGCTGATGAACTCACTGTGAATAACCCTCCTGGCATTACAAAGAAGCAAAAGTGTTGCAGATAAAGCCAACCAGAGACTTGTTTACATCAGCTGTCTCTGAAGGGAGGGGGGGAGAGGGAGACAGAGAGAAAGGCTCACACAAAGAGTTTTGTGTTTCAGCAGAAAGCAGCTGAGAACTGGAGGAAGAAGACTGAATAGATAATAACAAGTATGGAAGGATTTTAAGTCAAAAGTTATGTTTGAGTAGAATGCCCCTTTAAATAAATTGTGGAGTGTCTAGGCTGATAACATGTTTCGGCATTGATTAGAAAATCTTTACTTTTATATTAATGATCAAGATTGGCCTGAGCGACAGATATTATTGGGTCATGTCCTTCAGTATCGGGAAAACCAGATCCTGGCCTTGGCTATAAATATATTACAACATATCAAGGCTTTATTATTTTTCTTAATTCAGATTTTTCTCCACAGAAGATTAACTTCATCAGCCAATGATGTAATCATTGAATCACATTGCCCAATATTCCCAGCTGTGGCATTGCTCACTTGGGAGTTATCAGTGCCTGTCTGTGTATTACTGAACATGTACTTTAAATGCTCCAGTGAATAATTTATGTGTTGTATATATTTATTCCAGTGGCCTACCTCCTGTTTTTCTCTAGCTACTCTATAGGTTGCAGCACGCAATGATAGCTTATTAGTTCCACGACAGCTGGACAGTAACAGATTGTGGATCATTTATGTTGCATATATATATATATATATATATATATATATATATATATATATATATATATATATAATTAAGTAGAACATTAGCCTGATCAGACTGCAATGTTGTACAAATTTGTTAGGCTACGTTCACATACCATTTTTTTGAGGCTTCCTTTAGGCCTTAAAAAAACAAGTGTTTTTCCTGGCCCATACATAGGAACATTCACCACGACCAAGTGATCCTGTGTTCTCTATGGGAAGGGGAGGGTTAATCTGTGGCTTACCTCTCCAACACTTAGGGGTTGGGTGGGGATTTTCCATCACACCTGACTCCTGTCCCCCCTATCATCTGTTGGTGGTCGGTCAGGGGAGCTCTATACATTTCATGCAGACTGAACCCACCGTGAGTACGGCTGACTAAAGGACCTATTACATGAAACGATTATAGGCCGATAATAGTCTTGTGTAATAGAAGGCAACCATCAGCCGACATGAACAATGTCAGCTGATCGTTTCAGTTGTTTGTCTTTCAACATGTTAAAAGACAAATGGCTAATATAGCAACGATCTGCTGCCATTGCTCTGTGGAAAAAGAGTGGCGGCAGCAGACCGCTGCCATCTGCTATGGGCTGCCCGGACAATTTAGCGATTACACGGGCGGCTCCACTCTGCCTCCCCTGTACTCACCCGCTTGCTGCTGTGGAGACAGCGAGCGGGGAACGAGGAGCAAATGAGCGATGACATTGCTCGTTTGCTCCTCTCAGTCGCCCCGCGTAATAGGGGCTTAAAGCGACTCACCCCCTCCCCAAACCGCTTGTACCTTCTAATAGCTGCTTTTAATCCAAGATCTGTCCTGGGGTCCGTTTGGCAGGTGATGCAGGTATTGTCCTAAAAAAACTACTTTTAAACTGGCAGCCCCATGCCAAATGGGAGTGTCCTAGATTGTGTATGCATTAGACTGGCACAACCTCTCTGTCCCACCTCCTCGCCCTCCTCATCATTAGGAATGCTCCTGGCAGATTGCCTCCTATTTCCCACCTGTGCCAGCCCGGCACATGGGCTGGATCGTTAAGCACCTGTGCAATGTTCAGCATGGAGAAAATGTTCCAGTGGCATTCCTATCAGAAAATTATCCACTGAGTAGACAATGATCATAGAAGAAATGCTCGTGATATTTGATGCAAGTGCTCTTGTGCACAATTTTATTTTGGCATAAAGTGTATTCACAGACAGGGGTCTGTGTAGATTGATGCAGTGTATGAATAGCAGGGTAGTAAGGGTCTGGCTGGTAACGGGAGGTCTGGAGAAGGCTGAGGCCCCAGGAGAATCGGGAGAGATGAGCGCCGGACCATGAACGGCGAGACCATGCAGTGACCAGGGTCCAGGGGGGGCTCTGTCGCGCAATGATGAGTGAGTTTCTTGAATGAGTAATTATACGAGAGGCCAAGACTTGGAAAGCTTCTGGACCAGTCTATCAACTCCTATGAGATGTGCACTGATGACTATATTGATTGTGTCTCAGATTTCCTAAGCATCCTTGGAAACAGATATAGGTAAGACGTGTCAAACATACCTATAGAGCCCCATTAATGCATTAGTGTGCCTATAGAGAGCCATAGTCTGCTATTGTATAGTGCATTGTATGCCTGGATAGAAGGCTGACTGCAGTGTGAACTGAGCCTAGTGATGATATACCGTGATCATATGTGTGTATGACCTAATACACCTACGTGATGTCAGACCATTCTGATTAACTCATTTCTTTCTTTATTTGACATTACAAATAGAGCAAACATTGAAAAACTTTAAAGCAACTATAAATGTGTTCAACAAATACTGTAGGAATCTGTCATTTGGAAAATTGTGCATTCATGGCACAGCATTGACCTTTACTGCTCTCGCAGGTATTCTTGGAGAGGATCCACTTACAAGCAGTGCAAATAGTCTTTCTCTCATATCAAAGGAAAAAATGAGATTTCAATTATTTTGATAGTATAAGAATAATCTCTTACCTTTATTCCTCTTTCAAGAACCAGTAGCAATTTCAGGCTGCAGGACGCTGTTGTTTCACTGGCAGAGGGCATGAGAGGACTAACAACTAGATGCTGCTTTGCATTTCAGGCAGTGAAGGATAGTCATCTATTTTGTAGCAGGATTATACAGTATTTCTCATGTACATTCTTAAGATTCGGATCTGATATCGATTCTATTCTAGTTATGTATTTTCACTAATAATTGCTTTCTCTGAGAGAATGATCAGCAAGCCTAAGGTTAAAACTATCCGTATACAATAATCTAGGTGCTAGCATTATCATTGTTACTGTATAATAGCTATAGAATGAGCCTTACCACCAGATGGGTCTGGAGACACCCAGAAGGAGGTAGATAGCAGATCATGTACTAGTTACATGGATTGATAGGCCTCACCTACTTCCGCTGATATTGGAGAAACTAACAGAGTTGCTGTTTGTCCCTTTAATAGCCAGACACTATCTGCAGAAAAAGGCTATGATCACACAGTCATTATGACGGTATGAGAAGATAGACTAAAGCTGGAAATATTAATGCTCTTCCCTCATTTGGAGGCAGCCATAGTTTGGGATTAGAGATGAGCGAACCTCGAGCATGCTCGAGTCCATCCGAACCCGATTGTTCGGCATTTGATTAGTGGTGGCTGCTGAAGTTGGATAAAGCTGTAAGGTTGTCTGGAAAACATGGATACAGCCAATGACTATATCCATGTTTTCCACATAGCCTTAGGGCTTTATCCAACTTCAGCAGCCACCGCTAATCAAATGCAGAACGATCGGGTTCGGATCGACTCGAGCATGCTCCAGGTTCGCTCATCTCTATTTGGGATCTTTTCTGATCTATCCTACAACTTTCTTGATGTGTAATTGATAATATAAGAGGGGATGTGTAATGTAACCATACACATGTTCAGGAATAGCTTACAGCTAGTTTGTAAAATATTCTAGAATGTAGTCATAGTTTATTGATGGGTTTTGGTTTATAAAAATGTTTGATTTTGGCAATTATTTGATGATCTAGGATTATAGTACTGTAGCCATAATATACAGATTTAGCTTTTTGGTTCACATTATTTTTTCTTTCTGTTTTTTTTGTAGCAACTTCTTGAATCGATGGTCGATGCAGCTGAGAGCCTTTGTCCAAATGTGATGAAGAAAGCTCATATTCGTCAGGATCTCATTGAAGCCAGCACCGAAAAGATCTCTATTCCACGCAACTTCGTAAAAAATGTTTTACTGGAGCAATCTGGAATAGATATTCTTAACAAAATAAGGTACGGTATACAAGTTGAATTTCACAGAAAAGACAATAAGAAAAAACTTGACTGGCATGATGGGTTGTACCTGTTTGACCCTAGTGAGATGACCTCAGAGAATAGTTTAGTTCTGTTGCCTAAAGGAAATAACATGCATATGAAACTGGTCACAGTGACTCGAAGGCTTCCACAAGGATGTCCCATGCTTTGTGAGCTGGCACAGTGACAGTGGGACTGTAATGTAGGTGATAGTACTATTTGTTCCCCTAGGGCACACCTAGTGTCTGGACTGATGGAATTTTTGGTGTTTTTTGATGTTCACATGCAGTAATGAGGTCAGACACAATGGTACCACAAACTATTTATAGTTTTTTAGGCAAAAGGTTCTTCCATGAAACTAGTTCCAGTCTCTTGACCATCCAACAGGTAACATGAGCTTGTTCTCTTTATTCCAACCCTCCTGGTTGTCACTAGCCCCTTTTGTCTGGCTCTCTGGAAAAAATCTTAGCTGTTTGGCGTACACTTTGTACAAGAAGTCCTGACTTATGCGGCAGTTTCCAGTGCAGGGTGCAGGTCCTGAGGGTTTGTAGTTTGGGTTTGGTAGCCAAACAGTACTAGGTTTGGCCAAAAGTTAACTGAGGTATTGGTGTCTTACCTTGGTGCTCTAGCTTTTCAATACCTTCCCACTATAGATAAAGGCAAACAACACCATGCATCTGGTTTAGCTATAATCTGTAAGTGGCAGACAGCCCTCCATTTGCACATACTCTGGCTGTTGGATTAGTATAAAGCAGAAGCACCCACCTCATAAATCCCTCTCCTATAGCCATCTTCCTCATCAAAGCCCCTAAGAAGTCCCCCTTGACACTGTCAAATGCTTTAGTAGCATTGAGTGAGAGGGTAGCTGCACGTTCACCACCCTCCCAATGCGCCTGTATCAAGACCAGGTTCTTAGCAGGAGACAATATTGTCGTAAACTATTCTGGGTTCTTGACTTACTCTCAACCTCCCCCAAAAAATGACAGCTTCTTTAAGACTTCTTGTGTAGTCTACATCCAAAGACAATTGGCTATTCAAAGTTGCTCAGATTACTGGATGTTCCCATTTTAATATGGATCCAGAGTGATCCCCAGAAAACTTGCTTATTACTCACAACAAAGTGGACATTCAGTGTCAATTATGTATCTTTTCTCAAAGGAAATTCTGTCTCTATATAAAGCAACATTTTCAGATGTCATACACAAAAGTCAAACAACACAGAATTTCTAGCCACTGT
Organism: Dendropsophus ebraccatus; assembly: GCF_027789765.1. Lineage (NCBI taxonomy): Eukaryota > Metazoa > Chordata > Amphibia > Anura > Hylidae > Dendropsophus > Dendropsophus ebraccatus. The sequence goes on along the minus strand of NC_091455.1, from coordinate 86,233,186 downwards.
TTTTTTGGAGGGTTTTTAGATTTATGATACTATATACTTTTTTAGCATTGTAATCAATGTGACAGATGACTAATGTTTTCTTTAGCAACCCCTTCACCATAGAAATACCCCAAAATATTACCCAACATGACTTTGTAATGAGAAATTATTCAAACCCTTATAAATATGTTATACACTAAAATCATTTAAAACCATGGACTTGGACTACATGGAATGACTTTAAATGATTTTAGTGTACAGTAAAACATATATCATTACTAAAGAGTTAAATAATTTTGGATTACAAAGCAGTTTGGGTAATATTTTTGGGTATTGTTATGTTAGAAATTACACACCAGTATTGATAATTGGCAGGCCTTGTTTGGATTTACTTTTTCTCCCTTCACTATAGCACCCACCACAGTGACATCCATACGACTGTGGCTTGGATGCTGCTGCTTTCCCTCCTTTATTTGAATGGCTTGATCTGCAGAACCAGACTGATCCACACTTTTATGTCTGCTGCTATGCCTGTTACCATATTAAAGAAGCAGCACTGATTGGTAGGAGTCCTTACGATTTATATTTCGATGTCCTGGGTGAAGAATTAAACTACTAATATAATGCTATGTGCTGTAAATGTTTCCTAGAATTTTGTAATTTCAAACAATTTTGGCAGCTGTGTCCATGTACTACTGTAGTGTTTTTTGTTTTACATTGGTCTCTCTAGACCTCAAGCCTTTTAATTAAAGTCGCTGGTGTTCAGCTTCTTTATATCTCTCCAATATTTCTATTAAAAGCAGATGCCAGTGGGTATTTATAAAGAATTCAGAATTTTTCTAAGCATTAAGTAGCCCTTTTTCCAATGAGTGGGTAAACCATGGTTTATGAATATTTCATGATTCCTAAAGTGTCACATCAAAAATAATAAGAATAGATGTGAGGCTTTTATGTGTCTCTTCCAGCGCCGTCTCAGATGATAACACAAAGCTTAGGATCCTTTGCTGCTGATTAAAGGTTCGGGCCATAAGGGCTGACCTCAAAACTCATTACTCTTTCAAGGCTTTCCTGACCTTGTTCCACTAAACACATTTAACCCAACATTTAAATGTTGTTTGTTTTCTTTCATCTTAACTGTGATATAATTTTTCCTGGCAACGTCTAAGATGGCATAAATGTGTCAGTGAGTGTCTCCTTAATCCTCCAAGCCTTTATCTTCATATCAGTAATCCAGGAAAGTGAAACCTAGAGCCTCAGTGCTGAGTATTGTGCTTACACAATGACTTGGAAATAATCCGGAATAACCCTTTAAATACTGAAATGCTTCTCATAGGCTCTTATTTATTTATTATGGATCCAAATGGCAGTATTTTTTTTTTCTGGAAAGCTTTACAGCCTTCCTGTGATAAATAAATTACATAGTAGGCTAGGTAAAATGCTACCTACTGTATGCTGCTATGAGCATTGCTGCTGGTATGAGAAGAGTTTAATAGCAGTACTTTGTATAGGTTGACAGCTAATAATTATCAATACTTGATAATAAAATTAACCTTTCCCAGTGTCCTCCAAAATTACATCATAGGATTTTTTTTTTCCAGAGAAATGACCTTGTCAGTCTGATATTCTACTTTTATACAATGTTTAATACATACTCTTTTGTATGTTTTCTTTACAGCGAAGTTAAACTTACTGTAGCATCTTTCTTGTCTGACCGCATTGTTGATGAAATCTTAGATGCACTTTCAAGCAGCCATCATAAACTGGTAAGTCCTGTGTTTAGAGTTTTTTATTTATATGAAGGTTATCGACATTATAGTAATATGGCTTATATGGAGTGCACATAAGATAACAGTGGCGCAAGTGTTTGGATGATGACCGCATGGAGCAGGAGGCCAGCCAGCAGTTAATATGCAGCAAAAAGAGGGAGGAGGAAGTAGTGGTGAGGTGTGCCAAAGTGCAGTACAAGCGCCAAACACTACTCCTCTTTGACTCTTGATTACAGTGGGGGAGCCAAGATTGTGTAGGATCTACTTCATGGATGCATTTACCACAGGTACCATGCTCACAAGGGGATAGCCACCTACCCTACACTGTCAGCACCTCGGGTCCGGTCCAGGTGCTGACAGATTCCTTTTAAGAAAAGAACCAGAAGGACAGTATATGAGTTATGGAGAGGATTTTGAATAGTGTAGGCCGACCACAATATGGGAAGGTAAGCAGGCTTGTAATGCCTCAGGGCAGAGGATTCCAGTGTCTTGGAGGCAATTAACCGTAGTATCTTCAGAAGCTGTGATAGAAGAAACCACTTATTGGACGTACTCAGGGGAAAAGAGGTAGAGAGACAGAGGGACCAAGAGTCATTGAAGATATGACCCTTTGAACTTTGAATTTCTATATTCAGTATGCTAGAGACACTATCACTGGGCCAGTAACCTATAATCCGTTTTCTTATATCTAGATAAATGAGAGTGTTATACAAATGGTTGAGGACACATCTGCCTCTGTATATAAAAGCATTATAAAGACACGACAGTGGCATAAAATTAGACTGAATTACATGTACCTTAAATTACGTCTACACTGAGAAAGCTGCTGAATGATTTGTAAGACCATGGTCACATATTATAAGCATTATTCTATCCATGGTACTTGTTTAAGAAGAAGTGCTTCAATAAGCCCCAATGGCACTTTAGGAAATGATTAAATTATGAGAGAATGTACCTTCCCATTAGTCATAAGTGTAAGAGAAATGAGATCTTAGTGGGGACGTGATCACTTTACATTAGGAGCACTTGGTACATTTTAAAGCACTCCACAAAAGAAAATATTTGGAATAACTGATGTTTAATTTGTGATTCTTAGCAACTTGAACGTTATTCACGTATATTTCTAATTAGCCTCTATAAAAATACACAATGCAGTTTACAGTCTAGACAATGACTTGTTCCTGCTGAAAACAATGAGGTGTTTATTGCACAGCTTTACATTTTTTTTTTCACACATTTTTATTTATAATAGGACAAAGTGCTCACTAAAAATACTTTGGGAACATGGCTTTATTGTATTCATATATAGGTTTTTTGAAGATTATTACATATACATGCATTAAACAGAATCTACATGCTATGACATATTATGGTATTGCAGAATAAAATATAGTCTTATAGGACAAAAAAGTGTTTCTAGTACCTTCATGGCAATTTCAGCTTTGTAAATCACTTAGATTAGAGATGAGCGAATCACTGGAAATTCATTTTGCAAAGTTTCCAAATATTTGCACGAATTTGCGAATTAGATACAAACGAATTTCATTAAAAATAGTGTTAAGCAAACATGTTGTATGTTCATATGAACATGCTGCTAATTGTCCGTGTTCGCCGATACGAACAATTTGTTCGATGATCGGAATGGTTATAACAATCATTTTCAAACATGCGAAGGTTTATCTTGTGATGTACTCAACTGCATAATATTCGCAACTGTGTAAGTGTAAGGTAACATGTGCATTCGCTATTGTGGCCGCCAAATTTAGCGAATTTTCTAAGCCAATCTGGCGAATTCACAAATTGCAATGAGGCTAATTAAATGCCCGATTCACTGCGAATCTAAATTCGTAAGATTCGCTTTGCTCATCCCTAACTTAGATGTTTTCCATCCTTGCTTGAGCATTGTCTAGCAGATGATTTCATGAGTTAAAGCATTGACAATGGAGCTAAAAAGAGAGGAATAAGGCTTTGTTGCTCTTCAACAAGTCATTTGCAGACTCTGATGCTTTCAGACAGAGGGCCCAGTGGGAGAATCTGCTGAGGTCTTGGTGCTTCTGTCTCCGACATAATATATGATCTCAGAAAAATAGCTGGTGTCTCCGCTGCCTCCACCGTCTGTAGTATTGACATAAAACTGTGCAGTTATAATGCCGCATTTTATCAAGCAACTTCTATTTATATATCAGCAAGAATCATATTATATTCTATTTGCCTATGGTGTGAGGATCCTGATTGGCAAACAAAAAAGCTGTCTATTTACTATGTCTGTGCTGGACATATTTAGGCTGGGTTCACATTACGTATATTTCAGTCAGTATTGTGGTCCTCATATTGCAACCAAAACCAGGAGTGGATTAAAAACACAGAAAGGCTCTGTCTACACAATGGTGAAATTGAGTGGATGGCCGCCATATAACAGTAAATAACTGCCATTATTTCAATATAACAGCCGTTGTTTTAAAATAACAGCAAATATTTACAATTAACCCATAGCTGCACCAGGACGTTATTGAACGTCCTCGTGCCGCTATGGGAGTTCAGAGGGGGGTCGCGCGGCGACCCTTCCTCTGAACTGCCGCGATCCCGGGTGCCGCATGTAGCCCGGGATCGCGGCTATTAGCGGGCACGGTCCGATCGCCGTGCCCGCTAATTAAGTACTTAGAAGCAGCTGTCAAAGTTGACAGCTGCTTCTAAATACTTGCTGATATGCATCCCTGGTGGTCTAGTGGGGGGATCGCCCCCCTGCGGCGCGATTGCGGGGGGGCGATCCCCGCATCCATCCCGGGCCGGGGTCTGCTCCGTAATGGCGCTGATCCCTGCTCGGCATTCTATTGCTTTTGGCTGCAGCAGCCAAAAGTAATAGAACACCGATCTCATGGATTCATGCAGTATAACTATACTGCATGGATCTCTATGAGAGATCAGAGTGCATACACTAGAAGTCCCCCAGGGGGGCTTCTAGTATATGTATAAAGTAAAAGAAAAATGTATTTTTAATAACACAAAATCCCCTCCCCTAATAAAAGTCTGAATCACCCCCCTTTCCCCATTTTATAAATAAAAATAAATAAATAAATTAATAAACAAACATGTTTGCTATCGCCGCGTGCGTAATCGCCCGAACTATTAATTAATCACATTCCTGATCTCACACGGTAAACGGCGTCAGCGCAAAAAAATCCCAAAGTGCAAAATTGCGCATTTTTGGTCGCATCAAATCCAGATTAATTGTAATAAAAAGCGATCAAAAAGTCATATATGCGCAATCAATGTACCGATAGAAAGATCACATCATGGCGCAAAAAATGACACCTGACACAGCCCCATAGACCAAAGGATAAAAGCGCTATAAGCCTGGGAATGGAGCGATTTTAAGGAACATATATTTTCTTTAAAAGGTTTTAATTTTTTACAAGCCATCAAATCAAATAAAAGTTATACATGTTACATATCGTTGTAATCGTAACAACTTAAGGAACATATATAACAAGTCAGTTTTACCCCAGGGCGAACATAGTAAAAACAACCCCCCCCCCCAAATAAAAAAAAAAACATTTTTTTTTTCAATTTCACCACACATATAATTTTTTTCTGGTTTTTCCGGCACATTTTAGGCAAAAATTACATCTGCCATAGCAAAGTACAATTAGTTGCGCAAAAAATAAGGGCTCATTTGGGTCTCTAGGTGGAAAAATGCAGGCGCTATGGCCTTATATACACGAGGAGGGAAAAACGAAAACGCAAAAATGAAAACTGGCTGTGTCCCCTAAGGGTTAAAGGGCGGCCATCCACTCAATTTCAACATTGTGTGAACAGAGCCTTTCTGTGTTTTCAATCCACTCCTGGTTTTGGTTGCAATATGAGGACCACAATACTGACTGAAATATACATAGTGTGAACCCAGCTTTAAAGTGTAACTGTCATTTAAATGTCACTTTGCCAGTATGAATAGTTAGAGCAATTTTTAAGGTTTAAAGGCTATACATTTTAAGAATATGAAGTAAAGTAAGTTTATTTATTTAAGGGGTATTCCAGCCCTAGATAAAATAGAAATTGACTGATTGGATGATATCAAAATAAAAAGGAAATAATACTCATCTGCAATGATCACCCGCAGCTGCTGTTATGATGTACCCTGGTCCTCAATGCTTCCTGACTCCTTTGGGGCTTCAAACCCCAGTGGCTATCTATTCAGTAGTCAATTCGTGGCCACAGCAGTGACCTGCCTAAGAATACAGCAGAGGAACCAATCAGATTATTTTTATTTATTTATTTCAACTTGCCCCAGCTGTATAAGAAATTGTTCAGTGACACATTTAACATATATGATGGTTGGGGTGCCTGTTATTACTGATATATTTTGGGCACGTGCTGACACATACTTTAAAGTGTCACTTTCATTTTGAAATGTCAAAACTTTTCAACAGTCAGGGTCTAGATGTTCAGACCCCCACAATCAGCTGAGCACTTCTTTCCCCATCTCACTCATTGCTGCAAAGGCTACAAAGGAAGTCTATGGAGCCCATTTTGAGCAATAACCAGCAAGACACGGAAGTATCACTTGGCTGATTGTTCTAGATCGGTGGGATCTAAACACCCAAAACCTAACTTAGCAAAACGCTTCACAGGTTATAACAACCACAGTTTAAATAAGTACAATATGAGGACTCTTAACAGTCTACACTTCTTTTCCAGGCTGATCATCTCACCAAGCGGGGAAAGCCACTTCCTCATCAAGAATCTTTGGAGATAGAGACTGTAGAGGAGAGGCCAACCAAGCGTTCTGTTCCCACCATTGAAGAACTTACTGAGATGGAGCGTTTAGAGGATTTGGACACATGCATGGTAAGTGATAGTGCTTTTTTTATATTATTGTTTTAGATGTACATAATTTATTTTAATTATGTTGACCTTTCTATAACATTTGTGTGTTTGTGTGTCAGCAGGACTTCAGTGCTTTAAGGGCTATGAGCACCTTTGTACAAAAATGCATAAGGGTCATGTTAGAAACTACATGTTTCCAAGCTTCCTAAGGTGGTGAGGGCCCTAGGGGTGGCCCCTGGGGCCTTTACTACCTTAGGAAGTTTGGGGGTGAATGCCTCCTATGTATCTTCCCTAAAACCTGGACTGCACAGCTGGGTGGCTGGAACCACCTCCATGCAGAGGAAAACAGTGAATGAGCCACAGCTCTGAACAATTGCAGTGGCTTCATCTTTTACAGGACTTGTAGGGGTCATAATCCTGCTGATCGAGCAGTGATGAAATATCAAAGTGAGAAGTAGGAATGCTGCTTTAAATTGGTGGCAAATTTAGAATATAATATATTTACAACATATAATATACCATTGTTCTCCATAAAGTCTTTGAAAACACTTGTTTTTCCTGCCACAAAGATGGAAGTGGATATCCTAGTTGAATAATGGGATTGTAAAATATTGATGTAGTAAACGACACTCTTTTATCATTCTGAGATGCATTACATAAAATCCACTTTCTTGTAGAATAATACACTCATGTACATAAATAGGTATTATGGTTATATAGCGTATACCATTTGGAGATTACAGATTGTGTCTTGTAACACTGTGCTCTATAAGCATCTTTATTTTATGGAATATATATTTGCTGAGATAACAGTTAAAGAAATTAGTTTTCTAGCTACTGCACATATATTCCAATATAAAAGGTCATTTAGATAAATGACCATTAGTTATAAAATTTGCAGATGAAGCAGACCAGTAAGGAAGCATTTTCAACTCACTGCAATAGTACAATGTTAAAGGAGTTATCCAGCGAAAAATCTTTCTTTTTCTTTCAAATCAATGAATTTGAGAACATTATGATTGTTTAATTATAGAGAACATCTAATAGTTTAATTTAATAATTGAGGCTATGTTCACACTGCGTATGAATCTGTACGCAGGGCTGACGCTGCCGTACATGTGCGGCTGAAACTACTGGCGTGGGAAAAATAGACATGCGGCCGGATGCGTACGAACCGCGAACTTACGCCCATAGTACAGTTATGCTTCCCTAGCTTGATTTGAAGCGATCTGACACAGGGCATTTACTTGGAAATCTTTGCCCAGCCCCGTAAACCACACAGAACCTTTTGGATCGAAAAATCAAGTTCAATTTGGCTGAAATAAGTACTTTGTACGTGACCGCATGGAAATCCACGGCCGTGAGTTGGAACATTTCCGTCCTCAAACAATGGTCTTGTTCATTTTTCACGGCGCCATATACGATCCGGCCGTAAGCTCATACGTAGTGTGCACTGTGCGGGCGTATATCGTATACTTTCAAGCGAGCGCATCAACCTCAAAACTACGTGGGTATATTCGCGGTTCGCACTACGGACGGATTCATACGCAGTGTGAACATAGCCTTACTTCAATTTAAAAATCTCAAGTCTTCCCATATTTATCAGCTGCTATATGTCCTGTAGGAAATGTTGTTTTCTTTCATTCTGACACGGTGCTCTATGCTGCCACCTCTGTCTGAGACAGGAACTGTCCAGAGTAGCACCAAATTCCCATAGAAAACCTCTCCTGCTCTGGACAGTTTCTGTCTCGGACAGAGATGTCAGCAGAGAGCACTGTGTCAGACTGAAAACAACATTTCCTGCAGGACATACTGCAGCTGATAAGTATGGGAAGACCTGAGATTTTTAAATAGAAGTAATTACAAATCTATAAAACTTTCTCAAACCAGTTGATTTGAAAGAAAAAGATTTTTGCTGGATAAACATTTAAATAGTCGGGACATGTCGGAGCCCATGATCAACATATGTTAGAAAATGTGATGATTTATATTCCTTCAGGTCAAGTAAGGTTACCGCGTGACCGGGATGCCCATTTTATCATTAAGGGTAAATTCACACAGGCGGATCCGCCGGGAGTCTCACACACGAAATCTGCAATACACGTATTATTCTTCTTATTATTAATACGTGTATTGCGGATTAGCTGCGGATTTCGTGCGTGAGACTCCCGGCGGATCCGCCCGTGTGAATTTACCCTAAAGAGGTGTTACCATCTTATAAAATTATCCCAAATTCACAGGGAGCCATAGAAATAGCTGATTAGTGTTCAGCAACTTCCTTAAAGTATGACTAGAGCAACATGTGCAACCCATCGCTACATTTCATTGGTAAAATGGGGCCCTCTGTTCCCAAGATAATGGGAGACTGCAGCAGTTGCATCCCCTGCGATCAGCTAGTTATCCCCTATTGTGTAATATGGATAACTTTTAGTTAGATGGTAATACCCCTTTAAGCAACTTAAAGAGACTCTGTCAGTAGGTTTAGGCTGTCCTATCTCAGCGTAGCATATACTAGTGACAGAGAAGCTAAACAGAATGATGCAAAGATATTCTCCTGAATAACATGGACAATGTTATGTGCATGAGCCCAGTAGTCCTCAATATTCATGAGAAGCAAAAAACTCCGCCCACCAGAGCTAATTGGCAGTTATCTATTCATGCTGTGTATAGCCAGTCAACTGTCAATCAGCAGTTGGAGGGCGGGGGGTGGGGAGTGGCAAGAATCCTATTCTCCTGCATATTAAATGATGTACGTAATACACCGATCTTTTCAGCATTTATGTCACTAGTTTATGCTGCCCTCATTTGAAGCAGGATAAACCTAGTGACAGATTCCCTTTTAAAGGGAACGTTTCATCAGAAGATGGCAGGCCCAGAGCCAGTCACAGCTCAGCTTTCATTATACCAGATGCTTTTTTTAAGTTTTTTAAAGTTCAATGGGCAGGCCTTTGCTACCTGGTGACATGAAATGAGGGAATGAACTCCTGAAGGGTGGTTTCAAGTACTAAAAATTAAGTAAATTAAGCTGACAACGCACATTAGATATATTTTGACTTTTGAGAGTGGCAGTGGCTTTCTGCTAAGACGTCTAACACAATACTTACTGTTACAATCCGGAGGTGTGCAGATTCCAGAGTAGCTTCACACGGACCGTATCACAGTGGATTTGATGGTGCGGATCCACAGCAGGTTTTATCTAAATAACTGAACACAACATCAAATCTGCGGATCTGCTGCGGATCCTGTACGTGTGAATGCACCCTTAGGGTGCGTTCACACCTACAGGATCTGCAGCAGATCTGCAGCAGATTTGATGCTGTGTTCAGTTATTTAAATGAAATCTGCTGCAGAAAATCAGCTGCAGATCCTGTAGGTGTGAACCCACCATTAATAGGACTTTATTTTACATGATCAGGTAGTTCACAACTAACATATAATATAATGCAAGGCAAAATATACATGTTGTAATAAGGACTTAAAGGGGTTATCAAGGATTAGAAAAAGCACAGCTACTTTCTTGCAAAAACAACACTGCCCCTGTCCTCAATTCATGTGTGGTATTATAATTTAGCTCCATTCACTTCAATAAGCATGAGCTGTAAAACCACACCCAAACTGAGGACAAGAATTGTCCTGTTTCTGGAAGAAAACGGCTATGTCTTTGTAAGGCTGTATAACCCCTTTAGGGAGGTACTATCCACAGTTTTTAAAAACTTAGTAGATTGACCGACATAAATATGGGACCCAAACTACAAAATGGGTTTCCCTTGACCCCCTTTTGTAGAGAGGTGGCCAGGAATGTGGCAATATGTGTATGGCAATATGATCTTTCCTCCTGGCAGTTGCTGCAATTTCTCCAGACAAGCACAGCTGCTAAAAGCAATAAAAGGTGTAAAAATTCAACACTTTCCTTCCACTTAAATATACAGTACATATTGTTTGACATTTATAAATGGATAGAAAGTAATTCAACATTTGTGCTGGTAAGATTGTGACAGTACAACTGTGGTACCCAACCCAGAAACTGTGTGGTGTCTGGGGCCCATGGAGAGCTGGGTAAGGGCAGTTGCAGTGTCACAGTAACAGGACCTTTTAGTCCTTACGCACCTTCCAGGTGTTTGGCACAAGGCAAGTGCTCGGATAGTGGAAGCTGTCTCTGGCCCTTGGGGCACACCCTATGTACCGTGTCTGGTAGTTTGGGTGCCTGTGGTGATACCTGTGCAATAATGTGAACAGATACAAGTAAATTGGATATTATTGTGGTTCTTTACTAACAAAAATTCTTCACATCAGTTTAAAAATACAGGGGGAGATGAAACTCTGCAACTGTCTCAGTTGCCCCTAGCAATTAATCAGATTCCACCTTTCATTTTGCAAAGAGTCTGTGAGGAATGAAAGGTGGAATCGGATTTTAGGAAGATTATTCACCCCTCTACCCTTGTGTTGTATGGAAACAGTCCTGAAATACTTTACTCTAGCAATGAGCGAACTTGCGGCAGATGAAGGTGTCTTGTCTCTCGATGCTCCTTCATTGCAATCCACTGTGTGCAAGGACAGACCCGGAGTAAAGGGGCCTCAGATACTTCAAGTGAAGTAACAGGATTTATTTAGCAGCAGAGTGGTTGACCACAAGACTTCTTTATTTATGAGATATTAAAATTAATATCAGACCTGGTACATAGCATTTTAGTAACAATGTAATAATTTGATTAATAAACAAGAGGTTTTATGGTCAACCACTGTGGTACTGGATGAATCCCTCTCGAATTTTGCTTAATGGCAGATCAAGCATTTCTGAAACAAGTACCAGCACAATTAAAAATGAGTCTGCAGTTAAAAGTACTTGCAGAGCTTACCGTGCTGAACTGCCAATCTCCATTAGCCAAGTAGACGATGATGGAACTTTTATCTAATGCTATTGTAAGAAAACATATCATGATAACGCCAGAAAGAAAAGTTAAATTTCCCAAATCATTTATGATAAGGGGTTACAGGACAGGTAAAAGCTAGGAGGAATTGGCCTTTAGGTTTGTACAGGCATTTTTATTTTCTCTTTCCCTCATTAAAGGGGTTATCCAGCATTAGGAAAACATTGCCACTTTCCTCCAGAAAACACACCACTCTTGTCTCCAGTTTGGGTGGAGTTTTACAACTCTGTTCCATTAAAGTGATTTGGGCGTAAATGGGTAATCTGGGTAACAAAAACAATATTGTAAACAATCCCAATACCACCCTATGTCTAATATACATGTATACACCCTTATCCACTCTGGACATGTAAAATAATGTACTCTTGGTCCACTTTGACCTTCCTCAGCTCCCACTTTCACCCTCCCTTTGTAGTCACAAAATATGTGATCTCCTCTCTGGAGGCTGGGTTGTCTGTCTATTGACTTGGTAGCCTGGCCCCCTGGAGACATTATCTGCATCATCTCCATGCACCTGTGCTGCTTCCATAGAGCCTAGGTTTCTGTAATATAAAATGTTATAGTTCTATCTCTGCTTGCTGTCAGTGAATGCAGGCATATGTATCTGTCTTTGTGTCACAGCTCTGCATATTGTAAGTGTTATAGATGTTGTTAGAGTCTGGATGGAACTAGAATGTTTTCACTCAGTCAGCAAGCAGAGATCTAAACCTACACTACACCCTCAACCCCAGTAAACAGATAGATACCCATCATGCAGCACATAGCTACACCATGCGTGCATCAGCTGTCCTACATCATCAGCTAGTATAGAATACATATTGGGGTGATGTGATCCAAAATCAGGGAAAAAACAGTCCTGTGTTTACTGTATAGCATTAATGACCGCAATGGGCAGGAAAGAAAGCTAAGGGGGCGAGTACGCAAATGGACCAATCAGGGAGATGCATGATGGGAAATGTAGTTTTCTATCTTGGTTATAGATCGCCTTTTAGAAAAACTTGTAACTCAGGGATGGCAGCAGCTAGACAGGAGGCAGCTCAGAGGGACTTGGTGAGTAAGACCAGCTAGCATTTAATTTTTTTCGCTCTTAGGTGGATAATCCCTTTAATTGCAAACCTAACCTGAACTGGAGACAAGAGTGGTGCTGTCTCTGGAAGAAATTAGTCATGTTTTTTTTAACACTTAATAACCCCTTTTAATAAATTGGTTTGATAATGATGGAATAATCTTTCTGGTTCATAACATATCTTGCCACAGAGCAAATAGTATAAATGCGGGGTGAACTAAGTGCAAGGACAATATAAAAAACAAATAACTGCTAAATTACATGGGCACTGAACCCTGGCTGAACCCTCTGGTTCTCAGGACCAGGGGATACCCCCACCAGGACCACTCTTGTGGAGCATCCTGGTCCCCGCTAGGAGTAGAAGTCCTCTTTCCACATACTGGAGCAGGTTAGAGGGTAAAGGCCTAGAGGGCACTTAGAGGCTGCTCTCTTCAAACTAGTTTGGTAGCACAGCGGGTCCACTTCCACTACCTGTTATAGGTTCTTTATATACCTAATGTGCTTATTTCTTCTGTATGTCTTCTGAGAGTCTATAAAAAAAAATTAAATGGCTTACTCAATTCTTTGAGCAGGTTTATTTGGAACTGATCCTACATAAGCTTCTAAGACAATATACTATTATCAAGCAGAGCTTATAATAAGGGACTATGATGGACCTGTCCTCTGGCTCTCTAGATGCAGGAAAAGCCATCGCCGCTCCAGTGGCACAGCCTCCAGGCTCTTGTGCTTATTCACTTCATTAAGCTGTCAGTCAGATCAGCAATACACTTGGCACACATGCCATTGAGAAGATGGCTCACAACAAATGCATCACATTCTTAATCCTTAAGGACAATGAAGCAAACTTTAATGTGGACTGACTTGAGAAAATTACATGAATCTCTGTGATACATCATGGAAGCTTCTGTGATGGTACTGTATTAGTCTAATATGCAGTAATGCTGGTTGTACTTAAACAGTGCAATATATTGAAATCACTGTCAAATAATAGCTGTAAAATTAAACATACAGTGGTACCTTGGTTTAAGAGTAACTTGGTTTAAGAGCGTTTTGGTTTAAGAGCTCACAGTTTTTCAAAATTGTGACTTGGTTTAAGAGCATTGCTTTGGTTTAAGAGCTCCCTGTGCTGGGTGGGAGCGCGAGTGGAGGAGGGCATGGTCTGCATAGCGGGGTCTACAGCCCTGTACTCTGACCCAGGAAGTCTCCCCACCTTCCAAATCATGGCAAATCCACTTCAGGCTGGGGCTTACATCAGGGGACAGGACTGTGGGAGTAATCTCTCTCCATAGCTGTAACCCCTCTCTCCCCAGAGAGCGCTGCATGTATGTGTCCACATATGCCCTGCTCATTCCTTCATGCTCCCTGCAGTCTCTGTCCGCCCTTGTGTTTCCCATCCTCTCCATTACTGTACAGTAACTTATAATATCACATATTCTGCTGTTTCTGAATGTTTGTTTCATTTGTTTTACATGTTATTCAGAATAATAATCATTATTTTTGGGGTGTGGAACCAATTGTCTGCATTTCTTTGATTTCTAATAGGAAAATTTGCTTTGGTTTAAGAGTGGATTTGGATTACAAGCACGGACCCGGAACGAATTATGCTCGTAATCCAAGTTACCACTGTATATGTCGTTCGGAAGTGAAGCAACCATGGTATTCCTGTGTGAAGGCCTAAAGGGGCTTTCCTGGCTAAAGCCTTCTGCTCCCCAGTGCTTATTTTCTGACGTTTCAGATCTCGGAAGTATCCCTTCTGAGAAATGAAGAGGCAAAGTCACGATCATCACATTGGGGCAAAACCACACCGTATGCAATGTCCTATAGCTGCACAGTGTGTCTGATGTTGGGGTGACACTGTGCAGCTATTGGAAATCGCAATTTAGACCCGCTCAGGTGGTGGGGCCAAAAAACTTTCAGCACCAGGGAGATGAAGGCTGTAGCCCTCCTCTGCTTCCTGGATATCCCCTTACTGTAATAGGGTGGATCAACAATATGATTTCATACAAAAAATATATATATATAGGTGAATAGATGAAATATAGGCAGTCAGTCAGTAGACTTAAAGGGGTTGTCCGGCGAAAATCTTTTTCTTTCAAATCAAATCTGGTGTCAGAAAGTTGTATAGATTTGTAATTTACTTCTATTAAAAAAATCTCAAGTCTTCCCATACTTATTAGCTGCTGTATGTTATGCTGGAAATGTTTTATTTTCATTGTGACACAGTGCTCTCTGCTGACATCTCTGGCCGAGACAGGAACTGTACTGAGCAGGAGAGGTTTTCTATGGGGATTCCCATAGAAAACCGAGACAGAGTTTCTGTCTCAGCCAAGATGTAAGCAGAGAGCAGTGTGTCAGACTGAAAATAAACTAACATTTCCTGCATGACATACAGCAGCTAATAAGTCTGGGAAGACTTGAGATTTTTTAATAGAAGTAAGTTATAAATCTATATAACTTTTATGATATCAGTTGATATGAAAGAACTGGTATTTACTGTGTTTTGCTGATAGCAACACTCTGACAACACATAGCACAGTACATCTGTATTTGCTGATCAGCCATTGTTAGAGTTTTTGTCTTTTCCTTGGTTTGGGATCTGAAGAGGAAGTATAGTAAAAATATATACAGCAACCTGAAGAATCTGTGAGATTATTCCAGTGCTAGAACATGGTTACTAGGACATAGCAGATGTTACTAAAGCATATGGAAGCCAGCAGCAACTTCTGCTGCTGCTAAAGTCAGTTATCACTTTTAACTGGAGGCAAAGGTGCTAAGGAAGAAGACACAATGAAGGAGGAAGAGTGTAAGGTAACATGCTATCAGTTTATGACTACTAAGGACATACACTTTAGCATATTGTTACTATGTGGTCCTCTGATTTATGTATACTCCACATTCACCAGTAATGCAGAGGTTTATATTAACATAATGTACATTATTATTATTATTATTATTTTATATTAATGTGATTTGGTTATAGAAGTTGTGAACAGAGTAAAGATCCTTCCACCTGGAATAAGGTTTAGGCTATGTTCACACAACGTTTTTTTTCAAGTAAAGAATGGACAATGATTGCAATTGCCTCAGCGTCCGTTCTTTACTGCAGGGGCGGCATTGCATTGAAGTCAATGCAATGCCGTCCGCTGTGTTCATGCATCGTTATTCTACATCTTTAGAATGGGCGTTAGAATAATGTGCCTGTCAATTATTTCCGCACGCTGTTCACTGAACAGCGTTCGGAAACATCAGCTGTTCCCACAACGCAATGTGCAGCGCGGCCGCACATGGCATTGGAGTGAATGGCACAGCCGCCGGTGCCCGCAAATCAATTGGGAAAAAAGAACGTGCCTGCAGCCGATACGGATTTATCGACTGCAGGAACGGGCTGAGTGCAGCCCGGCAGCCGGCTGTTCAACAGCGTCTGTTGCTTTGCAACGGATGCTGTTAAACGGCGTGTGAACATAGCCTAATACAAGTTTTTCCGCCTGATTAACACAATTGTAGATGTTTTACCTGTAAGAATGTAAACATTTCAAGTGAAAGTTTCACAGGAAATCATTATTTAGAAGAAATACATGTTTAGGCTATGTTCACACTACGTAAAACAATGGCCGTAGTTTTCACCGCAAAACTACGGCCGTTGTTTTGAGGAAAGTACGATACAGCAATTAGTACGAACTACGGTCGTACGATGCACACTGCGTATAAGACTACGGCAATAGTTCGTACGGACCCGTGAAAAATTTAAATGACATTTATTTGCGGCCGGTAATGTTACAACTACGGCCGTGGATTTCAGTACGGCCGCACACGTAAAATTTATTGTAATAAATTTGATTTTAATGTAAAAAATTTACCGAGTGGTTTATTCGGCTAGTCGCAGTGATTAAATTAAATGACATGTTTCAGCCCGATTTAAAAACATGCTAGAAGGCAATATTAAACAAAATAACGGCCATTGTTTTATGTAGTGTGAACATAGCCTTAATATTGTTGATACTTGCTGCTATGGTTACCCCAGAACACAACTGAATAACTTCAGCCGAATAGGCCTCATAGCCAAATGTTGTGCGTATTCTAGTGAAAAAAAAATAGAAAACATGCCCGTGGACCATGTAGTCACCATGTGGGGGTTGTGAGTGCATATTTGTGCATGCCTGTTTAGTTATATTGTATGTGTGTGGTACAGGTGAGGCCTTTAAAATCTTTATAAATGCTCTTGTTATTTTAAGACTAATATAACTAGTAGAACTAGAGGAATGTCAGCTTGGAGAGCAAGTGACCACTCTAAGCAATAGTAACCAACTACATGCTAAAACCCATCATAGAACTTTAAAATGTCAGGAGAAACTGCTACCAGTGAAAGGGCAAATCTCATTTGCACATAACTGTGATATTGGATTATTACTATGCTACAAAAAATTCTACTGCAGATGACACCAGCAGAAAAGCACATATACAGCAATCTGTTAAGAGCTGTAGTTTTTCTTTCTTCTTTAAGGGTGGGTTCACACTGAGGAATCCGCGCGGAGAAGTTCCAGCGGATTTCGTCGCTCCCCCCTTCTTATGGCCGCGCACATCTCTGCCTTTGCCATAGACTCCATTCTATGCACAGGTGGATTCCACCGTCCGCCAAAAGAATTGACGTCAATTTTTTCGGCGGACAGTGGAGTTCACCCGACCATAGAATGGAGTCAATGGGACGGGCGGAAATGCGTGCGGGGCGAGCGACGGAATACGCAGGAGCTTCTCCACGCGGATTCCTGTGTGTGAACCCACCCTATGAATGAAAGCAAACCTTTAGCTTTACAGGCATGATGGGAATTGTAGTTTTACAATAGCTGGGTGGCCAAAGGTTCCCCTTCTCTTGCCTAGAATAATTTCTAGAAGTGAATCTTTGGCCAGTATAGGTAAAGTACAAAACATTTCAAAGTGAGAGAGAGCGACAGGCACACAAAAATGTTCTGCTATTTCTAGCAGGTGTTTTACTGCCTCACCTTAGGATCTGCAGAAACACTGCTTATTACTGCTGTGTTATGTCCTCCATGCTGCTGCTTTTGTATACAGTATGTGTTATAAAGAGAGAGAGAGAGATGAGAGCAGGATCTGCTCTTCACTGTATGTGCAGGGTCATCTGACAGTTCAAAATGGAGCCTACAGAGGGGGAGATTGGTGAATAGTCATATAGTTGTAGCAAATGATCTTTCACAGTCTCTTGCCAGTCTCTATTTTCTGGCCTACATTAATGACATTTGTGCTCACTGCAGTCAATTACAGACACTGAGTCTTAGGGTCAGAGACTGATGAGAATAAGGGAAGTGTTACCTCAGGAGCACCAGAGAATTAGAAATGTTAAAGGGGAACTAACAACTAACAGGTTACACTAATCTAATCTACTAATAGCCCCCTTATAGCACCAGGGACACTAAGGAGGATGGTATGTGCCTTACCTTCCTCCTCGGTCCCGGTCCCGCACTATTATTCAGGGTAATCAGAGGTCCATTAGGAGCACTGCCACGCCAACCAGCCCCCCCTTCTAATGATAATTAATGGAGGGAGCAGGCTGGATGACGCGGAAGTGCTCAGAACAGGACTCTTGAGCGGAGTTTACCCTGACTAACAGCATGGGACCGGTGCCGAGGAGCAAGGTAAGACCCAGACCTTCCTCCTCAGCATCCTGGGTGCTATAGGGGGCTATCAGCAGGTTAGATTCATCTAACCTGCTGATAGCTCCTCTTTAAGCTGCACTCAGACGTTCCCAATCAATAAACTATAGTGCATGAGGGGGGAAATTCAAATGATAACTATAAACACCTACAAAATGATAACCCACCACACAATAAAAAAAAATGGCAACAATAACAAATAGTTACTTACACATTTTTCCCAAACAGACCTGTATACAGATGGATAGCAATGAGGCAGGGACCTCCATCTCAGACCTCCACACAGTTCGCCTTTGGCTTTGTCAAGAGGTAGTGTTGTGTTTGTTTGTTTTTTAAAGGAGAATTCAGAGGAAATCCACCACATGTAAATTTAGCCTTACAACACTACAGTAATTCCTAGGCTGCAAAGTCCTCTCTATTCTCACATTTGCACCCATCTCTATGATCAGCACAAGAAGGAAACTAAATCACCAGTGTTCATCCTCCTGTTATGGTTGGGTTGTGACTATAGTGTTAAGCCATTTCAGAGGAAACGGTGCCCAGTTTTCTAACTAGTACAGAAGTTAGCGACCGTTATGCTATTCCTTGAAAAGACACACAATTCTTTAGGTAAAGTTACCTAGCATTACTTTAGCCCACAGATGACTGTCTCCTTGTCAATTGATTGTAGTCAAAAGCTAGTATGGATTATACTGGAAGGTTGGAGGTCCGAACCTGCCGAGGTTCGGGTTCGTACGAACCCGAACGCTCTGCAGCAGATTTCCGCTGTCTGCCCGCTCCGTGGAGCGGGCGGATCCAGCGAGAGTAACGCCCGGAAAACTGGGATACAGCCTATGGCTATGGCTGTATCCCAGTTTTCCAGGCGGTCCTCCTGCTGGATCCGCCCGCTCCGTGGAGCGGGCAGACAGCGGGAATCATTACCGAGGGTTCGGGTTCGTACCATCCCTAGTTGGAGGCTCAAATGTGGTATATGAACCTCTCATAGGCCCAGATAACATTACTTATGTTGGGTGTTGGGGGATTGTTCTGCATCTGCCTCGTGTTTCAGAGGACATAATAACATGTCGCTTTGTGTTTTTGATTGATTTTCTTGGACAACAAACTGTTAGAAATCAATAAAAGTCAGATTCTGGTCCACTACTGCCCTCCAGTGTTATCTCTACATCTGTTCGGTACAAATGGGCAACTGAGATATGCCTTCTGTAACTTTCTTGCATGTCATAACAACATGTTGGGCCGCAGTTGGGTAGAGTATGGGGCGTGAGCGTCCCAGGGAAGAAATGCTATCTCCATAAAAAGCACAACAATATATTGAGCTAAATCAGCTGGAATAAGTTCAGATGAAATCTTAGCACAAAAAAACATCAACCTGGAATGGAATCAAATAAAATATTACAGGCAATTGTGTTACTACTAGTCCAATAGCTCTCGAGTGCGATGGGGGCGCTTTGCAACCTGTTCATTCTTTTATCTTTTGATTTATTTAAACTGTTTCATATATACAAAGCACAGATAAATGTAACTAAAGCACTGGTAGTTTTAATATATACCTGAAAAAAAATTCTTGAAAGCCTTGTGGCAGTATTTATCACACTTTTAAAAAGAACCAAGCTTCCTTCAGTGAAATACAATCCACTATGAACATGGCAAATTGTGTTATTGACTGTAGAAATGTATGTGATTAGTGGTTTGTGCTAAAGAAATAGTCAATAATCATGAAGAACAGTCGACTCTCTTCATTTTATCCAACATTTACCTAAACAAATGTGCTACTCTGTAACCAAATGTTATATAAATGATTGATAACTCTCTCCCTATCACCCCATCCCACAACCACACACAATGGCCCCTGCTCTGGTGCAATTTCTCCCCCATGTTACCAATTCATTTAAAGGGAACCTTTCATCACATGCTGCCTCAACCACAAAACACTGGAGCAGTTCTTACAGGAAGAAGCTGCACAATTACTTGTGACTCAGGCAGCATGAAAGTTATGATAGGAATCCTTTCAATGTGTGCTTTCAATTAAAATGGGTATTCCGGGAAAAATTTACTTTTCCCTTATCCACAGGATAGGGGAAAAGTAGGAGATTGTTGGGATTCTGACCCCTCCCCCCCCCCCCCCCCCCCCCCGGCGGCTCTGTTATGAATAGAGTCGCAGGTCTATTCAATTCCTATGCAGCAACAGAAAAAGCAGAGTACATCGCTCTTCCAAAGTACGCTTTTTCCGTCGCTTCATAGGAATGAATAGACTTGTCGACCCAAGGCTCTATTAATACCAGAGCCTTTGGGGCTCAATATAGAGATTGCTGGGGGTTCAAGGGTCAGACCCCCGCGATCTCCTACTTTTCCCCTTTTCCTAGAATACCCCTTCAAGGTTTCACCATTGCATTGACCACACCTACTCCTGTGATAACATACAATTACAATTGACCACAGGAGTCCAATATCCGACAATAATAAATGGAGGTGCTCTACACTGAGAGTGTGTTCAAACTGAGGAATCGGCACAGAATTTCAAGCAGCTTCTGCATCAAAATGCAAAATGAAATTTCGCCTGTAAAATATAAACCTTTTTATTTTCCATTGTGTATAAGGGGCTTTCCGCTTATTTGTGCAGGAAAATTCCATTGAACGTGTCAATTCTTTGGGCAGATTCCGCTAAAGGAATCCTATAGAAGTCAATGGGGCTTTAATTCTCCTTGAACTCTGCTCAAATTCTGCTCCTACTCTGCCAAAGCTGAATAGGTGAGAAATTTCAAGCAGAAAACTTTCCTCTTTAGTTCCTCACCTATTCTTCGTGGATTCCTCAATGGGAACATATGAGGTTTATTTTATTGAAAACAATCAAAGCAAGTAATATTCGGATCTAGAAGACCTTTTTTAGACAGTAATTGCATAGGAATCAAGGGAGATAGTAATAGCAGCGTATCGGAGAATGTGGCGATCCATGCCATAAAATTTACTTTATCTGCTCACCATCTTAAAGTATGGAATCACTGGAAATTAGAGGGGTTCACAGGCCTTGCTTTTCTAAGCATATTATTAATCTGTATGATTAATGTAATTGGGAAAAAAATTCTCTTTCTTTTAAAACCTGTATTAGTTTTACATTTCACGCATACTTGTGAATATTCCACCCCTGGGAACATACTGTACATTCATACAGTAGGTAGGTAGATGTGGATTCTGTTTTGGAAAAAGTGCAGTCTACGCCACTTTGGGACAATGGTAGCCTTTGGTCATTTTCCATGTTATTACTAACATCTAAAGATGATGCGTTCACACTGTTGTGAATTATTCAGCATATTCCTCAGGCTATACCTGAATGCCTGTAACAGATTCTAGATATTGATCATAACAACTTATTACTGCACTTTGTACTTATTTGTCAGTCATAGTATAGAAGCCGTGTAGGAGTCCACTTTTATTCCTGAGAACATTATCTCTGTGGACTTACATGGCTGAAGTAGGAATACTTGTGATCCCATGTAAGTATAGCTAGATATCAGCTTCATACAACATCTATGTCAAACAGAGGTTTAATATGGAACCCATAGAAGACGGGACAGTACTGTACCTCAGATTGGCCATTGCATCATATAGAATTCTACAGAAGTTTTTGGTTTACGCAACAGGAAAAAAATGGTGTGAGGGTTTCCTCTTCCAGAAGCATTTATTCATGGGGGTAAAGGTGTATTCAACGTTATTTTTGTACCTATGTTACATTTCCAAACCATTAATATAAAATATGTATACAAAAACTGTATACATACAGTAAATGTTTACATTTTAAAATGTTTCTATATTCTGTAAAAATGTGAAATTGTAAGTATTTGACAAGGGTATCTCTTAGGTTATGTTGTAGTGAGGATTCCAGTATTCTGTTCTGTGCACAATGTGAATAACTGCTGAGATTATTGTGTGACTGTCGCAGCATATGATTTAATGTCAGATGATGTTGTAGAGGCACATATCCTCCCTTCACCTGTCAGCGGAGGATATGATGATGCCACCACTGCTACGTGAGCAGAAGAGAATGAAGTATATTACTGTCTTTCCCTCTTTTCTTCCCTCTAACGGAATGTATCTTCCGTTTTATTTAATTTTTGTTCTGTCTTTCCCTCTGCCTTGTAGAAATTAGGTTTTCTCTCTTCTTTATTCACATCCTGTCTCTTTCTTTTTGCTGCTTGGAGACTCTCTGCTGTAGAAGTGTAAGTACTTTTCTTTTTTTGTGGCTTTCCCTGTGTCTTTTACTTTCATGCTTCATTTATCTCTCTGCTGAATGCCTGGCTCCTGGGTGATAACAAACATGTCTTCCTGTGGTTAGTCAACTAATAATGCTGCATGGCTAGTGAATCATTGGCTTGGAAGCAGTAAATATACATTTCTGCACGCTGGAGATTAGTTGCAGTCCGGAAACTGAGCACAAAAATGTTTGTCCTTCTTATGTAATGTTACTGTGCTAGCTTTATGGGTGTAGGGAAACATTTGTGTTGCATGATGAAATTAATTGCAGTCGTGTTATTGTCTGTATAGTATAAAGCCTAGTTACAGTCATCTAGCTCCTAGCAGAGCAAGATTAGTTCTTGTAAGAATCATTAAAGGGTTTGTACATGCAAACCTGCTGATATGTACCAGTAGTGGCAGAGTTCCTGATTCCAGCACAGGTCTTCTTATTAGTAAATTAGTCTGTTTGGTGTGCTGGGGCGTTCCTAGGCCCCTCAGTGCACTGTCCCGCCACCCACTGGCTTATGTGTCCTCTCTTACTTATGTATAAATCTATGTATGAATAGAAACGTCTCTCTCACACTTGTGCAGTAAAAACGCCCATATAGATCTGGTCCGAGGAGGGAGATGTGGATACTTATACATAGATGAATATGTATAAGAAGGAGGGGTTGTATGAGCCGACGGGTCAGTGAGTGCACCAAGGGGCCGAGGAACACCCCCAGTGCACCAAACATACGAATTTACATATTGGCTTTGAAAATGGGTACATATGAGCTGATTGTTTCCCTTTAATGTTGAAGGTTGTTTTTTAGGCCAAATTAGTTGATGAATGATCCTTATGGTGCATTTACACAGGCAAATTTATCCGACAGATTTTGGAAGCCAAAGCCAGGAATGGGTTTGAAAAAGGAGAAAGCTCAGTCTTTCCTTTATGACACGTTCCCTGTTTATGGTCTGTTCCTGGCTTTGGCTTCAAAAATCTGTCAGATAAATCTTCCTGTGTAAACGCACCATCAAGATAGATCATTAATATCAGATTAACCAGCATTCCCCACTAATAGACTGTGTACCAGAGCTGTGGCACTGCCGTACACAGTAAAGAGAGCAGGAAGCAGACAGAGCCAAGCTGGGTTACTGCACCTAAGCTCCTGTTACAGTGAATAAGAGTTGAGCTGCAGAAACGCAAATTGGCCACAAGTCATGGAGCCATCTGTTTATGCTCTGTTTACTGCATATCGTGGCACTGTATCTCTGGTACTGGAATAGTTCATCAATGAATTTTGCCTATAAAACCCTTTTAAAGTTTACACAACGTTGTGTTTTGGCTGTATGTGGACTGTATTTTTGGGCAGTTGTCAGTTTGAAGCAAAAATATGGCCAGACTGGACTGTCAGATTGAGGCAAGAATATAGCCATATCTTTGTAATTAAAGTCGTATTTTTGCCTAAAAATGATGGTCGTAAAAAAAAAAAAAAAAAGTGACATACAGGCGAAATAGTTGTGTGAACATAGCTTAAAGGTAATAAAAGTAAAATCATAGTGCTTGAAGTAATTAACTCACATTGAAACATATTACCTAACATCTGGAAAAGGAGCCAGGAGCAACCAGGATGATTATGTTCTTCTCAACCATGTCTTTTTTTTTTTTTTTTACCATTAATTTTTTTTTTCTCACCATTTCCTTTTTTTAAATTAGTTATAAGAAGCTTCCATGCCACTTATATTGCCATGTCACGTCAATAGGTTGTAAACAAGTTCTAGACCTGTATGGTACTACAAACAAGTTCAGAGTAAAACAGCACCATTGTAAACAAGTGTCCAGGGTTACCGTAAAGGAAGGCTTGATCGGGGTCCTTTCCACAATACAGCAAAATGTAATTATTCTAGCACTCCCAACTGGTTGTATTCAAATGGTGCAGTTTATTGCCAAAAAGTGGCAAATAATGTTTCAACCCTTTCTCAGGTACAGCTGCAGGAACATCTCCCCCCGCCGGGACTCCATTCCTGTCCGCTACTGTAGGGGGATGTGAGAAGTGGAATCCCGGGCGAGGGAGAGAGAGACAGCGTGGAAACACAGTGCTGGGCGCCAGATAGTTTGAACTTGCCACCGCTCGGGGAACATCAGGCAGGTCCCCTCAGGTGAGGTGGGGAGTGGGCACGCTGGGAAAGGTGTCCCCGAGCTGGGGGAGAGGGGCGGCAGAGCTACCTGCAGCAGGGAGAGAGAGGCAGCAGCAGAGACCAGGAAGAGAGCCAACACTGAAGGAGAGGACACTGAGCATCCCCCTGCCCTCATCCTCTCCAGCAGCCACAGCCCGTACAGCTCTGGGAGTCGGGTCGTGACATCACCATTTTATCCATGAGGTGAAGCCGTGATGCAGTAGTAAGTGCAGGATAAAAAGCCCTTTATAAGCATTTCCTGTAATAAGTGTATATTGGGGGACAATATAATACTTTTGGGGGGCAATATAATACTTTAATAAACATTTTCGCCGGACTTCTCCTATAAGAAACCTCTTCATATACTCATACAGTGCACTTTTAAAAATCCTAGAAAAATAGATGTACTTGAGAAAAGCCCTGAGATTAAAACATTTTGGGTTTTTCTTTTTTTGTTCCTTTTTTTGCCATTTTGTACAAATACGCACCATTTGAACATTAAAAGTTGGGAGTGCTGCAATAATTAATTTTTTGCTGTGTATGTTCCTAGAGAACATGAAGGACCCTAGAAAAGCTGTAAGTCCTAGTCATCCAATTGTGCACAGATGTATAAACTAAGGCAGGATATAGAATTGCATCTTAAGTTGTTACAGCATTCTCTTTGTTTTACTTGGTTTGATTAAAAAACAAGACAAATAAAGGCTTTTGCAACATTGAGAAACTGGAATTGGCTCTGCTCACCATACAGTAGATTGTCTCATAATACCACAGCAAGCAACACTAAAATATGAAGTGTATATTGCCAGGGAGGATTATAAACTTTTGCAATTTTCACAGCTGAAGCTGTAAGGTCATTGTTTTCTTTAGCAACAGATATTACATTCCTGGATTCAGTTTTCCTGTAAAGCAGAATGGAGGACATTTATCAAAATGAATGCAAGGGTATTTTCATGTGCAACTAAATTGTTGCAGGTTTTCCGCTACTGCAAGAAGCTAGATTATTAGATTATTACCCTTAAAAAATAAAAATAAATAAATACATGTATGTGCATATTATGGAAACCAGTCTGATTCCTTCTCGCTTTGTATTTAGATTAAGGCTATGTTAACACACAGTAAAATACGGCTATCATTTTGATGTAAAAGTACAGCTGTATTTTTAATGTAATGCACAAGCCACAGAGAACATTGTGTTGGCACTATCCTTAGGGTACTATTACACGGAATGATAATCGGCCCTATCCGGACGATTATCATTCTGTGTAATAATGATCGTTGATATAGGTTCTAACCTAAAATTGTCAGGCGCCGACCGTGCATCGCTACCTTTAATAGCAGTGAGCAGCCGGCGCTGACGAGTAGCAAACAAGAATACATTACCTGTCCAGGCTGCAGGGCTCCTCTTGCTCTGCGCTTCTCCCCTGGTCTCCATCTTCAGAGCAGCCTGTCTCAGCTGACAAGCCGCTCAGCCGCGGTGGTCATGGCCAGTGATTAGCTTCAGATTGGCCTCTCTAAGCTGACAGGCCGCTCAGCCAATCACTGGCCAGGACCGCCGCGGCTGAGCGGCTTGTCAGCTGAGACAGGCCGATCTGAAGCTAAAGCGTGCGGGACCCAGGGAGAAGCACAGAGCAAGAGGAGCCCTGCAGCCTGGACAGGTAATGTACAAAGTTTAAACAAGGACTGCAAGGACATCGGTAACTATGTCCCTGCAGCCCTTGTTAAATGATTATCGGGCCATGTAAAAGACCCAGTAAACGCTCGTTTACGCTTATTATCGGGCCTTCACCGGCCTGTGCAATAGGACCCTTATTGAGTCCAGCAATTAATCCATTTTTATGCACAGTGTTAATGCGACAGTGGTGGAACATATAGTGTGAGATGCCAGTACCTGGTTACAGTCCCTATGCACAGCAAACACATCCAGTGGTGCAGATCCAGCTAGCAGAAATTCACAGTTCATATACTGTAGCACAAGCCAAAAAAGAGCAATAGATCACACTCTCCATCCCAAAGTGTGTTCTTCATTGTGGGGTCTTCAGGACTTTAATGTACTGAAGACCCCACAATAAAGAACACACTTTTGGATGGCGAGTGTGATATATTGCTCTCTTTTATGGCATGTGCTGTTTTTTCTATGTAATAATGTGTTTCATGACCGCTATCAGTGTACATGTCGTGTGCATGTCAAGAGAGTTTTAAGTAGGACTGACCACTTGACCGCATAGCCCAGAATAAGTTCACGTGTATAAATAACAAGTTTCCTGGAACAACTTTGTATCAATCTGCTCTGCTCCTCTCACTCTATAACATGATACCTGCAGAATGGACTGCATTTTCAGTGTGACAGGGAGCCCTTAAATAGCCACATTTATTTGTTTCTAGACAACTATTGACTGTATTTTTTAAGACATATATGATCAGTCAACAGTTAGCACTCCTTCTTTCATCTTTGTCTGGGTTTTTTAGGCCACGCTGCTATAACCTCCAAGTCTTTCAATAGCAGAAAGTATACTAATTAATTGCTACATAGTGTATCCATGTATAGTGAGCACTGACCATAGGCATTCAGCATCCCCCTATGATTGTTGGCTGTAGTCTCTCCGTGGAATAGGAGCGGCGTCAGCAAACTGCTGCTATCTGCTATGGACTGTCCAGACGATCTAGCAATCACCCGGGCAGCCCCCCCCCCCCCCGTACTCACCTGCTCGCTGCCGACGTGCCGGCAGCGAGCGGGGAAAAAGGAGCTGACAACGCTCGTTTGCTCCTCTCAGTCGCCTTGTGTAATAGGGGGCTTAAGTATCTAGTAAATGTGTTTTAGAAGGTGGCATACAGACTATATGCAATTTGGCACATGCACATGTTTATCTGTAGAATGATTGTATTGTACAGTATGTAAAATTGATATATTAATACATTTTAATATAGCATGCTGTACATAAATATATTACAGTTAAATTCAGGTTGGAATGAACAACTTATTGTTTACAATGAGTAAAAAGCGTCTGCATTATGTGATGTGCATGTTACCTGGTGATGAACCATCTCTCTACGTGATTGTCCTTATCCTATGCATCTGGTAACAAGTAATGTTTAATAAAGTGCTGACAATGTTGTATGTGAGAACATGAAAATATATTTTTAAGAGGAAGAAAGCCACAATCTTTCCATTGAGCTTCTTTTCAGGAAGCCAATTGTCAGCATGGTATGGCCCTTCCTCAATCATCCTGCATTTCCATACCGGTTGGTCTTCTAGTTTGAGGTGAATCTCTATTATATTTCTATTGTATTATATTATTATAAAATGAAAAGCAGCAGGAATACCGTTTCACCGCATGCATTATTTTAGTTACTTGTATTGTCAGTCTTGATGAATTTTTCTTGCTAGAAATCTATATTCTCCACAGAAGCCTTTTTTGCCTTTACAATAAATTATTGATGTAATTATTGTAGATGACTCCCAAGTCCAAGAGAAAGAGTATTCACAGCAGAATGCTGCGTCCTGTGTCCAGAGCCTTCGGTGAGTACATTGAATAAGTGCCAACTGATTACTAACAGAATATAGAACAAATAGCACACAGTGACTTGTAGGATGTTTTCTTTAGAGATGAACACAACTCACTCTTGCTCAAGTCTATCATTTGGCATTTGAATACCGATTGCCTAAGAAGTTGGATGCAGCCCTAGGGAGTCCTGGAAAACATGGATAAGGCCTATGGCTATATCCATGTTTTCCTGGACTCCCTTGGGCTGCATCCAAAGTTCTTCTCTAGTTTGTATGATTGTGACCTATGATGGCTAAAAACCTTTTATCTTCATCTTCTTAACTTCTACTTTGTAAGAAATGGAGTTCGACCTGGACAAGGCACTTGAAGATGTCCCAATACACATAGAAGATCCTCCTTACCCTTCCTACAAGCTGGATAAGCGGTCATCCAGTCTCATAGCAGAGTTGCCGTCAGAAGAAGGGAAAAAGCTTGAGCACTTTACTAAATTACGACCAAAAAGAATGAAGAAACAACAACCCAGCAAATTAAATGTTAGTAAATGGTTTCATTTTACTATATAATACTATAAAACTATGTAATACCTACTCAAAGGGGTTATCCAGGATTAGCTAAACATAGCTGCTTTCCTCTAGTAGCAGCGCCACTCCTGTCCTCAGTTTGTGTGTGGTACTGCAGCTTAGTTCCACAGAAGTTGTAGTATCACACACAACCTGAGGACAGGTGTGATGATGTTTTTGGAAGAAAGCAACTATGTTTTTCAAGTCTTGGATAACCCCTTTATATGCCTACTTGGATTTACATGTTCTTTGTCAAGATGGCAAGTTACTGTACAACTTTTCTCTGGACATTCCTCCTATTTACCCTCCAAAATTGGATAGTAAAATGGAAAGAAACACCAGTACATTTTTTTCTCTCTCCGGCATCATTGTCTGCATCAGACATGTCAAAAGTTATTGATCACAGCGGATTGGATTGCTGACATCTGCTGTAATCAGAGGATAAAGCAGTGGAGAGATCACAGCAACAGAGTCCACTGTAAGTCTATGAGGTCTAGGAGAAATACTGACGAAGTGTGCGGGCGGTCAGAAAGCATTGCGCTGCTGTGATCTCTCCATGGCTATATCTTCTGGCCAGAGTGGGTGTCAGCAGTGAGACTCGCTGTGATCAGTAACTTTTCACACGTCTAATAAGATGGAAAAGCAAAAAAATGGCCTGCAGAAACAATATTACTATTCACACTGTGAAGGTGTGCGCTGTAATGGCTAAAACAACAGACAAAAACAGAAGAGTGCAATAGCAAATTGCTAAGACATTGTGTACCCATAGAGATATTTAAGGGTACGTTCACGTGTACAGGATTCGCAGCGGATTTCACTCTGCGAGTTTGCAGGGGAACCGGGAGCCTCACACACAGCTGCGGTGCTGAGCAGGTAATGTATGCTCCGGGTTGGGGACTGCGGGGGGTTAAGGGGGCCGGGTTACATATCCACAGTGGAATGAAAATATGTAACCGCATAGACCTTCACACTACATGGATCCACAGCGGATTTCGCTGCAAACTTTTTCTAATAGGTAAAGATTATATTTTCCTAATAGCCTTCGAGGCCACAATTGTATCCAGTGGAAGAATACACAGGAGTAGATCCTTATTCTTTGTATGCAGGCGGGCAGGGGGACTAACTGAGTTTCTAAGGAGTAGTTTGAATAGAAACTTGTAGACAAGATCCAGTCCCTAGCATGGCAAAACATGCTGCAAGATTATATACAGTAGTTTACATCACTTTAAGATCAGTGGAAGTCTAACCTCTGAACCTACATAATCTTGAGGATGAAAAGGAACCAGATATAATGTACCCACCTAGCTGTGCAGGAAATTGCATCATTGCTCCATTCAAGCACGGATATGGCTGATGTTTTCTGCACAGCTCGCAGTACCCGTGTGCAGGGACACAGTGCTACACCATTATTGTGCCCCTACATCTTCCCAAGTGGTGGATTTCTCAGAGGTCATACCCCAACCAAGATATACAATCACACTACGGGATGATAAAACCCTTTTCAGTAGGACAACATAGTCTGATTATAGATCTGCTAAGCTCTAAACCAGGGGTGGGGAACCTTTTCCATGTCGAGGGCTGGTCGGGCATTAATAAAATCATTCGAGGGCCGCATACCGTGCGCGGCAGTTAGTAGCGGGGGTTTGCAGCACCCAGGACAAGGCATAGTATTGTTCCCCTAGTGCCCCTGCTATTGTAGTTAACCCCCAGTGATGCCCCTTGTAGTCTAGTTAACCCCCATCAGTCTTGTCCCTGGTAGCCTAGTTATCCCCCCCCCCATCAGTCATGTCCCTGGTAGCCTAGTTGTCCCCCCCCATCAGTCATGTCCCTGGTAGCCTAGTTGTCCCCCCCCCCATCAGTCATGTCCCTGGTAGCCTAGTTATTCCCCCCCCCCCATCAGTCATGTCCCTGGTAGCCTAGTTATTCCCCCCCCCATCAGTCATGTCTCTGGTAGCCTAGTTGTCCCCCCATTAGTCATGTCCCTGGTAGCCTAGTTATTCCCCCCCCATCAGTCATGTCTCTGGTAGCCTAGTTGTCTCCCCCATCAGTCATGTCCCTGGTGGCCTAGTTATCCCCCCATCAGTCATGTCCCTGGTAGCCTAGTTGTCCCCCCCATCAGTCATGTCCCTGGTAGCCTAGTTGTCCCCCCCCCATCAGTCATGTCTCTGGTAGCCTAGTTGTCCCCCCCATCAGTCATGTCCCTGGTAGCCTAGTTGTCCCCCCCATCAGTCATGTCCCTGGTAGCCTAGTTGTCCCCCCCATCAGTCATGTCCCTGGTGGCCTAGTTGTCCCCCCCCCCATCAGGCATGTCCCTGGTAGCCTAGTTATTCCCCCCCCCCCCATCAGGCATGTCCCTGGTAGCCTAGTTAACCCCCATCAGGCATGTCCCTGGTGGCCTAGTTGTCCCCCCCCCCCCATCAGGCATGTCCCTGGTAGCCTAGTTATTCCCCCCCCCCCCATCAGGCATGTCCCTGGTAGCCTAGTTAACCCCCATCAGTTATGTCCCTGGTAGCCTAGTTGTCCCCCCCCCCATCAGTTATGTCCCTGGTAGCCTAGTTGTCCCCCCCCCCCCCATCAGGCATGTCCCTGGTAGCCTAGTTGTCCCCCCCCCCATCAGTTATGTCCCTGGTAGCCTAGTTATTCCCCCCCCCATCAGTCTTGTCTCTGGTAGCCTAGTTATTCCCCCCCCATCAGTCATGTCTCTGGTAGCCTAGTTATTCCCCCCATCAGTCATGTCCCTGGTAGCCTAGTTGTCCCCCCCCCCATCAGTCATGTCCCTGGTAGCCTAGTTGTCCCCCCATCAGTCATGTCCCTGGTAGCCTAGTTGTCCCCCCCCCCCCATCAGTCATGTCCCTGGGATCCTAGTTAACCCCCAAATAAAAAAATAAACATCCCACTCACCTTACCTCCGCTCCCACGCAGTCCAGGTCCTCTTCTCTCCCAGGTCCTCTGTGCCGGTCTTCTCCTGCAGGCGGCGCGCGATGAAATGACGTCATCGCGCGCGGCCCGCAGGAGACTGAAGACACGCGCCGCTCTGCTGGGGAAGAAGCCGGCACAGACAGCATCCTCCGGTGTCCGCCAGCTGTCACAGACACCGGAGGATGCGGTGTATGCCGGCTTCTTCCCCAGCAGAGCGGCGAGCATCACAGGGGAGCTGCGGGCCGCGGGCCGCATCGGGAGGTCTCAGGGGCCGGATGCGGCCCGCGGGCCGGAGGTTCCCCACCCCTGCTCTAAACAGTGATTTAAGTTTTAAAATAGTTCATTTTGGCTTTGACACAATGTTCTGGGTGCAGCTTATGTCGGCTACAAACAGTGTTTGATGATCTTCCTGACCTGCTGATATAGGCTGAGCGGCTATTCTGTAATTGACAAAGAACATGCATACATGGGTATTACAGGGAAGATGTTAGTCTCATATGTACTTCATCTACAGTATATTCTGTTTGCAGGCTTACACTAGGCATTAGACATGCATTAGATGGTTGGTTTTGCCTTAGCTTCTAATATATATGTTGATGTTTACATACTGCATCATTTATTAAGCCTTCTTGACACTGAACAAATAGTCTTCCTGGGTATGACTTATTGGTATAGATACACAGTCAGTGTAACCTTTTCCTGTTCTATGTTCCAGCAACCTGGAGCTGAAGCTGCTCCCGATGGAGATCAGAATGGCCTGACGTCTAGAGTAGATGAAGGAGTCGATGAGTTTTTTAGCAAGAAGGTGACAAGACTTGATTCAAAGTAAGTTACATTGTTTGTCTCATTTCACTAGAAAGTTTCCCTGACAAAAAGCTGATCTCAGGGTGTCTTGCTTTTGGAGCTTGCAGGAATCAGCTGGAATTGGTGGGGGGGAAGCTGGAAAAGAATGTATTCCGCCTACAGTGCACTAGAGGAGAAAGGAAGTACTACCTTATTTCCACCTAAATCAACTTGCTTGTTCTTGTACTGCACACGTCCTTAGTACTATTATTTTTAATTGTAAATGTCCAGTTGCAAAATAATTCAATTTGGAATCAATAGACCACAAAAGTGCACCGTAATAGGACTGTTGAGTTGTAAAGCATGTAGTATGCTGTAAGCATTTGTATGTGGTTGGAGCATTACAGAGCCCCTGTATCTAGAAGCAGCATCAGCAGATAAAAAATTAAAACAAATTGTCTGAAATATTTAATTCTGACATTCCTGTTCCTACAAGGTAAATGGTGTACAATTCACCAGAATCTGTAAAATCTATAAGTTCATGTAACCGAACACAAGTGAGGTGTGGGAGGATAACACATCTGCATAGCTGTGCTGAATAGCTATGCACATGTATTGTCCTCCCTCACCCCACTTGTGTTCTGTTACATTAACTTATAATAAAGAAGAAGATCTTACGGATTTTGGTGAGTTGCTGCTGTTTTTCTACTTTTTTTCCCATTTGGTTCTATTTTAACTTTTATTATCTTGCTGCCCATGGTGAGACTAACAATTCATTCCATACTTGTTATTATCTATTTAGTTTCAGCTGCTGCTTTCTGGTGAAAACACAAAAATCAGTTTGTGAGCTTTTCTCTCTGTCTCCCCCTCCTCCCCCCCCCCCTTCCGAGACACATGATGTAAACAAGTTCCTGACTGGCTTTATCTGCAACATTGTAGCAACTCTGTAATGCTGAGAGGGTTAACCACACTGAGTTTTTCAGCAATGTGACCTCAGATTAACCCTCCCAGCATTACAAAGAAGCAACAATGTTGCAGATAAAGCCAGTCATGGACTTGTTTACATCATCCGTCTCAGAAGGGAGGGGAGACAGAGAGAAACGCTCACAAAGTTTTTTGAGTTTTAAGCTGAACGCTGCAACTGAGAACTGGAAAAAGGAGACTGAATAGATAAAAACAAGTATGGAATTAATTGTTAGTCTCACCATGGGCAGCAACATATGAAAAGTTATGTTTGAGTGAAATACCCTTTTAAGTTGACTGAATAGGATCTGTTGTGGGGTTGGCATGTCTGGGGGTCCCGGTTTCGTTTTTTCAGTATTGCCATTAGCTTTACATTAACTTTCTTTCTCTACTTCATAGGTGTCAAAGGTAGGCTGTTAAAGTGCATGAGCCTTGTTGCTAGAAACTCCTTCCAATTCCATAGCAAGCTTTACCTCACAAGAGTTTTTGGCTAAATTACGGGAATGGTGTCGATCAGGTGGTAGATTCAAATACACAATTGAAGGACTTTAGTACATACAGACAGAATTATCCTAAATATTTTGACTGTTTGGTTTTATATGGGCATGTAACAAAAATGTGATATAAGAGTTAGGCTGGGTTCACAATGCATTTTTGCATTCCATTTAACGTATACATTTTATGAAAAAAAACTGATGTAATTGTGTGCAATCCATTGGGATCTCTTTTTTTCTATTGACTTCCAATAATAAAAAAAGTGGGGGTTTTTTTTGGTTGGCCACGTTTTTGTGTATGTTAAAAGTAACCATTTAAATACATATAGGTGAAATGGACTGCAAAAACGCAGTGTGAACCTAGCCTTAGGCTCTGGTATCTGTTTAATGTGGAAGCCACACTGCTCTGGTAGATTCATAGCATGACTGACACTAGAAGCACCTGATGGACCACATTGACTTATTATTCCACCAAGGTGTGCATTGTTCTGACAGGACATTCCATACCAAAATAGTTTTCTTATCTATAGTAATGTAGGATGTAGCACCTAACACAGATGGTAACATAGCCTTACATTGCTATGCTTTAGCTAATTTTTTACACAGTTTTATTTTTCAGAGAAGACACTTTACATCTAAGCTGTCTTTCTTTTTTTAATTCTCCATTCATTTGTACTGTTAATGTAATTGTAATTGTTTTTGCATGACGGTTCCATTGCTCTTCCTCAGTTTACTACAGATCTTATTTTAGAAAAAAAAAACATTCATAATTTAGTAAAGCAAAATGACAGCTTTTAAAATTAAAAGGGCAAACACTTAATTGATTCTTCAATACAGGCTTAGGGCATACTGTGAAATCCCTTTCAAAATGCCTCTCTTCACACTGCTTGAGCAGCCAGCAAGTGCGTATTGAATACAATGGAAAAGCCACTTCTCGGTGAATGTTGAAAGTGTTTTTCAGATTATGTTGCCTAGTGACCCACCAAATGACTGGAAAATCCAGCTGCGCAGTAAATGTTTCATAATTAACCAGAAATGTATTTTCTTATCATTTTTTTTTGTATTTGTTATGTGGTTATTTGAGTGTTTAATTATTTGTTCTTTTTACCAAAATATAAAGGCACATTCTCGTGTGTTCTAGCTCAAAAAAATTGTTTATAAAATGCAGAGTTGTCCATTTACTTAGAGAGGATTGAATACCTGTTATTCTGTAAAAGTTCGGACACTGTCCTATAAACACTAAGGGGAAGGTTTATCAAGGTTGGGCCCCTGGCATACACCACGGAGAAGGTACAGATTCTTGCCTTCTCCTTGGCATACACCAGCCATAATCCCCGCTCACCTGAAGGGGGCAGCAACAAGGCGGGAAGGAGGTTACTAGTATATAGTGCTGAGATGCAGAGTAATCAC
Organism: Dendropsophus ebraccatus; assembly: GCF_027789765.1. Taxonomy (NCBI): domain Eukaryota; kingdom Metazoa; phylum Chordata; class Amphibia; order Anura; family Hylidae; genus Dendropsophus; species Dendropsophus ebraccatus. The sequence goes on along the minus strand of NC_091455.1, from coordinate 86,197,935 downwards.
TGATAAGTATATGGATGTGCGACCATGTCTGTTTTTTTTTCCCCCAGAGAATTATCTAATTTGTCAAGGTTTAAGTGCACCTCTCGGTAAATCCATCCGGGAAATGGGGTGAAGGGCTTTATTTAAGACTGATGTACTTGTATGCCCCCCTAAGGCCTCAAATTGAAATCAATGGGTCTTTTTTTTTCTCTCCGTAAATCAGGAAACTGATTTATTGACAGAAAAAAAAACTGATGTGTGAATGATGCCAAATACATTTGTTTTGTAATATTCAATAGTATTTCAGCTAGAATAAATACAGATTATAATATGTTTGCTTATAAAATACAAGCGTTATTTAGCGGCCTATTTGCAAGTTGTTTAGTACTCATCCCACAGAAGTATAATTAAGAAATCTTTACTGTACAGAGTTTTGAAACTCGAGTTATCAGTTTAAGATGTTTTATTTCTTTTTATATATATATATATATATATATATATATATATATATATATATATATATATAATTTATTTACTTTTAAAGTAACATTTTTTTCACCTGTTTCACAGAAAACATTCTCTGAAAGGTGGAGACTTTCAAGATATTAATGAGGGTGAAGAAAAAAAGAAAAGGGAGTCTAGAAAAAGTGGCTTTCTCAATCTTATAAAATCAAGATCCAAGTCTGAAAAGTCAGAACGTCCACAGACTGTTATAGTGACTGAAGAACCGCCATCTCCTAAGCCATCGGTTAAAAGTCCTGTCCCTGACATGAGTAAAAAGGATAAAGTGACTGATGGCAATGGAGCTGTGAGCTCCAGTGCTAGTGCTGGAAGTAGTGAGAGATCAGAGGAGGTAAAAACACCAGACTCTTTAGAGGAGAACTTGCAGCTTGATGATGGTGTCAAGGCTGAGCGGGGTGACAGCAAAAGCAGCCCTCAGAGTGGAAGGCGATATGGCGTCCAAGTGATGGGAAGTGGCTTGTTAGCAGAGATGAAAGCAAAACAAGAAAGAAGAGCAGCAAATAAGGTATGATGTGTAGATGTGATAACAATGTCCTGGACAACCCAAATTACCTTCATTTCTATAAACTAGTGAAATTGTAATGTAACTTTATATTGGGGACTATGTCTGAGAAGTAAATGCATTCCCAGAAGTTAAATCGAACATGTTATAAGGTACATGTACACAGACCAAGTTTGCATGAAATCCATTCAGCCACTGGAAGTTCTGGTATCCGTGGATACAACCGTCCTAGCACGCTGGGTCTGCGCACTTCCTGACCGGTACCATTTAAGTGTGCTCAACTTAAGATAATTTGACACCCTTCAGAATAATGTATATAGATTCTAATTAATTTTGTCCTTTAATAGTGAAGCACACAGTTTAAGGTTATGCTGAATACACCATATGCCATTGTACTAGGAGCACCCATCTGAGTTTTGATATGGCATGTACTGTATGCAGGTAGTATGAATGCTGGATATTGTGCAAATAACTTTTGCAAAGTTAACCTTTTACTGTATGCCTGGAGGGATGGGATATACTGTGGATATATGTGTAGAGAATGTTACATTTCTTTGTTTTCTATAAATAAATCAAATGAAATTGGTTGTCTATGATGTATATAAAATGCCTGCTAGGGTTATATACCGACACAATGCAGCATACTGACCTGTTTGATGCCTGCTGTGTCCTGCCACACTGCTTCAGTCTTCCCTGCCGCCCTTGTTTAATGACCTGCATGATGCGCTCTCCCTGCTCTTCTGATGATATCCCAGGGTATCCTGTAGCCATTCACCAGCCTCAGCAGTGCGGTCTACACAAGAGGCATACCACAATGGGAATATCCTTACATGCACTACATACAAAGCAAAAACGAAACCCCTCCTATTATTATAATACAGTGCTGCTTTTATTAGTTTAAATCAGGCCCGCTCCTGCCATGAGGCGGACTGAGGCTTCTGCCTCAGGCGGCAGCTCCTGTGTTCCTGCAGGGGGCGGCACAATCTTCCTTGCCACTGTCATTTTAGTGAAGTCGGAATCCAAATGGCAAAAAAGGAGATATTGTCCTCGCGCAGACCATAAGTAAATTTCTGGTTTATTGATACATAAAAATCCCCAGGTAACGCGTTTCGAGAGCCCTCTGCTCTCTTTATCAAACCTCCTGCGGGTGAGAGTCCTCAGCAGCGACCATCTTCTTTCAGTCTCCTTGATACGCTATATAGTAGTTGTGGCTTATCACAACTACATCAGGTGAGCACAAATCTGTATGTTTGCCTATGGCCGATGGCCATTTCTATTTATGGTGTTACGCTATGAGGCGCTCTGCCTTGTGCCTTTTTTTGTCTATATCTTCATTTTAGTGAAGTGTAACTTCACTAAAATGACAGCAGCCCCCGATCTCCTAGCAGTGCTCAGTCCCTGGTCCGGCCCCCTGCCGCCCTCCCCAGGAACTGCCGGGCTACGTCTCTGTTATGTGTGACGTCACCCGGCAGTCTTCCTGAGGATTGGGTAAGAGCCTGCACGGCCGGCCACAGCGCTCCACACTTGATCCCTCCTCTGCCTCAGTCCTCAGTAGTGAGTATTACAACCAGGGTAAGGGGGGAGGCTGAGGGCGGTGATTGTAGGTTAGGGCTGGGGGAGGGCACTGTCTGGAGGGAGGGGGATCAAGGTCTCAGACTCGAGGGAGCCAGCCAGGTGTGAGCCAGAGCCAGGCCTGTATGTCAGGGATTACAGTCACTGTGTTGTGCTCCGTGTGGGTGAGGGATCTCAGTCAGAGCCCGTACAGACAGGGCAGTGTGCAGATAGGAGTGTGTGCACACTGGAGAGAGGACACATCATCCGTCTTTGTGACAGCTTCTGATCCCGGCTGATGTGCAGACTGATAAGAGCAGCAGAGCAGCCTTGTATCTCGTGAGTGTGTGCCCCTCCTCCTGCCTGTGCTGGACTCCAGCCCCCTCTTCCACTACTATGCTCAGTGTATACCGCAGTCTGGGGCATAGTGGTGGGGGTGGTATATATGGCTGCACATGTGGATATATATGTACTCTGGGGCCCCCCGTGTACATTTATATCCACATGTGCTACTATATACCACCCCCTCCACTAATATACTACAATGTACATATGCATCCACATGTGCTGCCATATATACCCTATACTGCCATATACCACACTATATTGTTAAATAGTGTGGAGTAGCATGCTGCCATGCTGTGCAGACTAGTTAGTAATGAAGCGCACAGCTTGTCTGGATCCAGCCCTTAGCCTCTCTGCGCTGAAACTTGTAGTACAACAATTTCAGCTTAAATATTATGCCAGGTTCTTTATAAAGTAAGGGGCTTATGATGTTCTGCAGCAGCTGAGGTGTATCATGAGGTTCTGTAGCAGCTGAGGTGTATGATGATGTTCTGCAGCAGCTGAGGTGTATGATGATGTTCTGCAGCAGCTGAGATGTATGATGAGGTTCTGCAGCAGCTGAGGTGTAGGATGAGGTTCTGCAGCAGCTGAGGTGTAGGATAAGGTTCTGCAGCAGCTGAGGTGTATGATGAGGTTCTGCAGCAGCTGAGATGTATGATGAGGTTCTGCAGCAGCTGAGGTGTATGATGAGGTTCTGCAGCAGCTGAGGTGTAAGATAAGGTTCTGCAGCAGCTGAGATGTATCATAAGGTTCTGCAGCAGCTGAGGTGTGTTATGAGGTTCTGCAGCAGCTGAGATGTATCATAAGGTTCTGCAGCAGCTGAGGTGTGTTATGAGGTTCTGCAGCAGCTAAGGTGTGTTATGAGATTCTGCATAACATCATAATACACATTGAAAAAATAATAAGTTTACTGATAGCTGTGGTATTCACATGGGAATAGTTGATAAACAATTGATTCTAGGATTGGGGGGGGCGCCATTTTTAAATTTTTGCCTCAGGCAGCACAAAAGCTAGAATCGGCCCTGGATTAAATGATGCATATTTTAAGGATCTGAACACTTTAAGCTTTGTCACTAGTATGATAAAACTTGTTATGTAAAAGAAATATATAATTCTTTGTGTCTGGTGTCCTAAACATTTTGTGAAATTGTGACAGACATGGGTGAGTCTTATTAGGATGCTTTTCCTTGAGAACCACCACACAGTCTCACACCTGTTCTTACTCAGAGATCGGAAATAAAACATAATATATTAAAAGTCTAGTAATTTGATGCACCATTTAATAATTGATGGTCTCTGCAGAATAGAGGATGGCAAGGCTGCAGCCACAGCAGCATCTGTAGATATACAGCTTAACAGCAGTAAACAATCCTAATGAAGGCTTATGGTCCTCTGCCTCCACCTAGTGTTATATTCTAATGTCCTCACAAGTCCACTGAATGCATATATTCATGGTCCCTACAATAATGTAATGCATTGAGAATTCACTATTAGGGTACGTTCACACTTACCGGATCCGCAGCTGATTTTCTGCTGCGGATCCGCAGCAGATCCGCAGCAGATTTCATTTGAATAACTGAACACAGCATCAAATCTGCATCATTAAATCTGCTGCGGATCTGCTGCAGATCCTGTAGGTGTGAACGCACCCTCAGGCTACAAACACACTTGCCGGATCGGCAGAGAGTCATCTCGCTGTGTATTCGCAGCGAGACTCGCTGAGGATCCCGGCCCTATTCTTTCAATGGCAGACAAAATCGCAGCAGAGATGTACATCCCTGCTGCGATTTTGTCTGCAGCCCGCCCCATTAACCCCCCGGCCGCCGGAGATTATACATTACCGGGTCCCTGCTCCTGCTTGCTTCGGGGCAGGAGCGGGAACCCGGTAGTGTATAGCCTGGCCGCCCCCCTGCTGCCCCGATCGCCCCCTCAGCAGCACTGATCACCCCCCGCAGTCCCCGCATGCACGATATTCCCCAGCCCCAGCCGCACGATCCCCCCCCCGGCCGCACGATCGCCACACACACTCCCCCCCCCCCCCCCGCAGCCCCCAGCCACAAACCCCCCAACCACCAACCCCCGGCCGATCGTGCGGCCGGGGGCTGCGGAGGATCGTGCGGCCGGGGGCTGCGGGGGATCGTGCGGCTGGGGCTGAGGGATATTGTGCGGCGGGGGGCAATCAGTGCTCCTGAGGGGGCGATCGGGGCAGCAGGGGGGCGGCCAGGCTATACATTACCGGTTCCCCTCTCCTGCCCCGAAGCAAGCAGGAGCGGGGACCCGGTAATGTATAATCTCCGGCGGCCGGGGGGTTAATGGGGCGGGCTGCAGACAAAATCGCAGCAGGGATGTATATCCCTGCTGCCATTTTGTCTGCCATTGAAAGAATAGGGCTGGGATCCGCAGCGAGTCTCGCTGCAAATACGCAGCGAGATAACTCGCTGCGGATCTGGCAAGTGTGTTTGTAGCCTTATTGGATTTACTTGTCCAGTTCTGTTGTTCCTCCGTGAAATAATGGATACTGTGGACATCAATCATACCTCCTACCTTTAAGCCAGGGATACCTAGAAACCTAATGTGTGGATGGGTCCTTATACAATGGGTCTGTAATACAATGACATGACCTTACTGTTTTCCTAAGGGTAACATGATGTCACATGTTGAACATCTGAACATGAGAAAACACTACAAAAAAATGCAAACTTTCAATCATAACATTGCCTAGGACCTTGTTTCCCTTAGGGAGGCAACAGTATTATAGCTATCCTGCTTAACCATATTTTATTATATAGCTCTAGTCTGTATGTTCAACTTAATGGGGGTCAGGGATTGTATGTTTTTTTTCCCCCTGAAACAACTTTTTATGGACAATGCTAACACATATTGCCAAATGCAGTACAAACATTGCATTCGGTACTATTTTTGTCAGCCATCAGTTGTAACTCCATTTTACATACCATATGGTCTATGCCTGTTTATTGCTATCAGTCTACTAATTGTGCCTATCAAGTACAGCCCCCTGCCCCTCTTGTCCTATTTTTGGCCACTTAAATCAGTTGATAATGCCATTAGTAACCACTTTTAGTACCTACTATAGAGAATGAATGTTTACCAAGTGTTTGAGCTATAATTGGTATACAACCATATGGGTGAAATACATTTAGCTCTGATTCTGGGCATGTGCCAGTAAGTAACTGGCAAACGACGTGTGAAAATACACCTGCAACATTGAAAGGGTTTATTTATACTCATTGTTTCTCTCTTTTTCTGAAACAGAAACTGGGCAGTGATGTTGGCAGTAAAGACTTGCTGGATGTTGAGAAAGCAGATGGAAGCGGAGCAGGTTTGTTTGCTTTAATGACTATACGGTATATTGAGTATATGATAAATAGTCTAACATATTACAGCACACTAATTCTGAATCATCATAGACTCAATTCACACAGACCCAACCCCCTGATACTGTGTCATGTGACAGTACTTTGTAGTCTTGTCTGACTCTGGTCTCGCTTGTTTTTACTGATTAGAGACAGATTTGTGTTCTTTTTATAATCTGTTTCTATTTTCTTACTGTAAGAATTTTAAGTTTACTTGTAGTACATTAACCTGGAGCTGTCATCTTGCCTGATCTGCTTCAACAGCAGTTAGTGACTTGCTTTACAGCAAACTTCTTGGACATAGACACAATAGGGCAGATTTATCATCTGCATCCCTGGTGTACGTCTTTCTGTGACATAAGCCCTGCTTGCCCGATAAATGCTCAGGAGGGGTCAAGGCAGGAAGGAGGAGCGTGGCCACAAACCATCATAAATCATGGCAGCAATCTAAACCTGCACTCAAGCAGGTGTAGATGTCTGTGTGCATGGCAGGTGCAGGTACCGCCTCTAAGTAAATCCAGTGTGCACCTCTTAGTAAATGCGCTGGACTGCTTGGGGATGGGGCTTTATTTAAAGTTTAACTATCATTCATTCAGCAGAAAATGCTGTTCAATTCCTGGCGCCGCTCTCTCTGTTCCGGCTTTAGCGGGAGACTGATTTTTTTCAGCAACGCCATTGACTGCTTCGTATACAGCAAAGAATGATTGTTACACTTTAAGAACAGCATAAAAGTATGTAAGTCTTGATTAATGTCTGCCAATAAACATCTCCAAACCCTATTCTTTGTATGGGACACATTTGTAAACATGCTCTGTAACCTCTGTGACCTAAACAAAGGTCAAAGGTCAGAGAGGTGGAGGCTGATCTGTGAACTTCATCTGCTGTCACACAGCAGCCTCAGATTTGTCAGATTTATTGAGAGGTGTGTGCCTTTAACTAAATCTGGCATGAAACACAGGGGCAGTGGTTTAGTTAAGAATGTGTACTTTGTTCTTTCTAATTGCTCCATGTCACTGACTATACTTGTATAAATTGCAAGATTTTGTGTATGTATGTGTGTGTGTATATAATATATATATATTATCAGTCGCAATAGCCTCAAGATAAACTGACACAGTTCTGTAAAATTATTATAATGTGGCTGGTCCATGCTGCTATTTTCAAGACAATCCCTTTAATAAAATCTTACAGAACTGAAACTAATCACAGAAACTTTGAAGGCATAAGATCCTTTAATAATTAGAAAAAAATAAATAAACGCAAAGGTATTTAAATTTGTTAGTGCTCGTGTAAATATAGCTAAATTAACTGTTTTGCTTCTCCAGTTCCTAAATACTCTATGACAAGAGGGGATTCGACAAATTCTTGTCCAGAAAAAAATGTAAAAAGTGAAGTTAAGTCAGAAAGCAGTGTACGTTCCAAAAGTTCTTCTAGTACACCAACCAGTCCCAAACCACCTCTTCAGTCATCCAAGCCTTCCCTATCAGCACGTCCTACTGTGCCTCAGAAGCCCAGAAGTGGTTCCCGCACTGGTAAGAGTGATGTAGCTGGTAAATGAAGCATAGTACTGAAGTGTGATATGGTCCAACTTCTTCCAAAGACATGTACAGTGGTGCCTTGGATTACGAACATAATTTGTTCTGGGACCGCGCTTGTAATCCAACTCACTCTTAAACCAAAGTAAATTTTCCCACAAGAAATCACTGAAATGCAGACGATTGGTTCCACACCCCAAAATAATATTTTTTTTTATTCCGAATAACATGTAGAACAGATGAAACAAACAATGAGAAACAGCTGAATATGTGATTTTATCAGTTACTGTACAGTATAGCAATCAGCATGTGGGGTATAATGTATAGTAAGGGCATACATAAGGGCATCACCATAATGCAGTAGTGTAGTACAAGAGGCTAAAATAGAGAAGCAGGGCTGCTGTCAGAGGTCTGTGTGGTCACAATGGGGAAGGGGTGTGTGTTCAGCATGAACCAATCAGGAAGTGAGAATCACAGAGCTGTGCAGGAGGACAGTGACAGAAATTTTATAGACAGCAGTGTGAATGGTGAGTAGAAGTGCAGCCACATTATAGCAGGAATGGAGAGGATGGGGAACACAAGGGCTGAGACATCTGCCATGATTTGAAAGGTGAGGGAGACTTCCTGGGTCAGAGTACAATGCTGTAGACCACTCTGTCCAGGCCTGCCCCTCCCCCACTCCCGCTATCACCCAGTACAGGGAGCTCTCAAATCAAAGCAATGCTCTTAAATAGAGTTACAATTTTGAAAAACTGTGAGCTTTTTATTTCACTTCGAGAATGCTGTTCTGCTGCTATAGTTAAAAAAAAAAAAAAAAAAAGCAACAATACTTACCTGTCCACGCTGCGACCATTTACATATCAGGTCCTTGTTAATCTTCATTTACTGATTCCCATCTTGACAAAAGGAAATTCCTGCATTTCTCTGTTAGCTGCAATTCTGTTAGATCACGGAGACACATATTACCTTACATATATCTGTCTGTTATTCCAAAACATAGAAAAATGCTTTTATTATATAGTAAGAAGAGTCAGCGACTTTTCTGAGCTCCTAAAGTGCAGCAAGCTGTAAGGGTCCTATTAGTCCTATTAGCAATTTTTAAGGATAATTGTTCACAAACTAGATTGTTTATCGTTAACCTAAAATTGTTTACCTTATTACACAGAACGATAGTCGTTAGTAATGATCTTTATAGCAATCGTAACTACAATAGTCTACTTGATCTGATCCCAGCAAAAGAATGAACGATGTGGAATTACACTGAACGATTGATTAATGATTATTTTAGGGTCAGATCTAAATCAACGATCAAAGACATACACACCATTTTTTGATCATTGCCTGCAATTACACAAACAATTATCATTAAAATTTTAGTGATATAGCAATTTTCCAAATGATAATCATCCCATGCAACCTCTATACTCCCCCCTCCCATACCTGACCCTGCTTGGTACTCGGCTTCCAGATGTAAATCAAGCAGGGAGGGGGGAGAGAGAGGAGGCATTCCAGCCTCCTTGACTCCTTGCATTAATAAAAGCATTTCTCTACATCCTTGAAGCACACTTGGATATATGAAAGGTAACATGTGACTCCTTGACCTAACATCTACAGTATCTAACAGTGTCAGCAGTTTGAAACATGAATTACAGCTGACAGATTCCCTTTAAACCCAGCCTAACCTACTAAAATGAATGTCAGATAAATCCTGTAAAGGTGAAGTCCGGCTTGACCCATTTGCTCGGGAGGATAAAAGAAATAACATGCTCTAACCTCCCCCCGTTCCAGCACTGGTGGCCTCATACTGCCGCTCTGGTCTCTGGCTGCTTTCTGGTCTGAGCAGGGACCCAGGTCGTGACGTGTGAAGTTACTCAGCCAGTCAGCGGCCTAGGAAGGACCCCACTACTGGGACTAGAGCCGGCGGTATGCAGCCACCAGTGTTGGCACGGGGGAGATAAGAGCACTTTATTTCTTTTATCCTCCCCCTCTCCAGCACTTGCTAAAAATATGGGTCTGAACAGACTTCTCCTTTAAAGGAGAAGTCCCACCAAATAAAAAAAACAGGTTAGGAAGCCAGGGGGTGCTAGAAAATAATAAACAAACTATACCGACCTAATCTCGTGCCCCGGAGCGCCACTCCAAGGTCCAGCTGACAGCCACCGGTGTCCTGCAGCTCTTCCAGCTGCAATATCATATACTGGGCTAAGTGACTGCCCACTCCAATAACTGGGGTGAGACACTGCCCCAGTCACTGACTGCTGGGTGGGCAATTGTTTAGTTGCACCGTGACGTTGCAGGTGGAAAAGACGAGTACATGACATACAATGACATCCGGCGGCCGTCAGAGGGACTTGGGAACGGTGCATCGGTGGCACAGGGACAGTTGAGTTAAGATTGTTTATTATTTTCTTAAACTCTCTTTTTTAAGTTTGGTGGGACTTTAACTGTGAGTGTGTGTTTCAGTGTTGGGGTATTTGTAAATTCGGCTAAGATTGTTAGTCTACACAACACTATGCAATATGATAATGACAACATTACTCCTTTGTAACTGTTAGCCATGATGTAACATATATTGTTCTAATAGGTTCTGTGTGAGATATGTTCAGCATAATAATGTCAGATGCTATCATAAGCAAACTAAGAGAAAATAAATATTATAATGGATATGGATATGAAGGTGTTACAATTAAAGGGGTAGTGCAGGGTTTAAAAATTATTCTCTAAATAACACACTTTACAAAGTTATACAACTTTGTAATGTGTGTTATGTAAGTGAATGGCCTCCTTCCCCATGTCCCCCCACCCCTGGAAGCACAGTTTTGCTCAGCCAATCGCGGCTGAGCAGCTGATGACGTGGCAGAGGGGGGCTGGCATGAGGGACGGCTGAAGCGGTCCTGGTGAGTAATCTGGTGAGTATACTGCACCACACTTCCAGGGGTGGGGGGACACGGGGAAAGGGGCCATTCACTTACATAACACACATTACAAAGTTGTATAACTTTGTAATGTGTGTTATTTAGTGAATAATTTTTAAACGCCGCACTACCCCTTTAAAGCGACTCTGTACCCACTGCCCCCCCCCCCCCCAAACCCCAAACTACTTATTACTTTTTGTAGTTTATGTGAAGTCCATTCTTCTGTTATGTTTGTCCAAGCTGGTTGAGCTTTCGTTCGGCTAAAAAACAAACTTTAGTTGAGGAGATGGTGTGTCCAAGAGGCGGGCCGAGAGCGTTCGTGCCAAGGTGAAGCGCCGCCTGTGTGGTCTTGGTCTGCATCTCCCCCTCCTCTCGTTCCGCCCTCTGTCCGCCCTCACAGGACACGTTGTTGTTGCGCCTGCGGCGTTGTCGTGACATTGCGGGCCACGCTGCGCGTCGTCCACGCCCTGTGTAAGCGATGCGCTTGTGCCTTCCCCGCCTCCCATGTCTGTCTGAGCTGCCTCCCATGTCTGTCTGAGCCACCTCCCATGTCTGTCTGCGGCCACCAAACCCCCCGCTTACGCTCTTTCCATCCGCGTCCTGAGTCCTCTTCTCGGCTTCGGCCGTTGTGCGCCGTAGCGAACGTATCCCGCGCAGACGCAATGACGCTTTAGACTGGCCGGAGAAGAACGGTCACGTCACTGCGCCTGCGTGAGATACATTCGCTACGGCGAAGAGAAGAGGACGCAGGACGCGGACGAAAAGAGCGTAAGCAGGGGGCGTGGTGGCCGCAGACAGACATGGGAGGTGGTGCAGGGACAATGGGAGGCAGCTTAACACAGAACGTGGACGGCGCGCAGCGTGACCCGCAACATCACGGCAACAGCGCAGGCGCAATAACAATGAGTCCTGTGAGGGCGGACAGAGGGTGAAACGAGAGAAGGGGGAGACGCAGACCAAGACCACACAGGCGGCGCTTCACCTGGGCACTAGAGGAGAGAAGATATAAATGTATAGAGATATAGAACGAAGAAGAGAAGAGCAGAAACATTTATTGACTACCTAATTGTATTTTGTTTCTCAAATGTTAACAGATGAAATCCCTGAATCTCCGTCTGGGTCCTGCTCCCCTAAAACCACAATTCTTCCCTCTGTGCTGAAGAGGGCTCCATCAGAGAAAGAGAAAGATGGACCCAGCAGCCCCCAACCTTCTTCTCGGCCACTTGGAGATGAAGGTATGATTTTCAGCATTCACAATTTAATGCATCTAGGAAGATCAGCAATGATCAGATTTTACTAAATCAAATCAAAATTGTACTTAATTTTATGTTGTAGCTAATTATTTTTAATTCATATCATCTCTTTGGGATGGCCATATTAGAGAAGCATAGACTTCATTTTTGCATTTCCTGTCAGTAGATTGTTTATATGTGCAAATTAGTTGAAATTTCATAGATTTTTTTTGAGTTTCTGGGGTAATAGAGTTCCAGTGATTATGGACGATTAGTCCTTTACTCCTTATGGTGCTTTACACAGGCAGATTTATCTAACAGATTTTTGAAGCCAAAGCCAGGAACAGACCATAAACAGGGATCAAGTCATAAAGGAAAGACTGAGATTGTTCCTATTTTCAAATCCATTCCTGGCTTTGGCTTCCAAAATCTGTCAGATAAATCTGCCTGTGTAAATGCACCATTAGTCTAGTAAGATCGTTAGGCGCACTGCCACGCCCCCCTAGCGAAACCCAGCCGGCCCGCTCCACTTTTAGAGGCGGATTGGTGATATGGGGGCGGGGAAGTGCTCCTAATGGCACCCTAGTGCTCCAAGTGGTTTTACCAGACAGTGGAGTGAAAGATATACCTTCATCCTAGGCAAATCTAATCTGCTGATAGCTCCCCTTTAAGCTTTAACCCCTTAATGACAGCCAATTTTCATTTTTGCGGTTTTGTTTTTTCCTCCTCGTGTTTAAAAGGCCATAGCACTTGTATTTTTTCCCCTACAGACCCACATGCGCCACTAATTTTACTTTGCAATAACAGACTTAATTTTTGCATAAAATATGCTGCGAAACCTAAAAAATTATATGCGCAGTGAAATTGAAAAAAGAAAAAAGCATTTTTTTTTATTTATTTTTTTTTCATTTTACACTGCTCGTTCTATGGTAAAACTATGTTATCTATATTCCTCGAGTCGTAACGATTAAAACGATATGCAACTTGCTTAACTTTTCTATTATTTGATGGCTTTTAAAAAAATAAAACCTGTTAAAGAAAATAAATGTTCCTTAAAATTGCTCTATTCCCAGGCTTATAGTTCTTTTATCCTTTGGTCTATGAGGCTTTGTGAGGTGTCATTTTTTTGCGCCATGATCTGTACTTTCTACAGGTTTTGCGCTTACGCAGTTTAGCGTGTGGGATCAGGAATGTGATAATTTAATAGTTCGGGCAATTACGCATGTGGCGATACAAAATATGTTTGCTTGTTTATTTATTTATTTTTTATTCTAAAATGGGAAAAGGGGGTGATTCAGACTTTTATTAAGGTAGTGTTTTTTTTTATGAAAACACTTTTTTTTTTAAACTTATACATTAATTAGAAGTCCTCCAGGGCCCCCCTCTGAACTCCCCTAGCGATTAGATGGCGTAAATATACGTCATCCGTCGTTAAGGGGTTAATTATCCCCTAGACGACCCAGGACGTAGAGTTACGTCATGGAAGTCTGTCACCAGACGACCCTGGACGTAACTCTACGTCCTGGGTGTTTCTCCGGCTATGAAGCGCGCTCCGGAGCGGAGCACGCTTCACAGCTGGTGGGGGCCGGCTGCAATCAGCAGCCGGGACCTCACCGGTAATGACACGCTGCAGCGATCGCGCTGCCGCGTGTCATTAACCCCTTAAACGCCTGCGATCGTGGCGCGGCCACAGCATTTAAGTGTAAGTGACAGGGGGAGTCCCCTATCACTTACTGATCGGGACCCCCGCAGTGTGACTGCGGGGGTCCCGATCGTTAAAACGGGCCGCCAGAGGTCTCTCACCTTTCTCCGTGCGGTCCGATCGGCGATCTGCTACACTGAGCCTGCACAGGCAGGCTCAATGAGCAGATCGCCGATAACACTGATCAATTCTATGCCTATGGCATAGCATTGTACAGTGTGGGCAATCAAAGTATTGTATGTACAAGTCCCCTAAAGGGACTTCAAATGTATATAAAAAAAAAAAGTTAAAAACACCAATACACTACCCCAAAACCCCTCCCCCAATAAAAGTTGAAATCACCCCCTTTCCCATTATATAAATAAAACATAGAAAAATAAATAAACAAATAAACATATAATATACCGTAGCGTGCGTAATTGTCCGATCTATTAAAGTATAACAAGCGTTATTGCGAACGGCGTACACGAAAAGAGGGAAAAAAGTGCGCGGATTACCCATTTTATGTTACATATATATATATATATATATATATATATATATATATATATATATATATATTCATAAAAAGTGATCAAAACGTCCGATCTTCACAAATATGTAGTAATAAAAAATATAGATCATGGCGGAATAAATGACGCCCCATACAGCCCCGAAGGGGAAAAAATAAAACCGTTATAAGCGTCACAATAGGGCCATTTATATTATTAACTATATTATTATTAATTGCCAAAAAAAAAGGATTTCATAAAAAATATATATATATAACAATAGAGCATCTATGTAACCTGCATATGGTTGTGTTCGGACTGACCTATAGAGTAATAGTATCATGTCGCTTTTACCATATAGTGCATTACGTAGACACAGGAACCCCCCAAACGTTACTATATTGCATTCTTTTTTTACGATTTCACCAATTTATATCTTCATAAATAATATATTTGGAATTCCATCATACATGTTATGGTAAAGTGAAAGACGCTGTTACAAAGTACAACTATTCCTGTAACAAACAAGCACTTACATGGCCTTGTAGATAGAAAACTGAAAGTGCTGGAGCTCTTAGAAGGGGAGGAGGGAAAAACGAAAGTGCAATGATCAAAATTTGCGCAGTCCACTGGGTAATTTTGGGCCTGGTCCTCAAAGGGTTAAACACAATTTTTGTTGTGATTCTGTCAAAATCATGGCAAAAATAGCTCTACTTTACTGCGGTTGCACAGTTCGCTGCAAAAACACGTAATTAACACTAATTAAACGTCAAATGGGAACATAGCCTTAAAGGAGAAGTCCAATCTCAGACTTTTCTTTCAAAAGAGATGGGGAGGAGGTTAAACATAACAACATGCACTTACCTGGGACGTGACATGTCAGGCCTGCTCAGCCAGTGAGCGGACATAACAGTTATCTGCCTCAGCCTCTGGCTGATCGGGCCTGACGCGTCTTGTCCCAGGTCCCCACTTAGACCTAGAAGCTCCCGGGGGACTAGGAACCGTAGTGGGACAGCGGACCCCAGCTCTGGAGTCGGGGGGAATAAGTGCAAGTTGTTATGTTCAGCCTCCTCCTCCCTGGCCCTTTTGAAGAAAAAAAAAAATTCAGAGTCTGAACTTCTCCTTTATTAAGTGTTCCTAGGTACTGTTGAGCAAACCTGTCTAAATGTTCAGATTCGGCACTGTTTTCCAAACCTTCGGCATTTGATCCCTTACAGCTGCAGAAGTTGATTGTTGCCCTAGTGCTGCCAGGAAAACATGGATACAGTTTATGGCTACTGTATGTTCACACAACGCAAGTTCTGTAGTAATCACGGGCGTTGTTGAAAATCAGCAGCAATGGCCAAGATTACTACGGAACTTATATTGTGCTATAGCTGAGGGAATGCCGTCTGGACTGTATACACATAGTATACACTCCGGCCAGGATCCCTAGCGGCGCCGCAAAAAACTGACATGTTAGCGTTCGCAGAGAACCTGTCAGTGATCACAATGGAGTGCGCAGCTCCGGCAGCCTACTCCATTGTGTGCAGCGGGGAATTTAGATGCTGGCGCACACTGATGTGCCTGCATCCGAATTCAGCGGGGGTGCCGGGATGATCTTCTCTGACACCAGCCGTTCCGTGACCCGACCAGGTCACAGAACAGCCGGTGTCTCACACTGTAGAAACATGGCTTATGGCTGTATCCATGTTTTCCATGACTCCAACTTCTGTAGCCACAGAAAAAATTCAAACAATGAACAATCGGGTTTGGAAAACCGTGTTGAACCTGAACATTTTGACAGGTTTGCTCAACACTACACGTTAGTTATAATCAGCCTGTGTAAAAGTCCTTGTTACTGACACATGCGTATGCAGCAGTACTGGTGTACCGCTGTATGCTATACAGGCAATCTTTACAAGTCCCCTATGGGGAGAAAAAAGTAAGTTTAGTGCAGAAAGTTAGTGCAGAAAAATGAAAAAATGAAAAAATAAAAAACGGCACGTGTGGCCTAAAAAAATGCTCACTATACCCCTAAAAAAATTCCTTGAGGGGTGTGGATTACAAAATAATGTCACCTTTTAGGGGTTGTGCATATGCCAAATGGCGCCCTAAAGCTAGTCCAACAAAATCTGCACTAAAAGTGGTGCTCCTCTCCCTTTAAGCTCTGCTATGTGACCAAACAGCAGTGTATGGTTACATGTGGGGTGCTGCTATACCCAGGATAATTTGCACAGCAAATTTTGGTGTGGACATACTCTGTTCCTTTTTGAAAATGAGTAACTTGTTGCTAAATGTACATGTTATTTAAAAATTTTCATTATTGCTGCATAATCTCCATAAAATCCACAGCATATCAGCCCTGTGTGAATATACCCATAATCCGCAGTAGCTCCAAAGAGGAAGAGAGATGTGAGGTCATCAGCAGGAGGGGCCAGGCCACATTTGCAGCTGTCAGGTTACATGTTGCTTGCCTTCACCTGTTTCCCATATTAGCTCCCTCTGCTGATCAATAGTGGGAAATAATGTTAGCTCCCTCTGCTAGTCAATAGTGGGGAAAAAAAATTCATATAAATACACTTTACCTTTAGATAAAAAAAAAAAAAAAAAAAAATTAGGTGACACATTGCCTTTAAGTTAATTTTTAATCTTGACTGTTATTTGTGTGTACTAAGAACTGCCCTCTAAGTACAGTGCAGATATAAAAGTTTTGTTTCTAGTGTTAATGCTAGTGGATCAGGACCCTATGGGGGTGGTATCATCACTTTCAGGACACTCGTTCTTCTTTATTATAAATATAGTTCTTAATCATATTAGCTATATGTTTGAGGGTCATTGCCCTCAGGGAAAATAAAATATTTGGAGCCAGTTGAATGGGAGATGTCTTGCCTCACAGCATTTCCACAGATACCCTATAACAACTCCTTGATGCATTAAAAAAAAACCCACAGCCCCAGATACTTGGAATGTACACCTGGGAGATCAGATAACATCACTCTTCTGATGAATTTACAGTCTAGCATTTCTTGTATATACAGGTATATTATGTAAGTGGTCATACATCACATTTGGTTCCTTTTTGTAAGAGAACAATTGGTTTCAGACACTTGGTGGTGCTGTGTGCTCAGTATTGCGGCTGCAGAGAATGTATACATAATAGGGTATGCTCTGAGTATTTCCATGAGGGCAGAGCCATGTTCTGTAAAACCTGACTGACATCAGCGACTGTTACAGAAACATCTGTGCAACCTAAGTGTAGTAATTACTAAAGAAAAAAAGAAACTGAATGCAATTCACTTATTTGTTGGGGGAATGTGTATGTTCCATATTTATTGTCTGTGATGTTACAGGAGTAAGAATACGTTGTGTTTGAGGGTCCAAGGGAACCTTTACAGTCCCAGGTTCCCCTGATGGGTATTTTGTAAGTGTTTTTAACATAGATTTAGGGATTCAGTACTTTTTCATGTCTTTGATCTATGTTTTTCTTGTGATTTTATTGTAATAATAAAGAATTGTATATATATTTTTTGAATATATTGTGGCCTTCCTTCCTTCCCTCCGGTTTATTAGTGATCCTGTTAAATGTGAGAAATGGTACTTTACCTTTTATCAGTGCTTCTCAAACTATGAGGTGCCCCTTGCTACTGGTAAGGCCCAGTTGTGGAGGTAGTTTTAATAAAAGTGACTATAAGCTGCATAATCCTTTCCCCGGCTGCAACAATCTCAGGTTTAGGAACCTTATTGGCTCATTTTGTAGGTATTTTAATGTTCTATAGCGTGTACAATACAAACGATGAATAGACTCAGCAATAGTTTTTATTTTTCCATGGACTTTCACCACAGAAGGTGAGGCCCAGCATCTTCTTGATCTGTCTGGTGAGGCCCAGGCATCATTCTCATTGTTGGGTGAGGCTCCAGTAGAAAAAGTTTCAGAAGTGCTGCCTTATATCAATATACTGCATGTGGACTCTCTGCATGTCTCTTTCAGTATAGTAATAATTCAGTTGCTATGATTAGGTATATAGAAATATTGTTGATCTGTGACCTATTCATATAGACAGCCATTGCACTTTATCCTAATAAATATTTTTTTCTTTTTCAGCTTCACGTCCTACAACTCCGTCTGACTCATCACCAAAAAAGAATCACAACCAGTCTCCAGATGGGCAAGAGCTAAAGTCAAGGTCATCAAGTAAAGATTCTCACCCACGCAGCAAATCCAGCGACTCTGGAGAAGAGGCTGATAAAGAATTTGTTTTTATTTAAACTTCCTTGACATTCTGTAACATTACCTGGAATTTCTTTTACTCTTAATGTTAATTTAGTATGATTTCTTTTATGAGCAGTCCTACACACTTGTTGACTTTTTGTATGTCCTTGTCCTCCAATTTCCAGATTCTCCGCACTCCCCAAACAATGGTTCACTAAACCTTAGAGTCCCTGTGCACACGGCTGTGTTACAGCCGCTATATATGCATGTGTATTACAGCCGCACGTGCCAGTGTGATGCCCTGAAATGACAGCTGTCAGCTTGGGTCACCAGACCATTGGTGACAATTGTATCCGTAATACAGATGCAAAAATGTTGCTGTAATACGCTGTGTGTGGGGACCCGTAACTGTCTACCAAGTACTTGAGGAGGTACCGCTGTCAGCAGTCTCATGTCTTTTATGTATGTAAGCTGTTGCACATTGTAATTAACAGAGCACACTAATGACAAGTTATTTGTATAAATGGTAAATACCTATATATACATATATATAAACAAATCTCTCTCTACGTACATATATAAATATATATATATATGATGATTGGATACACTTTTTACATCCTCTGGTAGGATATTTTCTCTCCATCTTGTGCTTGTACATAAACTACTACTTTCATGCACTTAAAAAAAATTATAAAAAAAGCACAAGCACTGAAACCCCTTTAAAGACAGTAAAAAGAGAAGCTTTTATAGGGAAATAAAAAGACAGATGCAGCGTATAATCTGGTTCAATGATGGGAGTATGAGATGCCGTCCTAAGTTTTAACATTTTGCTTTATTATACCATTTTCTGAAAAGAAAGGACTAACACATCTGTAAATAAATAGAGGAAGAGAACTTTTTGACAATGCAGTAACATAAATATTCACTTATATGACAGGTTATGGGGGTTTTATCTATGTGTATATTTGTATCAATAAAACAATTTTACAACTTTAAGATGACTTCCTTTTCTCTTGTATTAGCTCGTGAAATGTTACAATTGTTATGTTGTTAGTTTTAAAGGAAACATCCACCTGGTCATGCCACCATTCAAACAATGCCAAGTGTTTACAGTATGTGGGGGGTAATGTGAACCACCTTGTTTTATTTCTGCATCAGGGAGGTATTGGGCCAGCTATAGCAGCTATACAGTGTGAGACCCCACCAGATACAGTAGCTCCTAATTTTGTGTGAACAAACACTGCAGTATGTGTTCCTTTTGCCCTGTCCTTGAAGTTACAGCCAAACAAATATTTTACAGCATACTGTACTGGTATATTAGAATGCAGGGCAGTGGAAGTTTAGATCTTGCCATTTGTGCAGGATAAGATACAGGAAGTTTACCGGCATCTCAGCACGCTCACAGCATCAAACGAGTGTGCTGTGCTTCTCATTACATCTCACACAGAACGGCCATTCATATAAGATTTCTAAAGGTTCCTGAGCCATGGCGTCATAAGTACCAGTACCATGTCTGTGTCATGTGATCTATCGGTAACGCGATAGCTATACAATGTCAACAATTTGTGCTTACACATATTCTTATATCTAGACCATATTGTGTGTTGTAACATTATTATTATAATCTATAGATTAATATCCCTACTTGCTCCATAATGGTCAGCAGAGGAGCTGTAGGAGCAACAAGTGGGAGTGCAATCCCGCTGTGATAGGTAGGATAACTTAGGGGCCTATTCCATGGAGTGATAATGGGCTGAATCGGCCCGATTCGGCCGATTATCGCTCTGTGGAATAGAGACAACAATCAGCTGATGATCATGTCATTGGCTGATCAATTATTTAGGTGCAAACCTAAAATTATTGGGCACCCACTAATACGTGGAATAGCAGTGTGCGTCGAGCAACCGACGATTTAAAAACATCATACTTTACCTATCCTGGCTGCAGGTCTTTTTCTGAAGGACAGAGCCTTAAATGGCCTTAAGGACAGAGACAAATTTTATGAATATGACCAGTGTCACTTTATTCATTAATAACTTCGGGATGCTTTTACCTATCGAGCCGATTCTGAGATTAATTTCTCGTGACATATTGTACTTTACATTTCTGGTAAAATGGAGTCGATACTCATAACAAATCTTTATGAAAAACACAAAAATAACGTGAAAAATTGTGAAAAAATGCATTTTTCCAACTTTGAAACCTTTCTGCTTATACAGAAAATGGTTATGCCACATAAATTATATATTAAATAGCATTAGCAACATGTTTACTTTATGTTGGTAGCTTTTATTAAACTATATTTAATTTTTTTTTAGACAATAGAAAGCTTAAAACATTAGCAGCAATTTTCCAAATTTTCTGTAAAATTTCAAAATCAGCCTTTGATAGGGTGGAGTGGGGATACCTCTGGGCAGTGATGGAGAGGTTTGGTCTGGGGAGGGGGTTTATTGAGTTGGTCAAACTGCTATATGGAGATGCGAGGGCGACGGTCGCGGTTAACGGATTGCACTCTGCCGTTTTTGAGCTGGGTAGGGGGACTAGGCAAGGTTGCCCTCTCTCCCCCTCACTCTTCGCCCTTAGTATAGAGCCAGTAGCCAATTTAATTAGATTAGATCAGAGAATAGTTGGCTTTGGGGCGAGGGGTGAGGGGGACAGGGTGTCCCTCTACGCAGATGATATGCTTTTGTTTTTACGGGACCCCGTAACGGCTGTCCCAAGAGTCATCGAGTTGATACAGCAGGTGGGGAAGTACTCGGGCCTTGGGATTAATTGGAAAAAATCGGTGCTAATGCCACTGGCCTTGGAGGGCGAGCTGTCCTTTCCACAGTTGCAGGTCCTGGGAAAGGGTGAATCCTTTAGATATTTGGGAATACGGATCTGTCAGAATTTGGCAGCCTTCAGTGACCTTAATCTAGTTCCGCTGATTAGAGAGACAGAGGATAAGGTGAAGGTATGGCATAATTTGCCCCTCTCTAGGGCGGACCGGTTGGTGTTACTGAAGGCGGTCCTGCTCCCCAAATTTTTGTATATTTTTGGGGCTGCCCCGGTTTGGGTAGGCCAGAAGATCTTTAAGAGGATAAGGAATATTTGGAACTTTTTGATTTGGGGGCGCAAACGTGTTCGTATCAAACTAGAACTATTGACAGCACCTAAAAATAGGGGTGGGCTTGGCCTTCCGTCTATGGAGCTGTATTCATTAGCCTCCCAGGCCTTCTGGCTTCTGAACTGGAAAGATAATCCTTTCTTTTCCCTATTAGGAGAGGGGGCAAGAGATGTCTCTTTAGATATCTTTCAGATCCTTGATGCCGGAATATTGGAGAGGGGAGCAAGAGCTGACTGGCCGATGGTGGTCGCCTTGGTTAGAACTTGGCGGGAAATAAAAAAATGTCTGGGGCTGGAGGGTTTCTTGAATTTCTCCCCTCTTTGGGATCATCGGGAGCTGCTGGAGGTTAAGAAGCTAGAGGATCTTTATGGAGTATTTGGGCGCGACCTGAGGTTGATAACTGATGTAGTGGTTATGGGGCAGATTAAATCTTGGGAGCAAGTTAGGGCAGAGTATGGTTTCGCAGACTCCCGTTGGTTTGATTATTTGCGTTTTTCTAGGGCGCTAAGGATGGATCTCAGAAGGACGGAGTACAGGCTTGGAGCAAATATAATGCTGGATAAGTTAAGAGGGCTGGGTAGTAGATCTAAAGGGGTCTCAATATTGTATAAATGCTTTCTGCTAGAAAAAGAATGGGTTTTTGGGAGCCAGAGCGCCTGGGAAAGGGATGTTGGGATGAAGGTGAACTGGCCATCAGTTTATAGGAACATCAAAAAAGCTGCCCCCTCGGTGAATCATCAACTTATCCAGTTTAATATTGTCCATAGATTATATTACTCTCCTTCTTTCCTTAGTAAAATTAAAAAAAGAACTAATAATCTTTGTCCTAGATGTAAAAAGGAGGTGGGAGATTTGGTGCATATGCTCTGGTCGTGTGAGCAGCTGGGTCAGCTTTGGTCCGGTGTTTCTCGGGAGATAACTAAGGCTGTGGGCCTGCCCATAGGGGAGGACCTTCGTTTGTTTGTTCTGGGGGATACATCGGGATTACCTGTGGGGACAAATAGGAAGCAGAGGATATGTGTGTTGAAAATGCTGTTCTGTGCGAAATTACTGATCATGAGAAGGTGGATATCCTCTCAGCCACCCAGTCTAGTGGAATGGGATCAATGTGTGAAGCGATATGAGTGTGTAAAGTAAGAGGATGAGGTTTTTTTTTTTTTTTTTTTTTTCTCCCTAGTTCTTTTTCTGTGCATGTTCTCGAGTGGGACGGGGAGGGGATGGGGAGGGAAGGAAGGGACTATATAGGGAATATATAAATAACTTTGTCCTTTTGAGGATGTGTAAGGAATGTTTCTTTTTTCCCTATTTCTTTTTCTGTGCATGTTCTCTGGTGGGATGGGAAGGGGTTGGGGAGGGAAGGTGGGGATTATATAGGGAATATATAAATAATTCTGTCTTTTTGAGGATGTGTAAGGAATGTAATCTGTGAGGTACCTTCAGGGCGCCCGGTGGATATAGTATTATAGTGGATGTCTGGTGTGTGCGAATGGGGTGGCGGGGTGGCTGCGCGCTTGCCGGGCTGGGGGGGGGGGGGGGCGGGCGGCCTTGGGCGCACCGGCCCGCCGACATAGTGTCTGGAGACAGAACGGCCAGGGAAGTCGGCCGTGAGAGGGTCGAGTGAACAGGCTGGAATTTATTCGGACCACTGACCACGGTTAAGTTACCATTTAACGTTTGAATGGGAAGTATATGAAATGAACCCGGTCGCTTGATGGGGACCGCAGCTCATAATAGATGGACTGTGGAAGCCGTTGGATTGGACAGGGCAGTTGTCCATAGGACTCGGCGCGCAGGGTCCGTGGATAGCTGGTATGAATGGGGTCTATGGGGTTTTTTTTTTTTTTTTTTCTCTTCTTTCTCCCTCTTTCTCTCTTCCGTCTATGGCCAGTGTAGTCCTCAACGGGACTGGACTGGCAGGACAGGGAGCTGAGTTTGGTTGTGGTTACCTGAGTAAGTTGTTGTCTGCAGCCGGCACTGTGTAGAGGTGGGAGGGGTGGGCTCTGGGCCTGTTTGCCCGTCTCCCCTGGCCTTGGCGCGGCGGGGGTGTGGCTACTCCGCAGCCTGGTGGGATGAGTGTTTTAAAGTAAGTGTAGGATGGGTGGTGGGCTAGGTAGGATAGGTGTAGAGAACAAAGGGGCGCCCTGCAGGTTTTACCGCATGGAGGAAAGGGTAAAATCTGTATTTCATGAGGAATGTTTTGTAACTGTATACACAGATTAGGATTGTGGTTCTTTAGTGTTTTAATGAGACTGTGGGGGTGGGATGGGGGGGGGGGCTTGGGTTTGTTTGTGTTAAATAATATTAAAATATTATAAATAAAAAAAATAATTGTGCATAAAAAAAAAAAAAAAAAAAATTTCAAAATCAGATATTTTTAGGGACCTGTTCAGGTTTCAAGTGTATTTGAGGGGCCTGTATGTTAGAAAGCCCCACAAAGCACCCCATTTCAGAAACTGCACCCCCCAAACTCTGCAAAAGCACATCCAGAAAGTGTTTTAACCCTGTAGGGGAGTCATAGAAATAAAAGCTAAGTGTGTAAGAAATTTGAAAATTTTTATTTTCTGTGCAGAGATTTTATTGTAATCCAATATCTTTTATAATGATAAACCTATTAGCAGAGAAATGCACCCCAATATTGATTGCCACGTTTCTGCAGTTTATAGATATACCCCATATGTGGCCCTATTGCGCTATTTGACGCAACCACAAGCCTCAGATATAAAGGAGCGCCTAGTGAATTTCAACGCCTCCGTTTATTTGGTCATTTTTGACTGTACCACTTCAGGTTGGCAGAGGCTCTGGGGTGCCAAAACCTAAAAAACACCCCTAAAGGGACACCATTTAGAAAACTACAACCCTCAAGGAATGTAACAAGGGGTGCTGTGAGCATCTGGACCCCACAGGTGCTTCACAGATTTTCAGAACAATGTGATGTAAAAAAGGAAAAATTCAATTTTTTTACACTAAAACGTTGTTCTAGCCTTCATTTTTCATTTTTACAAGGGGATAAAAGAAAAAAAAAACACCAAACGTGTAGCCCAGTTTCTCCCGAGTACAGAAATACCCCACATGTGGACATAAAGTGCCAAGCGGGCGCAGGACGAGCGTCCAAAGGGAAGGAGCGCCAATTGGCCTTTGCAAGCTGGATTTTACTGGAATGGATTTCAAGGGTCATGTCGCATTTACAGAGCCCTCGTGCTGCCAAAACACTGGAAACCCCCCACAAGTGACCCCATTCTTGAAACTACACCCCTCAAGGAATCTAACAAGGGGTGAAATGAGGATATGGACCCCACTGGTGACGGGCACAAATGTGGAACAATGTGACGTGAAAGTGAAAATTTCCATTTTTTCACTTTCACGGCACAAATGTGCCCGTCATCAAGGGGTCGATATCCTCACTGCACCCCTTGTTAGATTCCTTGAGGGGTGTAGTTTCCAGAATGGGGTCACTTGTGGGGGGTTTCCAGTGTTTTGGCAGCACGAGGGCTCTATAAATGCGACATGGCGTTCATCATCCATTCTGGCCATATCCAACCTCCAAAATCCAAATGGCGCTCCTTCCCTTCGGAGGCTTGCCCTGCACCCACATGGCGCTTTATGTCCACATGTGGAATATTTACGGACTCGGGGGAAATTGCTCTACACGTTTTGTGTGTTTTTTTTTCTCTTTTAACCTCTTGTGAAAATGAAAAATTTAAGGCTAAACCAACATTATAGTGTAAAAAATGTAATATTTCATTTTCGCGCCATATTGTTCCACATTTGTGCCAGTCACCAGTGGGGTCCGTATGCTCACTACACCCCTTGTTACATTCCCTGAGGGGTGTAGTTTCCATAATGGGGTCACTCGTGGGGGGGGTTCAACTGTCTTGGCAACACAGGGGCCTTTTAAATGCAACATGGCCCCTCGAAATCCATTCCAGCCAAATCCAGCCTCCAAAAGCCAAATGGCGCTCCTTCCCTTTGGAGGCTTACCCTGCAGCCGCATGGCGCTTTATGTCCACATGTGGGGTATTTCCGTACTCAGGGGAAATTGCTCTACACATTTAGTGTTTTTTTTAATCTTTTAACCCCTTGTGAAAATGAAAAAAATCAAGACAAGATCAATGATTTAGTGTAAAAATTAAACATTTTTTACACTATATGTTAGTCTAGCCTTGATTTTTTCCTTTTCCACAAGGGGTTAAAAAAGAAAGTGAACACAAAACGTGTAGGGTAATTTCCCCTGAGTATGAAAATACCCCACATGTGGATATAATGTGCCATATGGGCACAGGGCAAGCCACCAAAATGACAGAGCGCCATTTAGAGGCTGGAATGGAGGATGGAGGCCATGTCGCAATTAAAAAGCTCCTGTGCTGCCAGGACAGTAGAAACCCCCCACAAGTGACCCCATTCTGGAAACTACACCCCATAAGGAATCTAACAACGGGTGCAGTGAGCATATGGACCCCACTGGTAACAGGCACATATGTGGAACATGTGCCGTGAAAATAAAAAAATACAATTTTTTCATTTTCACGCCACAAATGTGCCCGTCACCAGGGGGCCATATCCCCGCTGCCCCCCTTGTTAGATTCCTTAAGGGGTATAGTTTCCAGAATGGGGTCACTTGTGGGGGGTTTCTACTGCCCTGGCAGCACAGAGGCTTTATAATTGCATCATGGCATCCTCTAATGGGAATGGCGGCCATACCTATTTAGCTGGGGAAAAGGGACAATTATTACTTTATTTGGGGGTATTAGGCCAATTATTAGTTTATAAGGTTGAAAATGACAGGTGTCCATCAAATTCAACCTGTGTTGATCCAGAGGAAGGCAAAAAAAAACCCTCGTAAGGCAGACGACAGTAGCCTCATCACAGGGGAAAAATTCCTTCCCGACTCCATAATGGCGATCAGAATAATCCCTGGACCAACGTGACCCCTGAAATAGGAATAAGGGACAGAATTTAGATAATGTAGAACTCCGATGACGTGTAGTACACCTTGAAGCGATCCAGTATGCAGAGGCCGGGGTGATCAGGACAGGTGTCACACTGGAAAATGGGGTCCTTCCTGATCCCCCTGTTACGCCACACTCTGCACTTTTTCTGGGGTCTCCTGTTTTCCAGTGTGGGGGACGTCACCTGGAAAATGTTGCCCTGGTGCGATACGGAGTCCTTCATATCCAGAAGCACTGGGTCCACTCCATGGCTGCTAAATATTAGGGCTTTATTACTGCTTCTGATATTTTCGGATTGTGCCGCAAGCTACAGTAGCTCGGGCAGCGAGGGACCGGAAGAGGGGGTGCTGGTATAAAAGTTATCCCGTACAGGTGGTGGTAACCTTTATCCAGCAGTGGGAAGATCAGTTCCCAAACGATCTTCCCACTAACTCCGAGGATGGGGGAGCATCTGGGGGCTGGATTCGGGTGTCCCTTCCTTCATACACTCTAAGGGCACGTGCACACTGCGGAATGGCGAAGGATAACCCTTTGTGCATTCCGCAGCTGGCACCCACCGGCGGACTGATGCAGGCATGAGTTTCCGCCCGTGTCATAGATTCCATTTTATGCACGGGCGGATTCCGCCCTCTGTCCAAAGAATGAACGTGTTCATTCTTTGGACGGACGATGGCGGAAAAGACGTGTCTTGGGGGCAGCGTACACTACGCTACCCCCAGACACGTCACTGGATCATGAGGATGAATGGAGGAACGAAGGATCCCCCATTCATCCTCTCTGGCTGCTTTGGTGTCGGAGGCAATAATAACGTATGCCTCTGACGCCGAAAACACCCTGGGAGCCATCTTTATACGGGGAATGGTATATGGGGTATGTAAATGTGTAATGTAGTGTAGTGTAAAACTTTATTCCATGTAGTGTGGTGTAGTGTAGTGTTTTTTTGACAGTAAGAAAAAAATATCCCTAGGCCTAGAAAGGAGCTGCTGATAAATGCCGCACTTATGTGCGGCACTTATCAGCAGACAGTGGCGGTAGGATATAGGGGGGAAAAAACGCCCCTACGCCATAAAGGAGGAGTTGCTGATCAGCGGCGCACATATCTTTTTAACCCAAAGCAACTGATCAGTGAATGATATTCACTGATCAGCCGCTAGGGGGCAGTAGAGCAACGCTGCCCGAGATTGCCGAGGCCCGCCGAACCCGAGGACCCGAGCGTTTCCGACGCTGGACGACCGAACCCGGTAGAGTGACCCGAGGAAGACGCGAGGACGGCGCGGACCGCAGATCTTCTCTCCGGACGCCCAGATAAGGTGAGTATGGTACACCTGCACCACACACACCTGTTCTGCACCCCTCAGCTAATCACCCCCCGTGCCGACGAGCAGAGATGGCCTGCTATACATTATAGCAGGCCATCTTCCCCGACCGCTGTGTGTGAACATACAGCGATCGGGGAAACATTGGGCGAAAGTATACGCCCGTTTGCGTTAAAGCCCACCCTGCGGGGGTGTATACTTACGCCCAATGTCGTTAAGGGGTTAAAGGGATACACTCGATTTTTCATATATTTTCTATGTTCCCAATTCTTTTATCTGGGTTTTTTTGTTAGTGTCTTTTATCAGTTTACATTGTAACCTTGTTCAGGAAATCCAGTATCGTGGATTTAGATATATATTTTTGCATAAAAAAATGACAATGATGAAGCCGCATGTTTAAATCAAAGAAAAAACTTTACTCTAAAAGTCTTATGTTTTGGAAAGATAAGCTGCCATTAGATGTTAGTTTTGGAAAGGTGTTTAAGTAGTGTGTGTTTAAGCAATACGCAGTCACTGCTACACTGAATAGCTTCATAGTGCGCAGCATGCGTTTTGCTTTCGTGAGCCCTAATTAAAAATGAGAAGAGGCCAGAAATGGAAAGCACGTCCTTGTGAGTGAAAAGTAACAGGGGGGTAATATCCAATAACCCTTGAAGCTTTCTAACACAAGAGAATGTCAGGACTGATAAACCCAGTGCTGGCCTTTTAAATGAGAAGTGTTCTGGCAGATGATGTTTTTATTTAGTGCTGTGATAAGTAGTGGGATCAGGCCTCATTGGCTGAATGCAAGTTCATTATTACATTGGCGATGCATTCAATCACATGCTGAGCCATTTGCACCATTTCCTGTTTGTTACTGCTACGCTGTATCATGTTTTCTTAATGGGTTCTTTTTTTAAGGGTAAGATGGAAAACGCGAGTAAGATGGAAAATGCGAGTATGTATTATCATCGAAAGTCATCGGCATAGGATCCGCTGCGGATTTCGCTGCAAATTTGCATAGTAAAATCCGCTGCGGATCCGTGTGTGGGTATTTACCCTAAGACATATCACTTACTTATAGTGCTGGCTTCAGCATGCTTTCCTTCCATGAAGTTGAGAATGAAAGTACTACATAATGTGGTATTGTCTCCTCCCCTATCCTGAGACAACACATCTTATGCTCTCTTTTCCCTTACAGCCTACATCACAATCTTTCTGACTTCTTCTTATACTTCACCTTGTAAGTGTTGTTTATTGTCCCCATGTAGCTTCTGACCTGATGTGTTCCTCTGTAGCTTGAAAGGATTCCCATTATTGTCTGTCAGACGTTTCCCCCCAGGCTTTGTTTGCACACCATAAAATAAATGTAAACTAGGGATGTAATTTTGAGATTAAAATACGGCCATATTTTCAATATAATATTGCACTGCATTGAAGTCAATGGGAAATTGGCCGGCAGCGCACATACCATATAGAATACCGGCCAAAATAGATTATGACCATTCAAATAATGAAAATGCTCAATATTTACCACCTGCTTTTGCCAAATATGGCCGTTTTTTCCATCTGTTCACGTTTTTAATTTTTGCTTTATTTAGCTTCCAGCTGGTTTAGATTTGCATCATGATTTAAACCTGCGAGCATGCATAAATCATGATAAATGAGGCGCGGGAGGAGGCCACGCCTCCACCCCCCTCATCACGTCCCCACAAGCTCTGCCAGCCTGCCCATCGGACGAGTGGGGTGCACGGGAAGTGTACACCAGGGAGAAGGGGCGAATCTGCACCTTCTCCCTGGTGTACACTTCTGGCGTACCGTTTGTAAATCCCCCCCAAGAAGTCCACGTCATTGGCACATTCACAGAGAAGGCAGTCATTTGATTGATGGGCACATTGACCCAGATTTACCAAAGGGTGTAAAATATACACTGGTTTAATTTGCCTACAGCCACCAATCACAGCTCCTCTTTTATTATACCAGAGCTGAGCTGTGATTGGATGCTGTGAGTAGTTTTAAAAAAATAAACATATTGGGGGACATTTATGAAAGTCAAAGCCAGGGCGTACACCAGGGAGAAGGCATAAATTTGCCCCTTCTCCCTGGTATACGCCTGCCATATCCCCTGTTTGCCCAATGGGCAGCCCTCTGACCGCGCCTCATTTATCATGATTTACACCTGCTCACAGGCATATATCATGATCCAAATCTACACCTGCTGGAAGTAGGTGTAGATTTGTTGCATTGGGCGCACAACCGGCTGGATTCACTAAGAGGTGTGCGCCAGTCTTAACCCCTTAGTGACCCATGACATATCTGATACGTGATGGTGCCGCGGAGGGTGTTCAGAGAGGGGTCCCGACGGGACACCGCTCTGAACGGCGCTGATTCCCAGCTGACATGTGCATACGGGCAGTGCCTCTATTAGCCGGCGCGGGTCCTGTTGCCGCGCCGGCTAATTAAGCCTCTAAGTGCAGCTGTCAAACCTGACAGCTGCACTTAGATGCTGTGCTCTCCCTGTCCCTGGTGTCTAGGGGGACGGATCGGAATGACACTGATTCCGGCTCGGCAATAGATTGCTATGGCCTGCAGCAGGCCATAGCAATCTATGACCCATCTATGAGAGATCAGTGCTGTTTATATACAAGTCCCCCAGGGGGACTTCTAGTTAAAGTAAAAATAGAAGTAAAAATGTTTTTTTATTAATAAAAAATCCCCTCCCCCATTAAAAGTCCAAATCACCCCCCTTTTCCCATTTTATAAATATAAATAAATAAACAAATCCAGAAAAAAATGTAATAAGTGATCAAAAAGTCGCATATGCGCAATCAAGGTACCGATAGGAAGAACACATCATGGCGCAAAAAATGACACCTGACACAGCCCCATAGACCAAAGGATAAAAGAGCTATAAGCATGGGAAGAGAGTGATTTTAAGGAACATATATTTGTTATCAATGGTTTAAATTTTTTACAAGCCATCAGATAAAAGAAAAGTTATACATGTTATATATCGTTGTAATCATAACAACTTGAGGAACATGCATAACAAGTCACTTTTACCATAGGGTGAACAGCGTAAATGCAAAACTCCCCAAAATCAAAACAAATTCCTTTTTTTTTTCAATTTGACAGCGCAAATTATTTTTTTCCAGCTTCGCAGCATATGTTATGGAAAAATAATGCCTGTCATTGCAAAGTACAATTGGTTTTGCAAAAAATAAGGGCTCATGTGGGTCTCTAGGTGAGAAAATGCAAGTGCTATGGCCTTTTAAGCATAAAGTGGAAAAAGCAAAAGTGCAAAAACGAAAATTGGCTTTGACCTTAAGGGGTTAATAAATCTCCTCCATTATGCTATGGCAAACTTTTCACTTGTAGTTTAACACCACAAAAGCAACAGACTTTGGAAAATACATTCAGCTTCTTTATCCATATCTAAGCAGGCCTAGTTTTCTACAAAGAAGACACATTATTTGTGCCTAAAATTACACTAGCAATCTCCCACAGAACTTGGGCAAGTATGTTTTCCTATTATTGTGTTGTTTTTACCAAGTCTCTTGTTTTCAGTCTTGAGAGTTGGCATGTCTTTGGGCAGGTGTTGTTAATATTTGGAAATTGGCTTACTTCGATGTATTCACATTGCTTCCAATATATTTGGAAGTAAAAACTGCAATTATGTCAGCAGGTGAGTATTTCTGTCACACAGGGTTAAGGACACCTGACAGTGTTCAATTCAAAAGTCCAAACAAAAGGATCGTCAATCTCGAAAAACGTCTGTCAATAAAATAATCAACTTATCTCGTGGAGATTGTGCGATGAAATGATCAAACTCCATGGGATATTTTTCTATCACTTTGATGGTTAGACTTTTTTATTTGTTTACAATTTATTCTGTGTCAGGGATGCTCAAGATGTTTTGCTTAGGAACCACATTCAATTATATATATATATATATATATATATATATATGTGTGTGTGTGTGTGTGTGTGTGTATGTGTGTATGTGTGTGTGTATGTGTGTGTATGTGTGTATGTGTGTGTGCGTGTGTGCGCGCGCGCTCCTGAGCCAAGAAGTTGGGAGAAAATATCTGTTAAAAATGTTTTTTTCTGTTGTGATCACATTTTTTTTTTAATAGCAAGAGAATCTGTAGGTTTAGTGTTTTTTCTTTATTTTGTTGTCACAAATTGACATAATGATACAGTATATACATTTTTCAGCTCTCTAGCTAAAACTCAATGATGTTCTATTGTGTAAATGGCGCAGGGTCAAGACTGCACCGATGAGTCACCCAATAATCGCTTTGTGTGTATGCAGGCAACAATCGAAAAAACGTTCTTGTGTCCTTGATCGCATCTTTTAAGATGACCCTAAAATTATTGTTAATTGTTCACTAATCATTCACTAATGTTCCGTGTATTGTTCTTTCTTTTGCTAACAGCTACCATTCTGTGTGGTATAGTAAACTATTTCAGGACGTTCCAATAAACGCTCATTTGTGAACGTACACATGACATGGCAGCCGTCCACTTCCTGGTGTCTGTAGACGGAGAGGAGGAGGGGCAGAGCTGCAGCAGGTGAAAAGCCTACCCCCACCCCTCAGCTCTGTGTGTGCTTTGAGTCCCAGTCTGAGATCTTACTTGCTGGTAGGGACTCTTCACACTCTACTTAAATTATCTGCTGGCTTTTTTTTTTGTAAGCTGCAGAAACTGGTGTGTCGTGCCTTTGATATATTGAGCCTCTTATTGACTCTACAATGGCTGCATACAGTATCCATAGCATTACAGCAGCATCAGTCCTGCAGATATACAGTATGAAGGCTATTGAGAATGCAATGGAGACATGAGGCACTAGCTTTCAAATACCTGCAGGACAGAGCCCATGGTCTGATGCTACTGTGATATGTGTTATGGGGGCTATATGCAGCTATTAGAAAGCCCATGAGAGACATAATACATGGAAGGCATGATGGACCATCACCAGTCGTAGAACTTTGTTCTGAGCCCCCTGTTCCTGCCCACTGCAAAACCCAGCAAGGTGGAGTTAGGATTAAGGTGCATTGAGTGTAAGCCTTGCTGGCTATTCAGTATCTATAGGGCTGACACTCCCCTGATCTAAAATCCTCCTGGGGCCCCCAGTGACCATATATTTATTATCTATTTCAGCAGTCAGGAATGTCTGATCTGTGAGGTCCTTTGGTCTGGCAGACATACGGATGGGTGGCCCAGACACGGTGAGCGGGTTCCCCAGTCAATGCTAGTGCACGCACAGTGGATTAGAACATGCCCCGGATGGTAAGCGCCATGCTCCTGTGCAGTGTGCATACGCCTGCATCCATGTCCAACCAGCTTGTTAGCAACCCATCCATGGAGCAGGCCAGCTAGGAACTAGCCGCACCATCAGTCATGGCAGTCAATGACACTGTCACTATGCATAAATTACAATGCCATCTTGTATAAATTTATTGCAGCATGTTCGGAGTTGCATTATTAAAGGGAACCTGTCAACCCCCACACCCACCCCGTGCCGGGGTAAAGGCCGCCCGACCCATCGCTAGAGACCCTTATACTTACCCCTTTTCTCCAAGTCCCTCGCCTGGAGCCGGTCCCGGGACGGAGATATCCCCGTCTGAAGCTGTGCGCGCGCTGCAGAGATGAGTCCGAGGCCCATAGAGAAGGAATGGAGCCTTTCATTCTCTATGGGCATCGGACTCATCTCTGAAGCGCGCACCGGGCTTCCGGCAGGGATATCTCCATCTTGGGACCGTCTCCAGGCGCGGGACCCAGAGAAAAGGGGTAAGTCTAAGGGTCTCTAGTGGGGAATTGGGCGACCTTCCCCCCGGCATGGGGGGTGAGAGGTCTCCTTTAACACCTTACTGACCCATGACATATCTGATAGACCATGGCTCCGCTAAGGGGGTTCAGAGGGGGTCTGCAATCCACGCTGCTACGTGTAGCCCAGGACTGTGGCTATTAGCGGGCACAGGCCGATCGTCGAGGTCGTTGTCAAACATGACAGCTGCATTTAAATGCCCTGGAGAG
This sequence comes from Dendropsophus ebraccatus, assembly GCF_027789765.1. Classification (NCBI taxonomy): domain Eukaryota; kingdom Metazoa; phylum Chordata; class Amphibia; order Anura; family Hylidae; genus Dendropsophus; species Dendropsophus ebraccatus. Next base: position 86,164,206 of record NC_091455.1, on the reverse strand, counting down.
CCCCATCCCTGGTGTCTAGTGGCTGGTTCCCTTCTTACTTAGCCAGGCCTCAGTGTTGGAATGAAGCTGATCCCAGCTCGGTAGTCCATTATATACACAGCATTGAGAGATCAGTATTTTTGCCAGACTCATGGATTTTACAACTATTAGCATGCTGAATTATATTTTATTGCATATTGGGGGTTGTAATCAATGTGAGGCTGTCTAAAAGCTACCTACAGTGATACTGAACGTACCTTTTGGACAGCCTGAATATCCAAGAAGCAGTTGGTAGAAAAAGGTTCCTTGTTTTTAATCGATTCTGTAAATAGGTTTTGTGGGTTATTTTCACTGTACAATGTACATTAATGCTGACATTGCAGCATTATTGTATGGATCAGGATGATTGTAGTTATACCAGTTTGGTAGACTTTTTGTTTTACTTACTTATTAAAAAAGAATGTACAATGTAATTTTCTTAGCTCTATAACTTTCTTTCTTTTTGGTCTACAGAGCTTTGGGGGGGGGGGCTCATTTTTATTCTTTGTGATCTGTATTATTAATGGTATGAGTGTAACCTCTTCATTGCGTTTTATCCTTTTTTTTCTTACTTTCTTTTTCTGGTGTGTAATGTGACCAAAAATCTGATATTTCGTCATTTTAGTTGTTTTTAAAGCTGTTCACTATGCAAGATCAATATTGCTGTGTTGTAAAAGTCACTGAATAGACCTCACCTCTTCTGTGTTCACACTTTACTCTGTAGATTTGGTATTTGCATTATCCATGTTTCCCCCGTGTCTTCCTCCGGTCTTCTGAGTCTTCAGCCCATTCAGTCGGTCACTGACTGAGACGGGACAGTGCTGCAGTCAGTGATTGGCTGACTGGGCTGTCACTCTAGACACAAGAGTGACAGCCCGCTCAGCCAATCACTGGCTGACTGGGACAGACAGCCCCTTGCCAGTGATTGGCAAAACAGACTGTCACCAAAAAAGAAACCAGAGAGGGCAGACTTCAGAGGAGCACAGAAAAGTAAGTAAAAAGAGTGGCTTTTACAAGCTGCAGTAAAACAGCTAAAGTCTGCAGTCTGCAGCTGTTTTAGTGCGGTTTGTTAACAATTGGTTTGGCACAAACCCGAACTTTAAAGTTCGTTAAAGTTTGGCAAAAGTGCCGAACTGAACTTTCGAAAAGTTTGCTCATTGCTACTTCTAAGTTATTTACTGGGGTTGTCTTATGACATTAGGCACCTTTTTCTTTACCGTTTTTTTCTACATATGACTTGCAATAACTTTTTATTTTAGTAATGACTTTTTTATCATTCACATTCCTTACTGCACATTACTCTTTTTGTAGACAAAAGAAAAAAAAAATTCTAAGAAAAGATCTGAACACAGAAGAAAGTTTCTCCTTGTAAATAAGATAGGACAGTAGAAAACATTTTATATAGGTTTTAATGGCATATGCTGTAAAACTGTATTGTTATTTTATCAAAGCCACTTTAAAGACAAATGTCTAAACGCCTACAACTTACATTTCCTATTCACATTACAGCTATTAGATGGATCTAAAATAGGTGTCTTTGTGTTATAATAGTATGCAAACTTTGTGGTGTCACTCATCTGCCCTCACAAATCATACGACACATTGATGTTACTATATTAAAATAAATGAAATCCGGAATTTTAATATTAAAATTAAAAGGGCAATTTCTACTGTTACGCTTAAATGTATGTGATGCATTTTCCTTGACTTCAAGGCTGCTGAAAAGCACAGTGTCACAATATGGGTAAAAGCAGCCAATGAACCATGTGCTATGTATTACTGCACACAGGCTTAACTGGTATGAATAATTACTTCGCAGATCTTCACACTGCTTAAAGAAATGCGTCCTTAGTTTCATGCTGCCTAAACCATGGGCAGAATGAGACAGGTACAAGCTCCTTTATGTTAATGATCTATGATTCACAGTGCCTTGAGTCCCTGGGGTTGTGCCAGGCAACTTCTCTCCATACCACCGGGTTTGATTAGGATTAAATCTCTTTTTATCAATCAAGCTGAGCTGGTTGGAGGCCATCTTGGTGACTCGTAGTCCCACTTCTGCATCGTTTCCAAACTATGTTTTTTAGAACATTTCGTCATTTCAAAGTATAGATTAGTTAGATGCAGATTTCCTGATGTCTGAAATCTTCAATAGGCTGCCGATCCGCCACTAACAATAACAGACATGTAGGTTTAGCTAGACTCCATATGCAAATTTAGTTTCTTTTTTAAAAAAAACAATGATGAGAAAAATAAAAAAATACTATGTATTTTTTTTTTCATAATTGTATTTAAAAAAAATTAATTAATTTGGACCTGATCAGAAAAATGATACAATATTGAGTAAAAAAGAAAAACTGGTGAAGAACAGGTGATTTAACCCTAGCCCACAGCTCCAACACAGGCTAAGGGATTCAACTATATTTGATTGCAGATCAGCCTGCTGTTGGCAGACACTGGCTGACAGCTGAGCAAGCAGGAGGTCAGGCAGCAGAGATTATTAATGAAGGAGTGGGAGGAGGAAAGAGTAGTGAGGCATGCCAGAGTGCGGCACAAACGCTGAACTACAACTCCTCTTTGACTCTTCATTACAGTAGATGTGAGATTGTGCATAATCCACTGCACAGACAAATTACCAAAATGTAACATGCTCACTAGGGGACTGCCAACTGCAGCACACTGTCAACACCTCAGGTAGGGCCCAGGTGCTGACACATTCCCTTTAAGCTGTATTCTGTTTCTTAAAGTGATAACACAATACAGGGTGTTAATGGCAGCCTACAATCTTTTGATTGTCAGTAGAGAAGAGACAACAGACCAACTTAACAAAATAAAACAGAATACTAAATGTGTGTAGCCTTATTATAGTCTTGTCAGGATAACCATCAGTGTATGAAAGGTCATAGCACAAGACTAGACCATAGTAAGAGGAAAGCAGGTGAGAGCCAGGAGTTGTACAATAGGTACCAGGCAGACAACACAAAAGACTGGGCAGAAGTGAAATCAGGAACAAATAGTACTTAAAGAGGATGTACCACCAGGTACGTCCTCTTTAACCTGACACAGGGATAGAACGGCGCCGTGACGGGGAAGCCGGTGCCGCGGTTCGGTTTTTCAACCGCGGCCCGGTTCCCCTGTACGGCGCCGTTCTTACCACGGTTACTGGCCGGTGCTCAAGCACTGGAGTTAGGCCGGCCCGCCCCCAGTGGGAGGGAATTCCCTCCCCTCTATGACGCGGCTCCTTTAATTCTAACGGAGCCGCGTCATAGAGTGAAGGGAATTCCCTCTCACTGGGGGCGGGCCGGAGTACCTCCAGTGCTTGAGCACCGGCCGGTAACCGTGGAAAGAACCGGACTGCGGCACCGGCTTCCCCGTCACGGTGCCGTTCTATCCCTGTGTCAGGTTAAGGAGGACGTACCTGGTGGTACATCCTCTTTAACAGCAACATACAGGAACAGGAGCCAGGAAAGCCATACGCTGTGGTCAGGAGATATAGAAGCATCCAGTTGCTTTTTCAGTTGTATAGTAGTATAGTATAGCAGTAGTAAAAATCAGCAACAAACGCTTCTATTATCTCCACAGGGATTTTGTGATGAACAATGCAAGGTAAATGATCTTTCATAATACACTGTAGATTATTCATTGCATTCCTCTTCCTGTACTTAGTTTCCATCACAGCAAACTCTCCAAGTGTAAATACACCGCTAATTATAGTATAATTTATTTAACTGCAATCTGTAATTTCTGTAGTCTCGCTAGAAATTTAATTACAATAGAAAACAATTGTTCTTCCAAACTTCTTTTCTCTTGTATTACCTTGCTCTGCAATAAGAAATATTCTAGTGGATAATCCTTCATAGCCAATGGCTGACAGCATAACCTGGACATACAGTACACATAACATAGCTGTTGGCTGAATGCTTATTTGGCCAAGTGCCATCTCTTTCAACATTCCCATAAAAAATGCATATATGACTTAGCTGAGTGTGCATGCTGCATTTATTCAAGGGACAGAGACAATATGTTGCCAGGAAGCTTATCTACTTTTAGAACAAAGAGTGAAATATTTTGAAAACCAACATGGCTGATTTCCTGGTAATTTCCTGCAGCATCTGTCTTTGAGCGGTAGTCAGGAGGCCCCTATGTACATATGATATTATTGGCAGCTTTAGAATGAAACTTCTCATATTTCATGTTAAATTGCTGTAACTTGTCCAGTTTACAAAACGTTTTCCCATATACCCTATTTAAGAATTCTGATGCCTCCGGATCCTCATTTATTAGTAAAAGAGAAAGTACTTGCTGCATTACAACCAAGAAAAAAAAATACATTTTAATTTAGAATGTATGTAATGGACCTGGCCAAATATTCAAAATTATTAAAGTGGAATGAAAACATACATAGTTTAACCCCTTAAAGGTGTCTTCACATGAACCAGATCACAGCGGATTTCATGCTGCAAGTTCTGCAGAGAAATCCTGCCATTTTCTATGGGTTTACATACTCTCAGCGGATTTTTCATTCCGCTGCGAGAATGTAAAGCCTCTTCCCACTTAACCTGGACGCTGCTGGGTTAATACGTTACCTGCCTGCGATCTCACTTGCTTTTCAGGCTCCCACTCAGCCAATCTGTGCACTGTCCCACCGCAGCCACTGATTTGCTGAGCGGGACACCGGGGAGCCGGGAGCCTGAGAAGCAAGCGGGAGCGTGGACAGGTAACGTATTAGCCCAGCAGCTGCGGGGTTAAGTGGGAAGGGGCTTAACATTCTCGCAGCAGAATGAAAAATCAGTTGCAAGTATATAAACCCATAGTAAATGACACAGGATCGCAGTGGATTTTGCAGAGTGAAATCCGCTGCAGATCCTGTCCATGTGAAACTGGCCTAAAGGACTGTCTAGGTTTAGAAAAACATAGCTGCTTTCTCCAAAACAAACAGCACCACCCCTGTCCCCAGGTTGTGTGTGGTATTACAACTCAGATACATTTACTTCAATGGAACCAAGCTGCAATATCTCACAAACTGGGGACAGGTATAGGGCTGTTTTTGGAAGAAAGCAGGCATGGTATTTAAATCCTAAATAACACCTTTAAAGGGGTAGTGCGGCGCTAAACAATTATTCACTAAATAACACACATTACAAAGTTATACAACTCTGTAATGTATGTTATGTTAGTGAATGGCCCCCTTCCCCGTGTTCCTCCCCATCCAAACTAGACCCGGAAGTGTAGTGCTCTGTACTCACCTGATCCATGTCGACCCCCGTCCGCCATCTTGCGACAATGATGTAATCTTTGGGCGGGCGGGCGGCCGAACCGCTCCGACCGTCCCTCGTGCCGGCCGCCCTCTGCCGCACCATCAGCTGCTCAGCAGCGATTGGCTGAGCATAACTGTGCTCAGCCAATCGCGGCTGAGCAGCTGATGACACGGCAGAGGGCGGCGGCCGGCGCAAGGGACGGTAGGAGTGGTTCGGCCGGCCGCCCGAAGATGACATTGTCGCAAGATGGTGGACGGGGGTCAACACGGATCAGGTGAATATAGAGCACTACACTTCCGGAGGTGGCGTGGATGGGGGGAAACACGAGGAAGGGGGCCATTCACTAACATAACATACATTACAAAGTTGTATAACTTTGTAATGTGTGTTATTTAGTGAATAATTGTTTAGCGCCGCATTACCCCTTTACGGAGAAGGATCAGAGCAGCACTCCATGCAAGCTGGTGGTGCACGAGAAAAGGAGCGTAGTCCCAAAGTAGTATATCAAATGGAAATCCCGGCACTCACCATATTCATCTCATAATTTATTTGGTTCAAAACCGTAATAGTGTGAAACAGATGCATTACCCCTTTAAGGACACAGACAATTTTTAAAAGTCTACATGCGTCTCTTTGCGGCAACAGCTTTATAATGCTTCTACTTATCCAAGTGATTCTGACAATTTTTTTACATGAACCGCAGTATGTTGTATTAGTGGTAAACACCAAAATTTTGTAAAAATTTTGTAATCATTTACATTTTTTCTAAATTTGAGAGATAGTTATTGCCTATAAATGAGTTGAGAGTTTACACTATTTTTGCTGTCTTCCATCATTTAGACACATTAATATCTGCAGCTTCATTTTAACTTCAATTTATAAGCATAGGATAATTTTTTCAATAATATCTTATTTTCCCCCAGAATTTTTCATGTTTACAATAAATACAGAAGAATAAACAGACCAATATTAGTTATGATGACATTTCTTCTGAGTAAGGCAGTATTCCACATGTGCATAAACTGCACAACAGGGCTGAGAAGGGAAGGAGCTCATTAGGCTTTTAGTGCAGAATTAGCTAAAATGGTTGTGGTACAATGTCACAGTAGTAAGTTACCAGAAAACTTTTTGGAAACAAAATCCTTCACGCTGGTTTCACACATTGCAGTTTTTTTTTTAAACTGCCACTTCAGTTTTTGTGCCAAAGCCAGGAGTAGAGTTGGCAGGTAGGAGACATATAAGTGCCTCCTTTATTTCACCCTTTAGTTAAAATTAAATTCTTGTTTGGCTCAAAAACTGCAATGGCAGTTTTAAAAAAAAAAAATCCATGTGTGAAACATGTTGTGCCCAGCTTATGCCACAGTAAAAAAAAAGAAAAAAAAAGAAAAAAAAACAACATTCTGATTATTATGCTGAGTGTCCTGGCTTTACAAACGCCCTACATGTGGCCCTAAGCTTTTGCTTAGACACTAGTATTGTGAAAATTTGCTGAACGTTCTGATTTAGCCAAACCCAAACACTCTGCATTTAACACTCAGTGGCTGGAGAAGGTGGATTCAATCCTAGGGAGCTGTGGAAAAAATAAATACAGCTACAGGCGGTATTCATGTTTTCCTGGCAGCCCTAGGGTGGCATCCAACGTCTCCAGGCAGCAGGGTTCTAATGCAGAGTTCAGATTCAGCCAAACCCTCGTCAAGTTTTCTCCACACTACTAGACACACATCAGGGGTCAAGAGTGAAAGAGTCACATATACATGTGAAAGGGTACCCATCACACAGAATCTCTGTGCAGATCGTCCTGAAGCTACAGCTGACGCCATTTAATACACTGTGTGCATTGAGTGCCTGTCATTCCTTTGATTTCAATGTATTCAACTGAGGTCAATTCAAGTGCTGCAATAACGGATGTAATTTGAAAAAGAAAAAGCGGACGCCTTTTCTTTTTACTTAGTGTAAACATAGCCTAACACTGCAAAATAGTTCTGGTTCTGTAGAGTATATGCTGTGATGAATATAATATTTTCTGGTTTGTCACAAGGCCAAAATAAAATTATGAACAGATGTTCATTGTTGAAGGGCAGTTCTGTCAATTCAATATGCAGGACATGAATAATTTATCATGCTACATAATTTATAAGAAAACACCTACAAATATTTTGTGGACATAAAAACTTTGCAGAAAAGTTTAATGTTTACTTTATAATAAACCCTAACACACTTATGAATGTGATGCTATGATAGTTTATAACCGTACATACACCAATCAGCCACAACATAAAGTTCTAAGCTGTCCCTTGTATAAAAACTGCTGTTTGTCCAGTGATGCAGTGTAGTCACTTACCCCCTTTAATTTATCAGCAAAAGCTCAGTACTTTATGTATATCCTTTTCTTGCTGTTATCCTGAAGCAAACGGCCCTTATCTACTCCCTCCCCCTGAAATTGAGTTAAAGGAGAAGTCAGGTGAAAACTTTTTATTAAGGTATTGTATTGCCCCCAAAAAGGTATACAAATCAGCAATATACACTTATTACTGGAAATGCTTGTAAAGTGCTTTTTGTCCCTGCACTTACTACTGCATCATTGCTTCACTTCCTATATAATATATATAATATGTTTATTTATTTATTTTTAAATATTTTTATTTTTACAATGGGCTAGTGGGTATTTTAAACTTTTATTGGGAGGTGGGTTTTAAGGTTTTTTTAATACTTTTTTTTATTTTAATTACACTTTTTTTTTCACTTTAAACATGCAATCATTAGATAACACTGATCTATGCTATGGCTATCATGCTATCGGTGATTTATGCATAGAGTCTGCCTGAGAGCAGACTCTATACATAAAATGCTGATCCGACAGGACGGAGGTAAGTGACTAACCCCCGCCCATCAGCACAAGCGATCGGGAGCTTCTCCTGTCACTGAGTACCTTAAATGCCGCAATCGCTATAGATCGCAGCATTTAAGGGGTTAATGGCAAGCAGCTGCCTGTCATTACCCTTAGCACCCTGGACTCTGATGTGTGCGGGGCCACTCTCACTGCAGCGGTCCCGCACACATCAAACCCCAGGAACGTCAGGAACGTGTGTGTATATATATATATATATATATATATTTATTCAAAGGATGGGAGCAGCACTACTCGTAGTTGTGGCTGGTGCCAGCGGGTCGGACTGTAGACTTGGGTCCACTGGAGTATATACGTAGATAAACCAGCAGCACTCTGTTCTCTGTAGTTCAAACAGAACTACAGAGAACAGAGTGCTGCTGGTTTATCTACGTGTATATATATATATATATATATATACATACACACACACTCACCGGCCACTTTATTAGGTACACCTGTCCAACTGCACGTTACCACTTAATTTCTAATCAGCCAATCACATGGCGGCAACTCAGTGCATTTAGGCATGTAGACATGGTCAAGACAATCTCCTGCAGTTCAAACCGAGCATCAGTTTGTGGAAGATAGGTGATTTGAGTGCCTTTGAACGTGGCATGGTTGTTGGTGCCAGAAGGGCTGGTCTGAGTATTTCAGAAACTGCTGATCTACTGGGATTTTCACGCACAACCATCTCTAGGGTTTACAGAGAAAGGTCCGAAAAAGAAAAAACATCCAGTGAGCGGCAGTTCTGTGGGCGGAAATGCCTTGTTGATGCCAGAGGTCAGAGGAGAATGGGCAGACTGGTTCGAGCTGATAGAAAGGCAACAGTGACTCAAATAGCCAACCGTTACAACCAAGGTAGGCAGAAGAGCATCTCTGAACGCACAGTACGTCCAACTTTGAGGCAGATGGGCTACAGCAGCAGAAGACCACACCGGGTGCCACTCCTTTCAGCTAAGAACAAGAAACTGAGGCTACAATTTGCACAAGCTCATCGAAATTGGACAGTAGAAGATTGGAAAAACGTTGCCTGGTCTGATGAGTCTCGATTTCTGCTGCGAAATTCGGATGGTAGGGTCAGAATTTGGCGTCAACAACATGAAAGCATGGATCCATCCTGCCTTGTATCAACGGTTCAGGCTGGTGGTGGTGGTGTCATGGTGTTGGGAATATTTTCTTGGCACTCTTTGGGCCCCTTGGTACCAATTGAGCATCGTTGCAACGCCACAGCCTACCTGAGTATTGTTGCTGACCATGTCCATCCCTTTATGACCCCAATGTACCCAACATCTGATGGCTACTTTCAGCAGGATAATGCGCCATGTCATAAAGCTAGAATCATCTCAGACTGGTTTCTTGAACATGACAATGAGTTCACTATACTCAAATGGCCTCCACAGTCACCAGATCTCAATCCAATAGAGCATCTTTGGGATGTGGTGGAACGGGAGATTCGCATCATGGATGTGCAGCCGACAAATCTGCGGCAACTGTGTGATGCCATCATGTCAATATGGACCAAAATCTCTGAGGAATGCTTCCAGCACCTTGTTGTATCTATGCCACCAAGAATTGAGGCAGTTCTGAAGGCAAAAGGGGGTCCAACCCGTTACTAGCATGGTGTACCTAATAAAGTGGCAGGTGAGTGTATATACACACATTCCTACTGCACAGGATATGTGCAGTAGGAATGTATATATACATGTTACGGACATGAAGGGGTTAATTTTCTTCTACTACTGATTTGCAAAGTTTGTTGAAAAACAGTAAGCATATAACCTTCCAGTTGGACCCCATTTTTACTGTCAACAAGGCTTCACTGTGGCCTACTCTCTAAACACATCTTTATTATATAGGTAAACTGAGTGTAAAATTGTTGGGGGCTAGAAAAGTTTTCCCCGCTAAAAATGTAAAGTGTGTGGTAATACAGTGTATACATCACAGCTCACTTCTGTACAGGAGCAGGAGGTTCCGAGGCAAACCAGGGCGGCACACATCTCCTGCTATGACATCACTCATTGCACGCACCTGAAGCTCCTGTACCTGTACGTCCCCGGCACATACTGCAGGAAGAGTGAGTGGGATGTTTATTATTTTTTCATTTGAGATGGAGAGAGGGGATTGGGCTTATTGGCTGGAATTCAAGAGGCATCCTTGGAGGGGGGGATGGGTTGTGGCTACAATACTAGGATTATAGGGGGAGGGTGTTAACTGTCTACTAGGGACATCCTGCCTGGGGTGAGGGGGGTTAACTGCCTACTATGGGAATGCTGGGGAGGGGGTTAACTACCTACTACGGGCATCCTGCGCGTGGGGAAGGGAAGTTAACTTCCTACTAGAGCCGTGCTGGGGGAGAGGGGTAAACTACTTACTAGGGATGGCAACTGTGTTAGGGTAGCTTCACACGTACCGGGTCCACAGCAGATTTCACACTGCAAGTTTGCATCTAAATCCGCTGTGAATCCTGGTAGTGTGAAGCTGAATGGGTCAAATACACGCAGCAGAATTTTCATTCCGCTGCCTGTATGTGACCCGGCCCCTTTAAACTCCCGAATCCCGCCGCCCGCAGCATACATTACCTGCTTGGCGCTGCAGCTGTATGTAAAGCTCCCTGCTCCCGTCGGTCCTTATCAGCCAATCAGTGCACAGCAGCACTGAGTGACTTATGGGGACCGCCGGGAGCCTCACACAGCCCCGTCACTGAGCAGGTAATGTATGCAGCGGGCTGGGGGCAGCCCTGGAGCATACATCACCTGTTTCAGGCTCCTGCTTGCTTTGGAGCCTCCCGGCATGCTCCGGGCCGGGGCTGTGGGTGGCAGGGATTAAAGAGACTGGGTTACATATCCGCAGCGGAAAGAAAATTCCGCTGCAGCTATGTAACCCCATAGACCTTCACACTACCAGGATCCACAGCAGATTTCGCTGCAAATTCGCAGCGTGAATTCTGCTGTGGATCTGGTACGTATGAAGGTACCCTTAAGCCTCCATTATACGTCAGATCAAAAGGAGCAAGTGAGTGTCGATCTGCTCCCCATTCCCTGCGTGCTGCCAGCGCTATTACATGTGCTGACATTGAGCGGGTAAGTGCAGGGGGGAGGGGCTGCCCAGACGATCTTTAGTGGCGGTTTGCTGTCATTATCGTTTAAAAATTTTTTAACATGTTGAAAGACAAAGAACTGCCAACATTGAGCATGTCGACTGAACATTGTCTTTTAAAGGGGCAGTGCGGCGGTAAAGAATTATTCACAGAATAACACACATTACAAAGTTATACAACTTTGTAATGTATGTTATGTCTGTGAATGTCCCCCTTCCCCGTGTCCCACCACCCCCACCCGTGTACCCGGAAGTGTGGTGGGCTATACATACCTGTCACGTGCCGACTCGTCTCCGATCTTCAGTCAGTGATGTCGTCTTCGGACGGCCGTGCCGAATCCCTCCGACCGCCCTGAGTGCCAGCCGCCCTTTTCAGTGTCATCAGATGCTCAGCCGCGATTGGCTGAGCACAGTTTGGCTCAGCCAATCGCGGCTGAGCAGCTGATGACGCGGCAGAGGGCACTCAGGACGGTCAGAGGGATTCGGCCTGGCCGTCCGAAGACGACATCACTGACTGAAGATTGGAGATGAGTCGGCACGTGACAGGTATGTATAGCGCACCACACTTCCGGGTACACGGGTGGGGGTGGTGGGACACAGGGAAGGGGGCCATTCACAGACATAACATACATTACAAAGTTGTATAACTTTGTAATGTATGTTATTCTGTGAATAATTATTTACCGCCGCACTACCCCTTTAACTCTAGCTATTACACCAAATACGGCTGATAAACGGTTGGTGTATTAGGGCTTTTACATTCATTGGTTGTGCGTGTGTGTTTGGGCAATATTTTGCCTTGCCCTGGGTGCTGTCAACCAACCCTATGCCACTGCATGGTAGCTACCTATCAGTTGCATATACCAGCTATGGTGTGCTGGAACATAGATGAATAAAATTCAGCCAAGCAGTGATTACTATTCCTAGAAGTGTTCTTTTTCTTTTGTTAGATTGCATAAATACATTTATTTGATATTACTTTTTAGTGAAAAGCTATGTCTGCGTGTATTCAGTGTATTCATACAGCACCATTTAATGCAGTCAGCCTAATAAGTGTGCATTTGTATGATAATTACATATAGTCATATTTACATAAAGATTTGCATGACACATTTTAATGAATGATAAAATGTTAACCCCCTTTAATGACCTAAATGTGGTAAGATTCTGGCCTGGAAGCAGAATAGGGAAGATTTATTTAGATGTAGATGCATTTCTCTACAGCTCTTACAGCTTTGACTGTGACAAACCTGGCAATGTCCCTGTATTCATTCTCTCTCTGTATTTATCCTCCTAAGTACCACTATGAAATGTTCAGTTATAATGAATGTATTCTGATGCAGATAAACTAAATGTTATTAAGAAATATGATTGAATACATTGCATAGTTCAGTATACTATTATGTAAAAGTTTTGGTAACTATTTTTACAAAAACGACCTACAGTAGGAGGTTTAGATTCATTTAAAAGTGTTTTGAAGTTTCCAAGTGTATCTGTCATTAAAAAAAACTTTTTAAAATGTCACAGGGATATGTCAGAAGTTTTGCTCGGTAGGGTTCTCACTGCTGGAGAATGAGTCGGGAGAGGTACTACCCCTTATTTCCCCACTGTCAATCATCTTATAAATGAGATGCTGTAAGATGGGGAGTAAAAAATCTACCATGCACTTCTCCTTGTTTGTTCTCATATTTAGTGAAGGTTTCAGCAGTAAGACCCAAATTAATCACAACTTTTCACATGTCCTTGTGACATGTCCAAAGCGTTTCTTAATGACAGTGCCTATTTAATAATTAGGTAATGAATATAATGTAATTCACTGTTCAGAAAAAGGGAGGAGGTAAGCTGTAACCATCACCTATTGTCAATGGTGGATTCTGCTGTTATGGTGTCATCTGCCTCCAGGCGATACTTCATGCTGTAATCCTGCTTATGATGATAATAGGGTGAGTACTGGAAAATTCTCTAGAAAGGAGGAAGCAACAGCCTACTGTAAGTCTTAATACCTTCTGTGTACTGCAGTGCTTCCCAACCTTTTCCAACTCGGGGCACCCCTTAGAAAAAAAAATTAGCTCGGGGCACCCCTACCAAATAATGTTCTACACAATATAAAAAACGCTATTCAGGGACTCACAGGTGACGTCTTCTTTGATCCGAGATGTTCCTCTCCGTTTCCTCTCCATCTGGTCCAGACCTCCGTGACGACTTCTTGCAGCTACGTTTCATCTCTTCAGAACCTGCCAGACAAACATATTAGGTTCTGCACATTTCTAGCAATTTGCTTCCCTTTCTCCCTCCTATAGGCTCCCAAACTGCCCATGCTGTGTCCTCAATATAGTAATCATGCCTCCTGCTGTACCCCCATATAGTAATAATGCCCATGCTGTGCCCTCAGTATAGTAATAATGCCCATGCTGTGCACCCCCATATAGTAATATTGCCCCTGCTGTACCCCCATATAGTAATAATGCCCATGTTGTGCTCTCAGTATAGTAATAATGCCCAAGCTGTGCACCCCCAAATAGTAATAATGTCCCTGCTGTACCCCATATAGTAATAATGCCCATGCTGTGCCTTCAATATAGTAATAATGCCCATGCTTTGCCCTCCATATAGTAATAATGCCCATGCTGTGCCCCTCAGTATAGTAATAATGCCCATGCTGTGCCCCTCAGTATAGTAATAATGCCCCTGCTGTACCCCCATATAGTAATAATGCCCATGCTGTGCCCCCAATATAGTAATAATGCCCATGCTGTGCCCCCCATATAGTAATAATGCCCATGCTGTACCCCCCATATAGTAATAATGCCCATGCTGTGCCCTCTCCCTGCTCTGCCTCTCCCCCATGCTGCCCCCTCAGTATAAATGTCCCCCATGCTGTGCCCCCACCTATACATAAAAAAACAAACATTCTACTCACCTAATCGGGGCTGTGTGGCAGCTCTTCTTCTCTTCGGTCTCCATCTTGTAAGCCGCTGGGACGGAACCTCCGGCAGGCACGATGACGTCACATCATCACGCCTGCCGCAGAGGTCACGTCCCGGAGTCCCATAGGCTGCGGAGAATGAAGTGCTGGCGGCCTATGGGAGTGAATGTCGCAGCAGGAGCTGACACTTCCTGCTTCTACATTCTGCTCAATTGAATGTTCCGCCTGCTCACTGTGTGAGCGGGCGGAACATCAAAGCGATCGGTATATCCCTAGAAGCTGTGCGGCCGCAGCTTCTAGGGGTATTAAAGGGACAGAGTCACATTTCCCACCGGGATCCCGCGGCACCCCTGGCGGGTTCTCCCGGCCCCACGGTTGGGAAACGCTGGTGTACTGTAAGAAGATGGGAACATGGCATATACTCTACATGTGGCACAACATTTATCCTAAGGGGAGTTTCTTCTAGCAGTCATTTTGCTATTGTGTTGCTATTGTGTTCTGGAGCTGCTTTATATCTTAGAGCATCAAATACACCCTAGTACAGGGATGGGCAATTAATTTTTCCACATGACAAATGGTTTTTGAGGGCAGAGCAATAAACTTAACTTGGTTCTGGTGGGGACAGCAGTACGTAGGGACAGCAGTGAGGCAGGAGTGTTTCCCAACCTTTTCCAACTATGGGCACCCCTACTAAATAATATTCTACAAAATACAAATAAATACATTCAGTGACTAACAGGTAATGTCTTTGACCTAAGGCATCACTTTCCTCTCCATCTTGCCCAGGCCTCGATGATGATTTCTTCCAGCTACAATTCATGTCTTTAGAATTTGCAAGACAAACATCTTAGTTTTTGCTTTTCCTTCAAGTTCCTTCCCTTTTTCCTACCTATAGGGTCCATTACAGCAGTAATTCTGCTGTTTGGTGTCATGAGCAGTGAAGTCAGTTAGTGCATGGCTTCCCTCTGTATGTAGGATACATGCTGTGTCCCCTATATAGTAATAATGCCCCCTGCTTTGCCCCCCGATAATGTAATAATGCCCTCTGCTTTGCCCCTGGATAATGTAATAATACCCCCTGCTTTGTCATGGACAGTAAAATGCGCAGGTACGTGGGGTGCCACCGTATGTAGGATCCCCCATATAGAAATAATATTCCCTTCTATGACCTCCCACATAGTAATAATACCCCCTGCTGTGCGCTCCCACATAGTAATAATGCCTCCTACTCTGGATAGCCATATAGTAATAATGCCTCCTGCTTTGACCCCATATAGTAATAATGCCTCCTGCTGTGCCCCATATAGTAATAATGCGACCTACTGTGCCCCCATAGTAATAATGCGACCTACTGTGTCCCCCACCAACATAGTAATAATGCCCCCTGCTGTGCCCTTTATAGTAATGATGCCCCCCTGCTGTGACCCCATAGTAATAATGCCATCAATTATAGTAATATTACCCCCTATCGTGAACAGCCCCCACCCTTAGTAATGATGCCCCTTGCTATGCACCCCCTATCAATAGTAATAAAGCCCCCTCCTACGCACCAACACACAAATTAATAATGCCTGTGTACAGACCCCCACACATAGTAATAGTGCCCCCTGTTGTGTTCCAGCATTAAAAAATATATATATCATACTCACCTATTCCAGGCCTGAAGCAGGTCCCTCCATCATCTGGATCCAGGCTGTGAGCTGCAGGAATGGATCCTCCAGCAGGCTTATCATTGACGTCATGTCATTGTACCTGCTGGAGAGATCACTTTGTGGCTGCGGGCACGAAGTACCCACAGCCTATGACACTGACTAGAACAGCAGGACACTGAAAGGTCCTGCTGCTCTATTCTGTGCCTTATACTCAACCAGCTCAACCTGCAGTGAGCAGGCTGAACATTACAGTGACGGTGCAGCCTCAGTTTCTAGGGATGCTGAAAGGGGGTGCGGACAAGGCTGAGCAGGTCAACGGACGCATGATGCCCAGCTCTGCTACTTTGTATGGTGCCCTATGCATGTAGCATACAGCATCATAGGAAGTACATACAAATGCAGGAACTCCTGTCAAAGGCTTATAGCATAGCTTACCTTGGGAAGAGGTAACCATCTTAGTGTTGGCTACATCTGTGTGTCACCATTAGTCTAGCAGCCAATAAACTAGTATTCCTGTTACACAGATACTCTAGCAGAGCATAATTTTTGTTATTAATTAGTCATTAGTGCATAGTCAGACTGGGTCACCATTACTACTGAGGTACCAGTTATTTTTTAATTGGAATGTGTCATAGAAATGACTTAAAGGGGTAATGCGGTGCTACACATTTATTCACTAAATTACCAAGTTATACAACTTTTTAATGTGTGTTATTCCAGCGTGTCATCAGCTGCTCAACTGCGATTGGCTGAGCATAACTATGGTCAGCCAATCGCGACTGAGCAGCTGATGACTCACCAAAGGGGGGGCGGCATGAGGGGCATCTGGAGCGGTCCGGCCAGCCTCCTAAAGATTATGTCATTGTCCCAAGATGGCAGCCTAGGTTGACAGTAATTCGGTGAGTATAATGCACCCCACTTTCGGGGTAGGGGGAACACGGGAAAGGGGGACATTCACTTAAATAACACACATTATAAAGTTGTATATTTAGTGAATAAATGTGTAGTACCACACTACCTCTTTAATGTTTAAAGTGAATATGTCAGCAGCAAATTGTGTTCCAAACTGCTGACATTGTGCATCTGAATTGTGCACAGGGGAAAAATTTTCAAACAGGGATCAGCTTCCAGCTGTCAATCAAACAAGGACAAGGATGGGAGGGGGAGCACAGAGCATTTTAGCTTGCTGCACTTCAGGGGTTTGAGAACTCCCCTTTGACACTTTGCATTAGAGAATAAAAGCCTTGCTCCGGGATAGGCAGGAAAAAGTGTCAGGTGCTGCTGCAGGTCCTGTACCTCCTCCAAGCGTTACCAGTATGGGTCCCTTGCTCCTTTTTCCACTCCTTGAGATCTGTAATATCCCGCTTTATTTGGTGTTCATCAAGATCCAGAATAGCCTTCAAAACACTCTGTAGGTCAGACACTGGAGGAGCTATAGGCCTGCCGAATGTACAATGATATTATATGGCTGCTGTTCACCTTACTAGAATAGTTGATTGGCTGAGGCAACCCTCACAAAAACATTGGGTAGCTATTGAGGATCACCTCTCTCCCATCCTTCTTAGACAACTGGTCCTTCAAGACTATAATCCCCCATTTCTGCCAGACTCCCTTCCCTGCTGACCAATGCTTGCAAATAATTCTTTCCAATATCTGTCCTATTTTCTCCCCTTCTACAAACCCAAGATTTACTGGATATCTCACCCACTTTACCATTCCCAGAGGGACTGCTTGCAACACACAAAGAGGTGTGCCAGATCACCAATTGCCAAAACCTGACTTTCTCAATTATACTAGATTGCTTAACTTACTGTAACCCTTTAGTAAGCTCCTTACAGAACCATCCCAGTCCACTTGGTTTGTGAAATTAATTCTACAAGTAAAGCCCCCTAAGAAGCTTCTTTCTATTTTTTATAAGCACCTCCTGGAAGAAACCCCCTCCAAAAGTGCAACCTCATGCACCTTTTTACAGGCCTGGGAAAAGGACCTTGGGGTCACCTTTACAGAGCCTATGATTAAATCAATTTTACTGCCCCTAAACTCACCTCTATATGCATTAGGCTGCAGCAAAATGGATACAAAGTCCTCTCCTGCTGGTATCTCACTCCCTCTAAATTTCACTAATTCAACCCTGAATATGCGGATGCCTGCTGGAGATGTGGTGTGTCCTTGGGTTCCTATATCCATACAGTATGTGGTGGCACTGCTGGGGGATTTCCAATTTTTGGAGTAGTATCTCTTCTTGTATCCATGGAATTACTGGTCTCCCTCTGCCGTGCATTTGAGACTTTTTCAGCTCCTACCCCCTAACCTCCCTCTAACCACTCAGCGGCTGGTTAGACCGTTGCTAGCTGCAGCTAAACGTCTTATTGCAGCCTCTTGGAAGCTTGTAATGCCCCATCTAGAGCAGCTCTGGATCCAGAATATTGACCAGCTTTATTGCCTAGAGGAGCTATCTTTTTTGGAGCTGAGATGCCATAGCACCCTCACAAAAATTTGGTCTCCTTGGGCTAAATTCAGAAACTTCCTCTTGACAGATTGACTTTCCTTTGTGCAGCCTTGGTGCATTATCACCAACTTCTCTCAGCTAGTAATACTTGTGCTGGTCTGGTTCTTTTACTCATTTTTTTTCAGCCTCCTGGCAAGGCAGGAGTTACACTGCTCACTACTGGCCTTGATCGCTGCAGCTGAGCAGTGGTTTTATTGACAGATGCCTCTGCCTCTCCGGAACCTTGAGGATCAGAGCATCGGTCCAATAAGATTATAGGGTACTTGTAAAGGGGCATAGACAGACATGATGAGAACATAGTACGACCTCAGAACAAATCAGTAGTCAGAATGTACATGGAATAAAACCTATTATCAGTAACACAAATGTATAGTACCATTGAGGTGACAGTTGTCATGATAAGGGATAAACATTAAAGGAATCCTCAAGTATTATCCTGTGATTGGTAGAAGTAGAGCAATGTCAAACCTTGCATCTGTAGTAAACAGACAGTTTCGTCTTCATCTAATAGGGCCCTAAAAGTGATGCTTAATGTACCTGATCTATGCAGAGTGTCTGTAATATTAGCCATATGGCAGTGCTGCGGGCCATTGGCAAACAACAGGATTCATGATAAAGCTTGTTGGACTTTACCCTTCAGCATATGCTGCAGCTACAAGGCTGCCTCCTGCAAGCAGAGCAACAAGTTATAAGGGAGGAGATAGGGTGGAACTATAAATAGAGCTGAGAGCTAAAGCGCAGAGAGAAGGTTCAGCTACCTCTGTACACTGACTGCTACTTTCTGCGCTGACTCTTATTCAGAACCATGGACAGTGGTTTCCTGAAGCTGGATGCGGCAGAATTTCTGGAGATTTGGCAGCGTTTTGACTCCGATGGTAAGAGGACAGGACCATTACAAATAACATTAAGTGCCGGATGTAAGTGTATGACACAGATATAGGAAAGTAGATTTACATACTATATATATATATATTTTTTTTTTATTAAAGATATATAATACATCAATTAGTCTCAGATAGAACATACAGACAGACAGGTTGATTTCTCTGGGTTTATTTTAGTAATTTTGGCATTTTGCAGACTAAGGATATCACATCAGTAATCGGATTATTTTGCCAAAGTCATGTGTGTTCCATTTACAAGGAAATGGCTTTCAGATTAATTTTATTGAGGAAAAGGCTTTAGGCTACTGGGAACTATTAGCTAAATGCCAGACCTTGTGTGACCCTCAAATCCTGACCTGTAACAGCCTTGATGACTTTATACAGCAACTGAACAACAGCTATTAGTAATGTCATGTATGTGAGTTTTACATTACTTTTGTTTTCTATATAAAAGAGCTCATTAGATCTTAGCGCCTTACAGATGATGTCATGACGTGCACCTCTGGTAATGAAATATATTATCTTTACATTCAGATAATGGCTATATTGAGGGTAAAGAACTTGATGACTTCTTTTGCCATCTTCTGAAGAAATTGGGCACAGTAAGTAAAGATGATGATAATGAAAATAATTTTGATATTCCTTCACCTTATATCATTATATTCTATACATATACACTATTTCTGTGTCATTATGCATTCTATAATCAGCTGATATTCTGTTATATGTGCTCACCTTCTTCCATGTCTATACATGAACCCAAGTATTATGTACATAGTAGGGTAGCAAAGTATAAGAAATCTGGCAAGTAAAATGTGCTTGGTTTAATGTCTGAATGAATGGGTTTTATCCATCCCTGTGTGTGCATCCCTTCATCCAAATAAGTCTAACATATAGTATCAGTGCCTAGAATAGCAAAGTGCATCTCTGGCATGATCAAGACTTCATATAAGTCAATAAAGCAGAAAACTATCTGCCTGGGCATTCCTTATTCTTGACCTGTATTATATTATATGCTGGAGAGTTTTTGTTTTTGTTTTCAATTTTTTTTATTATGTTTTCAAAAAACTTTATACATACAAGAAGGCGAATAATTATACACTATATATATATATATATATATATATATATATATATATATATATATATACGCATTATAATACTTATGTGTATTTAGTTAGCTGCCAAATCTATATGTTTTTGATGTTTAAAGCTATGTAAAACACCTCAGTTCACAATAATAGAATGTTTAAGCTACATAGGGCTTGTACCTTGTATCACATTGCTCCATAATTACAGAAACATGGGAAACACAAGAGTAGACAAGCCTAAAAAGTTTTGGGGTTTTCTTGCCAATATTTTTGATAAGTAGCTCTCACATCTTTGTCAATGGTAACATGTGGCTTAAACTGAATAAAAAAAACAAGGATCCCATAAAAGCAAACTTAAAGGGGTTGGCCACTTTATAGTAAAATTGCTCAGTGTACAGTATTAGTAAGTGTACTCACTGTATATACTGACAGCAGCTCCATATGTACCTCATAGATCTAATATCAGACTCCCATCCTCCAGGCTGGGCTGTCCTGCTCTGTGGTGTTTTGGTCCATAAGATTGCTGACATGGAGGAGCATGTGACCAAGCCCCAGCCCCCAGTGTCCGCCACTGAGCCTGTATATGTCTATGGAGGACACAGGGGACAGGGCATGGTCGCATGGTCACATGCTCCTCCATGTCGGCCATTTTATGGACTGAAACAAAACAGAGCAGGGCACCACAGCCTGGAGGAGAGGAGTCTGATTTTAGCTCTATGAGGTACACAGGGAGCTGCTATCGGTATATACAATGAGTACACTTACTAATACTTTGTACTGACCTATTTTACTATAAAGTGGCCAACCCCTTTAACTTCAGCTCTGGACAGTTTGATCCTAAAATATGGTGAACCTAAGTGTGTTACATGTGTTTTTATCACTAGACAAATTCAAATATGACGTCAAGAATTGGTCCATAAAAGTGGAAAACATGGCATATGCCAAATGTAATATATTTTAGGTTAAATATTATGTCTTGTTCAATAGTTCTGAATAGCATCACAAAAGGGGTGCAACTCCCTGAAAATTATATATTAACAGTACGTTAAGACTTCATCTGCAGGGTTAACTGGGAATGTGAAATTTATCACAGTCCACCATAGCGGTATACAAACAAAATAACTTTTGTGCCAAGAATAATTGTATATAGAGTAAAGTAATGCAGAAGCACATACAGATCCTTGGTGACACATCCATTTTTCCTCTCGCCAAGACACTGTGATACACAAAGGGACAATGAAGGAAACCAAGCATGTCTCCATCCCCTTTTACAGCACTTCAAGTCCTATAATTATCTATCTTGGAGGCTTCCAAAAAACCCACCAGATAACAGCAGGTGGAAACAACCATATAAAATTGTAAGAAAAGAGGGATTCAAACATATAATGTAACAGGATATGGAAACTTACAATTAACTTAATTAGAGGATATTTTGTTAATAAAGACAATGGACTGCTGGTTTATATTAAGTAACCTAGTAATCTCTGCTCCATCCAGCAACTCCTATATATTCACCTGCTGAGAGACATTTGACTCTACAGATATTGCTGATTTTTAGTCATAGATCCATAGACGAATAATAAATAAATAAATACATAATAGTCTTTTTTTTTTTTTTAGAATAAACATTTTTCTGATGGTGTATATGCAAAGAGGAAAAAACAGAAACAGTGCTGCATGTTCAGATCAAAACATACTCTGGAAGAACATACATGTGTGTGCAAATGCACGCTCACCTGAGTGGCTTGTACACAGTTAGGCACGACTCTTGTATGTGCTCTGGATCAGCGGGGGATGCGGCCTACCATCTTCTGATTCTCCAGGGTGGATCCTCGGTGTTGATCCCAGTGGCAGTACAGGGAAGAAGTTGGTGGAATTTGTTAAACTTCTTCCTTGTACTGCCACTGTGATTTTTCTGATGGTGTTATAATTCATGGGTCAATAAAACAAATAAGTAATTAAATTAATAAACAAACAATACATCAAAAGTAGAGGCCTCAACACATAAGAGCTTACAGTGTAAGATCTATTCTGTGCATTACCTTATTATGTTACTTTATTATGTCATATTCTGCATTGGTTCACAGTTTACATCCTTTAAACTTGACTATAAAATAAACAGTGAATGTACTTATGTTCCCTTCAGAAATGCAACAGTCCCAATATTTTTGGCACATCTGTCTGCATGAAATCATGTTCAGCATTTCTTCTTTTGCATATTCATGATCCATGCAAAGTGCAAAGATCTAACAATGTACAGCTTGTTCTGTACCAGCACAAATAAGGACAACCTAGATGATTAGACAATTATTATTTAGTACATAATGTTCTCTAACTCTCAAATGTGTCTGCAATTTATGACCACGTTTTCCAGAAAATGGAAAAAGCAAAACAGATATGCTGCTTGAAACAACATAAGGTGGTGTGATCTGACCCATCATCTCTGGTGAGTAGGCAAACACATTCAGATAAGAATGTTTTCCTATTGTCTAATTAAGTCAGAAATGCAGCTGACCCGGAATATAATATAACAGCAAATAAACATTATAAAACCTAATCATTTTACACATTGATTAAATTACATGGAAACAATAAAAGTAGTCAGGTGCTAAAAGTTATACAGAAATTTTCAAATCAATGATAATTTGCATCAAAACTTAGATATGACTTTTAGTTAGGGCCATACTGTGTTTTTGCAGTCCGTTTTAACGTATACATTTTATGGAAAAAAAAACTGATGCAACTGTGTGCAATCCGTTTGGATCCGTTTTTGCATTGACTTCTATTCTAAAAAAAAAAAGGATCAAAACAGATGTTTTTTTTTCTTTTTTTTAGCGTACACAAAAACATGGTTCACCACATTTTTGTGTATGTTAAAAGTAACCATTTAAAATGGATACGTTAAACGGACTGCAAAATCACAACGTGAAACCAGCCGAACAGAAATCTCTCTGCTGTGTCAAGGGAGTTGAGTGCTTTGTAGCTGTCCATAAAATTCAGTAGTGGTCTGAAAGCACAGAATTTACCACTATTATCCTTGTGCATCTATGACATATGAGAACATCATTTTGACCCTTATTGCTGGCTAAAATAAATATGTGTGGTTTAATTTAAAGGGGGGCATTTTTCAAAACTAGCATAATTGTATGCCGTTCTTAAATTAGGCCCCATCCCTTTTCCTGGCTGGATTTACAAAGAGGTGCACACCTCTAAGCAAGCCCAGCAGGCCCTGTGCTCAACGCAACAAATATACACCTGCTTCCAGCAGGTGCAGATATGTATCATGGTTTACGCCTGTGAGCAGGAGCACAGGAGGAGACCACGACAAGGGATTATCGGCTGATAATCGATTGGTTGAATAGGTCATTTTAAATGGCAACAATCAGCCAACTTGCAGGATGTCAGCTGATCATTGTCTTTTAACATGTTGAAAGAGAATGATGCCACTAGTGATGGTCTGCTGGGAGTCGCTCCACATAATAATAGAGTCGGCAGCAGACTACTGCTATCTCCTATGGATCTAAATTGCGGCTGCCATTTTAGAAAGCAAGAAAAAAAAAATTCCGAGCGGAGTTTAAAAAATCCGAATCCGACCGGACTCGGACTTTTGGAAAAATCCAAACCGGATCCCATACTGGGCGAACCGGTTCGCTCATCTCTAATGACAACCTTGATTCTAATGTGTACAAAAAAAACAACTGCAAACAGAATTAACTGTTTGATATGCATTGGCATTAAAATCTGTAGCCAGAGATTCTTACACTATTTCTGCTCTCTCCACATTTTTCCAAATTAAGCATAGAAGTCAGGGGGTTGACTCGCAGTGAGCACTGACCAAACACATTTTAGCCAAAAATAACACCAGTTTTAGTAACCTTTTTAGTGCTTTTTATTACTGAATAGCAATACTGTATATAAATACATATTACTATTAAAGACTTAGTGTCACTGTCGTTATAACTTTCAAAATCTAAATCAATAGTAAATGTGATATAAAGCAAGTTTGCAATATACATTCATTATTTTTGTTGTTGTTATCATGCTGTAAAACAAAGCTGTACTCACCAGAAATCCAGGTCCAGTCTCCTTAAAGCAGATTTTCTGACTTGTGCTGGTTGAAAAAGACAGACTAAACACAGCAATTCCGGCCAGTACAGAGAGTCACGGCTCAATGTGTCCATCAATTACATGACTGCCTTCTCTCTGTGAGCACTCAGATGGCCTGGGATACACAGGACTTCCTGTTTTCTGACTTTTTCCTGTTTTTTTGAGAAAAAAAAGAGTCAAAAAACAGGAAGTGCCGTGTTCTCCATGATAACTAATATGTAACTTATATCACATCTACAGTTGATTTAGATTTTGAAAGTTATAACGACAGTGACACTTTAAATGTATCACAAAGAATTGTGTCACTTTAAAAAGTCATAAGCACATGTAGCCCTTGTTTAATTCACTAAATATTTACATAGGCTTTCATATGTCTTCCTAACATTTGAAGCAAAGTGCACCTAGTTTTGTATGCAACAGGCAAGTATGTAGACATTTTCACCTTCCAATGAAACCTTATCTGCAAACTGTTACAGTGATCTAAGCTTTATAAGCACTATATATAATGCACTTGTGTCTCGTAATAGGTTGAGATAATGAATCATACACTCAAGGCCATGTTTCTGTTTCTGATAATAGTGTATTGTTAGATGCTGCAAACGGACATGCATTACTTGTAAGCAAATATTAACCTCTTAGTTGTATTTACCATAGACCATACTTTACTAGCTATTATGAGCCAGAAAATAGTTAAAGGGGTATTCTCATCATAATATCTAGGTCATTAAAAGTTACACTTTGTAATTGGTTTTGTTTACCTGTTAAGCTCTGTCTTGCCGCTGTTGTCTAGGTTCCCAACCACCTCTCTGTGTTATCATTGGTGGCATCTTTCAGGATGAGACTTGGAATAGCAGAGCCTAACAGAGCACATCATAGTACAGATCAGAGGAGCACAGCATTGCTGGTCAGAACAGCCATTGACTGTAGAGGTGCAGGAAGTGAAAGCAGGTTAGGAGAATGACTAAGCATAAGTTTGTTAGCTAAAAATACCTTTTTAGGGTGCGTTCACACCTACAGGATCCGCAGCAGATCTGCAGCAGATCCGCAGCAGATTTTATGGTGCAGATTTGATGCTGTGTTCAGTTATTTAAATGAAATACTCTGCAGTGGATTTCATGCTGCGATTTTGCAGCAGGCTGTGGGTGGCCGGGGGTTAAAGGGGCCAGGTCACATATCTGCAGCGGACTGAAAATTCCGCTGTGGGTATGGGACCCCATAGAACTTCACTATATCTGGATCCACAGCAGATTTCACTGCAAATTGTAGCATGAAATCCACTGCAGATCCGGTATGTTTGAAGCTACCCTAAAAACAGGATACAATATTTTTTTTTCCTTTATCACCCATAGAGGGAGTGTTGGATAACAAGCCACAATCGCTAATGCCCACAGGGCAACAATCCCCCTCTTGTAAAGTTACCCACCTATTTTTTTTAATTCTCCCTTTTATTATTCTTGTTTAAAATATCAAACCAGAATATCTAGTGATTATAACAGTATAATTAAAAATGAGCACGCTCTCAGGTAATTGCATTCCAAATAGCTAATACTCTCATATACATAATACTCTTACATATATATAGATTTCAGCACTTTCAACTTGTCCAATACTTGCAATAGCAGTACAGTATCAGCGGACAAAAATCACAATGCTGTCTGCTGTTAGTGTTATTCTTATAAACAGAGATGAGTGAATCGCTCATCTAAACGAAGCGAAGGCCTTTCAGCGCTGCTTTGCTCCCTCCTACTCCACCCCAGGTGCTGGGATTAAGCTGGATCCAATCCTGGGAAACTAGTAGAAGTTTCTAAGGATTGGATCCAACTTTTCCTTGCATCCTGGGAGGAGTGACAGGGAGCAGAGTACCGAAAGGCCAGTGGCTTGATGAGCGAATCGCAGATCAAATGAAGCACTTCGCTTTCTTTAGATGAGCAATTCGCTCATCTCTACTTATAACATATACACATACAGTAGCTTAGTGCTGATTGTACATATGTCACTAGCAGGGCCGGACTGGGAATCTGGCAGTTCGGGCAGAGGGGTTGCAGTGCTAGGTGAGCCGGTATCCTCTTCCCCTGAACAACACCCCCTGCCCTTCACATCCTGGTATATCACTGGTTATTGAAGGCAGAAAGTACTGTGCAGGGGGTTAGCTAGGCCCTTATACTAACTAACTGTGCAGCCCTGTATAATATATCTACCTGCCTGTTGTCTCTACTTAATATATATGTACAGTGCCCTGAGATAACAGGCAGCAAGATGAAGTGTGCTATACAATTGGCACCCCTTCCCCTCCTCTCTGGCAGCTTACTGTGTCTGTAACAGCCCAGCAGTCACAGAGAAGGAGGAGGAGGAAGGAGAAGAGTTCACAGGCTGCACAGTGCTGGGGACGGGTCCACAGGCTGAACAGTTCTGGGGAGGGGTCCACAGGCTGCACAGTGCTGGGGAGGGGTCCACAGGCTGCACAGTGCTGGGAAGGGGTCCACAGGCTGCACAGTGCTGGGGAGGGGTCCACAGGCTGCACAGTGCTGGGGAGGGGTCCACAGGCTGCACAGTGCTAGGGAGGGGTCCACAGGCTGCACAGTGCTGGGGAGGGGTCCACAGGCTGCACAGTGCTGGGGAGGGGTCCACAGGCTGCACAGTTCTGGGGAGGGGTCCACATGCTGCACAGTGCTGGAGAGGGGTCTACAGGCTGCACAGTGCTGGGGAGGGGTCCACAGGCTGCACAGTGCTGGGGAGGGGTCCACAGGCTGCACAGTGCTGGGGAGGGGTCCACAGGCTGCACAGTGCTGGGGAGGGGTCCACAGGTGGCAAAGTTCTGGGGAGGGGTCCACAGGCTGCACAGTGCTGGGGAGGGGTCCACAGGCTGCACAGTTCTGGGGAGGGGTCCACAGGCTGCACAGTGCTGGAGAGGGGTCTACAGGCTGCACAGTGCTGGGGAGGGGTCCACAGGCTGCACAGTGCTGGGGAGGGGTCCACAGGCTGCACAGTGCTGGGGAGGGGTCCACAGGCTGCACAGTGCTGGGGAGGGGTCCACAGGCTGCACAGTGCTGGGGAGGGGTCCACAGGCTGCACAGTGCTGGGGAGGGGTCCACAGGCTGCACAGTGCTGGAGAGGGGTCTAAAGGCTGCACAGTGCTGGGGACGGGTCCACAGGCTGCACAGTTCTGGGGAGGGGTCCACAGGCTGCACAGTGCTGGGGAGGGGTCCACAGGCTGCACAGTGCTGGGGAGGGGTCCACAGGCTGCACAGTGCTGGGGAGGGGTCCACAGGCTGCACAGTGCTGGGGAGGGGTCCACTCTGCACAGTGCTGGGGAGGGGTCCACAGGCTGCACAGTGCTGGGGAGGGGTCCACAGGCTGCACAGTGCTGGGGAGGGGTCCACAGGCTGCACAGTGCTGGGGAGGGGTCCACAGGCTGCACAGTGCTGGGGAGGGGTCCACAGGCTGCACAGTGCTGGGGAGGGGTCCACAGGCTGCACAGTGCTGGAGAGGGGTCTACAGGCTGCACAGTGCTGGGGAGGGGTCCACAGGCTGCACAGTGCTGGGGAGGGGTCCACAGGCTGCACAGTGCTGGGGAGGGGTCCACAGGCTGCACAGTGCTGGGGAGGGGTCCACAGGCTGCACAGTGCTGGGGAGGGGTCCACAGGCTGCACAGTGCTGGGGAGGGGTCCACAGGCTGCACAGTGCTGGGGAGGGGTCCACAGGCTGCACAGTGCTGGAGAGGGGTCCACAGGCTGCACAGTGCTGGGGAGGGGTCCACAGGCTGCACAGTGCTGGGGAGGGGTCCACAGGCTGCACAGTGCTGGGGAGGGGTCCACAGGCTGCACAGTGCTGGGGAGGGGTCCACAGGCTGCACAGTGCTGGAGAGGGGTCTACAGGCTGCACAGTGCTGGGGAGGGGTCCACAGGCTGCACAGTGCTGGGGAGGGGTCCACAGGCTGCACAGTGCTGGGGAGGGGTCCACAGGCTGCACAGTGCTGGGGAGGGGTCCACAGGCTGCACAGTGCTGGGGAGGGGTCCACAGGCTGCACAGTGCTGGGGAGGGGTCCACAGGCTGCACAGTGCTGGGGAGGGGTCCACAGGCTGCACAGTGCTGGGGAGGGGTCCACAGGCTGCACAGTGCTGGGGAGGGGTCCACAGGCTGCACAGTGCTGGGGAGGGGTCCACAGGCTGCACAGTGCTGGGGAGGGGTCCACAGGCTGCACAGTGCTGGGGAGGGGTCCACAGGCTGCACAGTGCTGGAGAGGGGTCAACAGGCTGCACAGTGCAGGTGGAGTGGAAATGAAGACAAAACCAGGAGCTTCTGGCTTCAAACAATATGTAGATCCCCTAGTTCTTTCATGAGACAAGTGTATGTGTTTGTATTTGTGTATGTGTTTGGGATTTGTGTTTGTTAGTATAACCTATGAATGTAACACGCATGTGTGTATATCTCTGTATGATGTTTATATGTATTGTATATGTGCAGTATACATATGATGTGTGTATGCATTGTATATGTGCAGTATACATATGAAGTGTGTATGCATTGTATATATACATGTTTGTACATTGTACATGTTTTGAGCTGTGTGTGCCAAGTTTCTGTATGTGTGAGTAGCATGAATAGTATGTTAGTAGCACATCACATGTGGTATGTGACAGGTATGTTAGTAGCACCTGCAGTATGTAGTGGGTATGTTAGTGGTACAGGCGTTATGTGAGTGACACATGCAGGATTTATCCATTGTGTATATGGAGTATGTCTACTGTTTGATAGTATGTTTGCGTGAGTGATTAGCCTGTATATAGTGTGAATTATATTTCTAGTGGGTTAAATATTTCTCAGCAATATGCTATCACTTTTTGTAATACATTTGTTGGGTCTATGGTGTTTTTCCAAAGGCAGCCTGCTGTAGGTATGGTGTATTGTAGGCTTTAATATGCTATTGATAAGCCTATGAGGGGGGATGCATGCTGAATATGTTAGTGGCTCATGCATGCTGCATTTTGGAAAAAGAAAAAGCATTAAAGTGGATATCCGGCCTCCCCACTGATCAGCTGCACTATACAGTGAATGGGATGTGTAGCAGTGCAACCTGTAACTGCAGCTTAGCTCCAATTTAAGTAAACAGGAGATGATTAGTGGCTGATGACCTATTATATGGATAGCTCAGTAGTCTATTTTGCCAGGAAAACCCAAATATTTAGTAAAAAAAAAACATTAAACATGTTTAACATAAACCAGACAGCGAGCAGTAAGCGGTATAAGCCATATAATCAGGCTTTTCCAATGCCAGGGCTGCATTTTAGTCCCAATCCAGTACTGGTTGACGTCATACTTAGGTCTACTATAAGTTGGCTTGGTCTTTCTTAGCTCTTCTGTCTTGCACATTTGTAATTGATTTGGTGGAATCCAGGTATACAAGACATTGTTGCAGCAAAACAAGTTATTGGTCTTATAGAAATCATTGAGGCACTATCCAGTCATGATTCTATCACCCAGGAAAAACTTTCCAACCATCTGTGTATTCTCTACAACTTCTTTACGGCAAAGCATCTTCACATGATATGAAGCCACATGACATACGTCTGTATTAATTTAGTCAGCCGAAAGCACTTCACTAACATATTGCTTGTCTTCTGACCGCAGTGGCTGATGTTCCACAACTACACTTGTCTGTTTAGCAGGGTACAGAAGAAGGATACCAGCCCTTTCTTCCGGGTGCCTTGCTTAGTTTGGCCTCTCCCCATTGACCTGTCTGGCCCCACCAGGAGTATTACTCCTACCAGCTTAGATCAGTGGATCACCAGGGCATGCAAGCTCCCTCACCACGTCAAGGTGAAGGAACCAAGAACGAAACCCTAAACCCTAACACAATTACTTATGCCAACCCTTAATTTACCTTTCTTTCACTAAAACCCACCAAGGCCCAAGCCCAGCCAGCCCCCAACACAGACCCTCACAGTGCCCTATCCAGCCCAGGGCTGCTGAGGGCCCCCAAATTTGAAACCTTCTGTTTTCCCTACCCTGCCCAGGTTCGCCACAACCCCCTCACATGGAGCCACCCAGCACCCTTCCTACCCCAAGCCTGCCGCAGCCCTCTATATCAGACCCTCCCAGCGCCCTTTCCAGCCCAAGCCTGTCCCAGCCCCTTAACTTGGACTTTCTTGGTTCCCTTTCCAGCCCAGGCCCACCCATGCACCCTTAACATGGACCCACCCAGCACCCTTCCAAGTTCAGGCATGCCCCAGACCCTTAAAGTGGAATCTTCTGGAACTTTGCACAGCTCAGGCCAGTCCCAACCCGCCAATGTGGACCCACACAATGCCTGTCCAGCCCAGGGCCTTTCCAACCCCTAACATGGATCCTCCCAATGACTTTCCCAGACTACGCCCTTCCCAGCCCCCTTGTGCAGACCCACCAGGCACCCAGCCCAGGTAGCTTCCTAATGTGGAAGTTGGCAGCCTTCCCAGTCTGGGCCTGCCCCAGTCCCCAGTTTGCATAAAAATCCCTTAAAGATAGATGCCCCCTCCCAATAGATAATATATTGAGAATATATAAGGTCAGGTGGTATAAGATATGGTTACTTATTTAATCATTTATTGGTGGGATACTGTTGGGGGGAGAACTTCGGGGCTTGCAGTGTTTTCTTATAAGTATGCTGTATGTTAAAAGAATAAAATAATAAAAACAAAAAATATAAACCTTCTGCAACTGCTAACAACATTGTTGCAACATGTAACGCTAAAACTTACTGGAATATACACAGCTTGCCCATGGGGTGCTAAGGCCACTCTGGGACTAGGTTCAGGGAAATCACCATCCCGCTAGGCCTTCTAGTAGTGGAGTCTAAACTGCCTCAGCATCACAGGGGAGTCCATTCTAATGGAGACAATGGCCTCCCCCATCTCCAGAACATTAAGGGGTCACCCAAAGGAAAGGGACAGTCTAGACAAAACTTGTATAAAAAAAATAATCTTGTTTTACATAAACCCGACAGCAAGCAATCTTTGTACTCTCCAATGCTAGGACGGAATTTTGGTCCCAGTTTGATCCTGATCACTGGTATGCACTGTGTTTCTAGCAGCATTGCTACATGAGATCATTCAGTATACAAAGTAGTAGGAGTCAACTGAACATGTTCAGCCCCTTAGACTCCATGCCCAAAGTTGTAAGAGTCAATAGAGCATGCTCAGCCAAGACATGCTTAGACTCTGTGCCCAAAAAGTTCCTGTACGACCCTAAATCTTGCATCGACTAATGTTTCTAACTGTCATTCAAGTACTCTATTGTATTCATTGAATGATAACTCATTATCAAGTCCCCTGACATGGTATCTATTATGTCGGGAAAGGGATGTCTCCTTCCCTGTATTGAAAATTTTTGACAGTTGTAACTGGCTATACAATTCACGTCTATGTAAATTGCTATAAAAATTGTGTGATGTCACGTCTATATGCCATTGGCTGCATTTACAAATTCCTTCTTTGTGGGTACACACTGAAAACTGGTTATGGTTAAATCATGGGCCAGGAGTTAATATTTACAAACATTAACAACAATTAGCTACTTGAAATGGAATTCCTTAAGATAATGTAACATCACTTATTTAATAACCACTACATATCAGGTCTGGATATTTTAGGATGTGTTTTTCAGTACATAGATGGAAAGCTTTATAGGGGCATTTTTGTCCTACAGTATTAGTGGATGCAGAATTAGGTACACTACAGTGTAATGTAGGTGACTTATGAAGAAGATGTGACATACACATATAACATACTTCATACTAACATGAAACAGTGAATGAAATTCATTTTGTATATAAGTAAATCGATTAAGCTCTCACTTTCAAATCGGGATATTTGTGCTGTTGGAAATTAATATTATATATATATATATATATATATATACTTGTCTGCATTTCTATGATTTCTTATGGGAAAATTTGCTTTGGTTAAAGAGTGAATTTGGATTACAAGCACGGTCCCGGAACGAATTATGCTCGTAATCCAAGGCCCCACTTTGTATATGTATATATATATATATTATATATTTTTTTTACTCTAAACAACTGACTGCATAGAACCTCGCAACCATCTGTAATAACCAAAGAAAGCAGTGTAACATGACATCTTGTCACAAGTAATACAGATAATTAGAGACCACTGCAATGCTATGGAGGTGTAGCACAAAAGCACTTTTGATTGATTCATATACATAGAAAAAGCCAAATATTGCACATAGCAACCTACCAGATTCCAGCTCTTATTTGTCTAGTGTACAGCAGAACAGCAACAGTCTAATTGATACTGAAGGTCAGAGCTATCTTTAGGTCTGAGCGATGTAACCAAGAGACTGTTTTAAGGTTTGACATCTGTCAGCTATGAGCTTGGACCTTGAAGATTTATTTGATTTATAGCAGTCTGCACATTGATCCTGGACTATATAGGGTGACATTAATGGACAGTATTTTCCGGTAGACACCTACCTAATGTTTGAATAAATACATCTATCAAAATAGCACAAAGCCATGCATGTAGTACGTTTCATCTCAAACATCTTACATCTTTGTTAATGCAGGAACGCAACATTATTCTACAACCTTTGCCTTTTTCCCAGTCTTTTCTATTTTATAAGGATATATATTTCCACCATACGCATAGTATCAGACGCTTGGATGTGGTAAGAAATACAAAGTACTTGAAACAGACAATATTGTCCTCCTCATCTCTTCTGTTTTCAGTTGTTAGGGACTGAGGGGTGAGGCTTAGGTAAGGTTTACCCTTACTGCTCTTCTATTTCTGACAATAGAGATGGGGGGGACATATATCTTTATCTATATCTATCCTGAAACTGACTACTGAAATTAGGTGAGAATCAAATGAGAGAAGAAGATGCTAATGTAGAAATTTCTGGCATTTTTCGATTTTAAAATACATTTTCTACTTCTAATACTCCTACAGTAATAGCCATTTAAAAGATATACCATTGAAATGACACAAAAGAAATTGACACAAAAAATAACTAAAATTTCCTGACTGATGAAAAAGACAATAAGAAAAAATTGAAACCTCGATCCTACTAATCAGTTGAAAGCTATATTTAAAAAAAATAATGAACTTTATAAGACCTTACCAACATATTAACTTGTATATTGTATGAAATAATTTGGTTTGCCTTTATAGGAAATATAAGGGGTGTATAGCGAATTCAGAAAGAAATCTAATACAGTTATCAACGTCCCTACACTATAAACTTGTTCATGGGGGAATCACATGGAGACAGAACTGTCAGATTACTAAGTAAATATTCTGTTTTCTGGCTGAATGTCTTTGACTCATTCGGTTAACTGAGATTCATTGCTTCTTATTGTGAAATAAGTGTCACTAACAGCAGCGCATTATGACAGCACAACAGCTTTCATGATAGGTCTGGTTATTGGAACACATCCTGACAGTTCTATCAAATGGACTGGATAAGGTAATGCCAGGCTCTTTCTCTAACCACCAAGAGTGGAGAAACATCTTCAAGCAGGTCATGTACATTGCCTTAGAACAACACTTCTCAATGTTCCATTCTGGAACTAGAAACATAGAGGATTGTCAGCAAAAAAGTCCATCTAGTTTCTAACAGGCCTCTCTGCCTGTTAACCATCCCTACACAGCATGCCGGTAGGCAGAAAGCAGTGACTAGTCACGGGGAGCTCTCTGCCCAGATGACTAGTTGCCCCCTCTCTCCCGTCCTCACGTGGCAGAATTAAAGTACTGGTACGTGCCGTGGCTGCACCAATAGCTCTATACTATGGTTCTGGGAACCATGTCAGCACAAAGGACCATGCCAATTTTTTGCATTTTGTTTCTTCCGCCTCTAGCTGTTTCTTCAGGGTCATGCAGAAAGAACAGGTGTACTTTGTAATGGTGTATTTCATTCTACCATAACATGTATTATGTATGTAAATATTATTTATAAAGATATACACTACCGTTCAAAAGTTTGGGGTCACATTGAAATGTCCTTATTTTTTATGGAAAAGCAATGTACTTTTCAATGAAGATAACTTTAAACTAGTCCTAACTTTAAATAAATACACTCTATACATTGCTAATGTGGAAAATGACTATTCTAGCTGCAAATGGCTGGTTTTTGGTGCAATATCTACATAGGTGTATAGAGGCCCATTTCCAGCAACTATCACTCCAGTGTTCTAATGGTACAATGTGTTTGCTCATTGGCTCAGAAGGCTAATTGATGATTAGAAAACACTTGTGCAATCATGTTCACACATCTGAAAACAGTGTGGCTCGTTACAGAAGCTACAAAACTGACCTTCCTTTGAGCAGATTGAGTTTCTGGAGCATCATATTTGTGGGGTCAATTAAACGCTCAAAATGGCCAGAAAAAGAGAACTTTCATCTGAAACTCGACAATCTATTCTTGTTCTTAGAAATGAAGGCTATTCCATGTGAGAAACTGCTAAGAAATTGAAGATTTCCTACAACGGTGTGTACTATTCCCTTCAGAGGACAGCACAAACAGGCTCTAACCAGAGTAGAAAAAGAAGTGGGAGGCCGCGTTACACAACTAAGCAAGAAGATAAGCACATTAGAGTCTCTAGTTTGAGAAACAGACGCCTCACAGGTCCCCAACTGGCATCTTCATTAAATAGTACCCGCAAAACACCAGTGTCAACATCTACAGTGAAGAGGCGGCTGTGGGATTTTGGGCTTCAGGGCAGAATGGCAAAGAAAAAGCCATATCTGAGACTGGCCAATAAAAGAAAAAGATTAAGATGGGCAAAAGAACACAGACATTGGACAGAGGAAGACTGGAAAAAAGTGTTGTGGACGGATGAATCCAAGTTTGAGGTGTTTGGATCACAAAGAAGAACGTTTGTGAGACGCAGAACAAATTAAAAGATGCTGGAAGAATGCCTGACGCCATCTGTTAAGCATGGTGGAGGTAATGTGATGGTCTGGGGTTGCTTTGGTGCTGGTAAGGTGGGAGATTTGTACAGGGTAAAAGGGATTCTGAATAAGGAAGGCTATCACTCAATTTTGCAACGCCATGCCATACCCAGTGGACAGCGCTTGATTGGAGCCAATTTCATCCTACAACAGGACAATGACCCTAAACACACCTCCAAATTGTGCAAGAACTATTTACAGCAGAAGCAGGCAGCTGGTATTCTATCGGTAATGGAGTGGCCGGAGCAGTCACCAGATCTGAACCCCATTGAGCTGTTGTGGGAGCAGCTTGACCATATGGTACGCCAGAAGTGCTCATCCAACCAATCCAACTTGTGGGAGCTGCTTCTAGAAGCGTGGGGTGCAATTTCTCCAGCTTACCTCAACAGACTAATAGCTAGAATGCCAAAGGTGTGCAATGCTGTAATTGCTGCAAAAGGTGGATTCTTTGACGACTGCAAAGTTTGATGTAAAAACAATGTTATTTCAAATACAAATCATTAATTCTAACCTTGTCAATGTCTTGACTCTATTTTCTATTCATTTCACAACGTATGGTGGTGAATAAGTGTGACTTTTCATGGAAAACACAAAATTGTTTGGGTGACCCCAAACTTTTGAACGGTAGTGTAAATTGGTGAAATCGTAAAAAAAAGAATGCAATATGGTAACGTTTGGGGGGTTCCTGTGTCTACTTAATGCACTATACGGTTTAAGTGACATCATACCATTATTCTATAGGTCAGTCCGAACACAACCATATGCAGGTTTACACAGATTCTCTAATGATATATATATATTTGTTTATGAAATCCTTTTTTTTTTTTGCAATTAAGTATTAATAAAATGGCCCTATTGTGACTCCTATAACGGTTTAGGTTTTTCACATACATGTACAGTATGGGGTGTCATTTTTTGTGCCATGATCTCTAGTTTTTAGTAATACCATATTTGTGTAGCTCGGACGTTTTGACCACTTTTTATTAATTTTTTTAAATGTATAATATAACAAAAAATGAGCAATTCTGGCGCTTTTTCCCCACTTTTCGTTTACGCCGTTGACTGTACGGGATGGAGATATGCACGCTACGGTATATAACAGGTTTATTTATTTATTTTTACATGTTTTATTTATATAATGGGATTGGGGGGTGGTTTTAACTTTTATTGAAGGAGGGGCTTTGGGGTATTTTTTAAAAACATTTTTACCTATTTTTTTTTTACACACTTTAATAAGTTCCCCTGGGGGACTTTTACATGCAATACTTAGATTGCAAACACTGATCATTTCTATGCCATAGGAACAACATTGATCAGTGTAATAGGCGCTCTGCTCATTGAGCCTGCCTGTGGCAGACTCAATGAGCAGAGTGCCGATCAGACCGCACGGAGGAAGGTAAGACACCTCCGGCAGTGTCCGACACATTGATCGGGACCCCCGCAGAATTACACTGCAGGGGTCCCAATCATGAAGTGACAGAAGCTATTTCTGTCACTTACAATTAAATGCAGCCATCGTGGTGTTTAAGGGGTTAATGACAGGCTGCAGCATGATCACTGCAGCCTGTCATTAACGTTGAAGGCCCTGCTACAGACTGTAGCCGGTCCCACCTGCTATGAAGCGCGCTCTGCTCTGGAGCATGCTTCATAGCACATAAACAACTCAGGACATACGGGTACGCCCAGGGTCATCTGGTGTCAGGAGGCCAGGGAGTACCCATACATCCTAGGTCGTCTAGGGGTTAAATTCAGTTATTTTATATTTATCTACCAGATCTGCTGGAAGTTTGTTCCAAGAATTGACTACTTTTTCAGTAAAGTAATATTTTCTTGTTTTGTTTCTTTTTAAATTACAATACTCTCCACTACCTGGGACCAGAAGTGGTGCTTTTTCTAATCCCAATAACAGTGGGATTAATTAATAAAAGTTAAAGAGACTCTGTCAGGAGATTTATGCTGTCATATCTAAGGGTAACATAAACTAGGGACAAAGAAACTGAAAAGAAAGGTGTATCACTTACATTGTTCTGTGTAGCTAATTCACAAATATCTTCCTGAATAACGTGGACAATAAGTAGTCCTCTCCATTATGTGCATAAGCTCAGTAGTCCTAAATATTCATGAGAAGCAGAAAACTCCACCCACTGATTGTCACTTATCTATCCATGCTGTGTATAGGCAGTCAGCTGTCAATCAGCAGCTGGAGGGCGGGGGAGGGGTGTGTCAAGAATCCTATTCTCCTGCATATTAGGAGAAAGGCTGAACAAAATTATGTAAGTTATACATTGTTCTACTCAGCATTTGTAACTTGTTTATGTTGTCTTCATTTTTAAAGCGACTCTGTACCCACAATCTGACCGCCAAACCACTTGTACCTTCAGGTAGCTGCTTTTAATCCAAGATCTATCCTGGGGTCCGTTTGGCAGGTGATGCAGGTATTGTCCTAAAAAACAACTTTAAAAATTTCAGCCCCTTGCCAAACAGGAGTATCTGTGCCCTAACTTTGCACCACCCCTTCATCCCTCCTCCCCACCCTCCTCATCATTAGGAATGCTCTAGGCAGATTGTCTCCTATTCATCAGCTGTGTTACCACGACACATGGGCTGGATCGTTAAGGCACCTGTGCAATGTTCAGCATGGAGAAAATGTTCCAGTGGCATTCCTAATGATGAAAAGGGTGTGGAGGAGGGACGGAGAGGCGGTGCAAGGTTAGGGCACAGATACTCCCGTTGGGCACGGGGCTGCAAGTTTAAAAGTTGTTTTTTAGTACAATAACTACATCACCTGCCGAACGGACCCCAGGACAGATATTGGATTAAAAGCAGCTATCCAAAGGTACAAGTGGTTTGGGGGGGGTCAGATTGTGGGAACAGAGTCTCTTTAAGGCAGCATAAACCTACTGACAGATTCCCTTTAACCAATAAGATATTTGAACCCCAATGTATGTGTCCTGCCATAAACAAGCCCTCATATAGCTAAGTTGACAGAAAAATTGAAAAAAAAACTTACAGCTTTTGGAAGGAGATGAAGGAAAAAGAAAGAAAATTGCCTGGTCATTAAGGCACAAAATATGTAATAGGAGGAAGGGGTTCATTTGTAATAGTAATAGTCTTTACATACAGTCAACATAGTCCACAGAACTTTTTAATACATAGAGTACATAGAAGAACAAAATCAGGCATTACAGAACAATAACGTAAAGAACAATTAAAATCAATAGAGTAAGGGCCCTTCTTACAAAAACTTATAATCTATGAGTAATATATTTTTTAAAGGTAATTCATGTTGTCATATATGTCATAATTTTTAGGATTTTCTTTGCTTTTGCAGTATTGTCTTCCCCAGTGGGAGGTGATGAAAGAAAAAGTCATTAAAGCCCCAATAAGGTTGTCACAATTGAATTATATAAAATATAGTTGTACTAGAATGAAGCTCAAAGCAACCTTCTCACCATTCTCTCTTCTCCAGGTTTCTCTATAGAATGTGCGTCATTCTGAAATTTCGAGTAGCCTCCTCTTTCTGTTCCTATTTGTGATAACCTTTGTGAGCATGGAGTGTCTGTGTGTTATCCTTGGTGCTGAGTGCAGGAATACAAAGAAAAGCCACAAATGGATGAATGTAAAGTTTTAGAGTTCATGGGTGAAGTGGCAGATGGAGGACATTATTTCTCTTACAACCTCAGTCTCCCACCACTTCCAGTTCTAGTTTTAGGAGGTGCGCAATCAATGGTAAGGGGTAGGGGAACAGAATTTTTTTTTTTTTTTACCAATAAGCATAGTAAAACCTTGTATGCAAAAAGCCCTAATACAATATTACTTTAAACCTTTGCAGTATTATATAAAATCAGAAGTGTTACAGTTGATGGAGGAAATATTCTAAAATAGTGATCTGGTTTCCATATGTTAGTTGAAAACTACTTTATCAGGTTTATATATAGATATTGATTACAAGAGCCACAGAAATCCAATATTAAAAGACTACATGTCAAACATTGGTAAGAGAAAAGCTTCATACCAGGAAATGGAAACTTGTAAACCCATTAGGATAATAATGTGTTTGATGCATTCTAGAATGCAATAACCACAGAGAAAGTCCAGAGGGTGAAGGACCGATTCATGTCTGCATATGATGTCACTTCAGATGGACGCCTACAGATACAGGAGGTAAGTGAGTAAGAGCGCTGCATTCCTCAAATATTCCTATGAATAGAAAAAGAGAATATATTTGTCAGCGTACAAGTACATGAATAAAGTAAACCATTATCTGTAAGAAATGTATATATATAAACACCGTATTTTCCAACGTATAAGGCGACTGGGCGCCTAAGACGACCCCCGACTTTTAAGAACATTGTGAGGGATTTGCCTTATATGCCAGAAAATGTAAACTCACCTGGGGCCCGTTCCTGGCCTTCGTGCACCTCCTGTCCCATTCCAGTGTGACGTACACCGAAGCTCTCCCTAGCAGCCGAGCATCTCATTGGAGACGCTCGGCTGCCCGGAGAGTTTTAGAAGAATGACAGAGGCTTCGGGAGGCTCCGGAAGTGCCCGAAGCCTCTGTCATTCTTCCGAAGCTCTCCCGGCAGCCGAGCTTCTCCGATGAGATGCTCTGCTGCTCAGGAGAGCTTCAGGAATCCCCGGCAGAGTCAGTGTACATTACACTGCCTGTGCCAGGAACGGGACAGAAGACGTGCAGAGGCCAGGAACGGGCCCCCAGGTGAGTTAACTGTTTTTTTTTTTTTTTTACAGTGGTCGCCCCATACGGTGGTGATGCGGCCAATTTTGAGCCACACACACACACACACACACACACACACACTGTATGGGGAGACCATACCCGGCGTATAAGACGACCCCCGACTTCTGAGAACATTTTTCGGGGTTAAACAGTCATCTTATACGCCGGAAAATACTGTATATATATTTTTTTCTCCCTCAAACAAGCTTTCTGTTATAAGTGGAAGCTTATTCTGTACATATAACATTTGGGGGAGGGGGGGGAGGGTTGCACCTACTAATTTGATTTTTCAACCATTTTTGGGTCTAAGTTCTATTCATGAACCAGTATTCGACGGGCAAATATTTTTAAGATGCAACTTTTTTTTAATCAGCCTGTTTTGAGAATTCACCACAAAAATTGCATAATACTGAATTTGAGCCCAATTTATAATTTGCAACTTTTTAAACTGGTCCAGCCCTACATCTGGTTAGTACCAGGTGAATTTGTTTGCGCAATTTTTTGTGAATATTCTATTCACAGATTTCTGAAAAGTTTGGTAAATTAGTCCTATTCAACTGGGTAAAAAAAACAACAAATACTCTGTAAAAAAAATTGCACGTTTTAGACTCAATAGTAAATGTCCCCTTTGGTTCCTAACAACTCATAAACCCTAGGCCTGGGTCCACAGAATGTAATGTGTTCTGTCTAACTAATCTAATTGTAACACTATTTACATCATTATCTCCTTCCAGATACATTCACCATTACTCTCATCCTTTCCTAGAGCCACCACATCGTCATGACCAAGCAGATCCTTTTTAGAGAATGAATGAATGAATTATACAAGCATAGCATTTTATTTATATAGCTTGAGCCATCTGAGCCTGGTGTTTGCCTATATTAGACTATAAACTTACATTAAAGGACAATATTCTCGTAGCCTCCAGCTTCCCCTAGTGTTATAGAGATAGTGTAGATACACGCTGAATACAAATCTATTTTTCATTGTCATGACGGTCAGCATGTCTGTATATAAG
This sequence comes from Dendropsophus ebraccatus, assembly GCF_027789765.1. Lineage (NCBI taxonomy): Eukaryota > Metazoa > Chordata > Amphibia > Anura > Hylidae > Dendropsophus > Dendropsophus ebraccatus. Next base: position 86,123,075 of record NC_091455.1, on the reverse strand, counting down.
ATATTGCCCACATTCCTTGTATGTAAGTTTCTTCCACAAGTGGATGTACAGTAGGCTCATGGCTGGGTTTAGGGTGGACACATGGCTGGACAGAAACAGGATGCCCCTATATAGACAACCATCCGCTACTGATGACCCACTGCATGGCTTTACACACACACATGGGAACAGAAAGATAACCAAATTAGAACCAACTTGTACATCTAAGGGTCCTTTTACACATACAGATAAATACCTTAGGGCTCGTTTAGTAAACGGCAAGCAATGATTTTTCTTTTAAAAGATAGGAGTTTAGACGAGAAGAAAAATTGCTATGAAAAGTCATTAATGCGATCGTAATCTTAAATATCATTGTAATTGTGTTCATATATATCCTTTGAATTATTGTAATTGTGTTCATATGTATATACTGTGACCAATGAGTGTTTACACAAAAAAAACTTGAGAACAATTAATGATGATTTTAAGGTCAACTCAAAAGATGCAATCAACACCTACAAACAAATTTTCATTCGTCATATGATCATTGCAACGTTTGCACCAGAAGATTATCGCTTAAATGCAAATGATTTAATGAATTTTTGCACAATAATCAGCCTGTGTAAAGGCCCTTAACCTACTGGAGATGCCCCTGCTGAGTGGGGGCTGGTTTAACCTCTTCCCGCAAATTCACATACATGTACGTCTGGGTTTTAGGCCCGCAAGCACAAACACACGTACATGTAGGGCAATAAGTTAAGTCTAAGTGATGTCATCAAGTGACGAGAGCTCACATCATCCAGCCAGGGACATCTCATTACTCGTCCCAGTCACTGCAAATGGTCCATCTGTACAGGTGGACCAATTGCAGTGAGACTAACAATTAATTTTTTTTTTTAAATGATGGGATCAGATAAGTATGGCAGATTTATACAACAAACACTTTAAGGCTTTGTTCCCACAACAGGAAAAATGGAGTCCTTCATTTTAGTGCCAAAAGATGCCTGTCTTTTGATAATGCTGGCTGCAAATAATGTTCATGATTATTAGCTGTCCAGAGCTTAAAGCCAGTGTTACACGAGGTGATGTGGAGAGCAAGCGAGCGCCGAACTGTCAGGTTAGCGTTCACTTGCTCTTTGTTCCCCCACCTGCTGTCGGCGCTATTACACGTGTCGGCAGCGAGTAAGGAGGAGTGGGTAAGACCCGGGGGGCCACGAAGAGGCTGCCCGGGCGATTGTCAGATCTTCTGGGCAGCCCATAGGAGACAGCAGTGGTCTGCTGCCACCACTCCTCTTACACAGAGCAATGGCAGCAGATTATTAACAGGCTGATCGTTGGCGTTTCAGCCTGCTGAAAGACAATAATCAGCCGACATCACGAATATCGGCTGATTGGTTTCTTCTATTACACAAACTGATTATTGTCTGTAATGGCCGGTATCAGCCAAATATAGCCGATAATCACTTGTGTAATAGGGCCTTAAGGCTATGTTTACAAGTCCTTTCTGTCTTTATTTCCACTGTCTTTTTGCACACCATCATTTGAAGCGAAAGTACAGCATGCTATGCAAATTGCATTATCCGGCTGTATTTTTGTCTAAAAATGACATTGGGGGACATTTGTTTTTTACGCCGGGCTTACAAATGTCCCCGCAACTCCGGAGCTCAGGGGATTTATGTAGAGGCGCATTGCGCACGTTGCCCAACAGAGCTGGCGTAGGTTTCAGTATCATTTTTCCACTGGAAAAATGATAAATGCGACGCATGCAGAAGCCGTGCCCCCTCTCATTCTGCCGCACCCCCCCCCCCAAAGCCTCCTCTCCACCCCACTGGTGAAGGTGGCGCAGATGGGCCTGATGCGAAATAAATATTCACAGATAGACCATTGGCGAATATTTTTTACTCCGATCGGGCCCATCTGCACCTAAAAAAGGCATTTTCGCCTTTTAATAAAGGTCCCCCATTGTGAAACAGCCTTAAAGTGCCTTTGTTCATCATGCATGTTTTATTTTGTAACAAATGTTTCACAACTTCCTCTTCCACTCAATGACATATTTTAGAAATAAAAATAACTCATTGAGCTGCCAAAAAGTGACCAATGCAGAACACCTCTAGCTGTGGATTTGACAAGAGACAGACAGCACACATGCCCCTATTCACCAGACCATTTACAGTAGCTGTACTGGAGCTCCATTTACTTAGTATCTGAAATACTCATGGGAACAAACATGCCCAATTCTTGACATAAAATAAACATTAACTTCAGGTGTAGAGAAACATTTTCAAGCCTCAGGAGACCTTATCCTTTTTCTTAAAGGTCTGAAGACTACATATACTGTATAGCAACATGATATTAGTCAGTCCCAAAATTCTATATAGATTAGGTTTTAAAAGAGAGTTTAATTTTAAAAAAGAATACAGGTTATAGTTTTCTTTATTTTCTCTATGATAGTTAATTGTTTCCTATGTTGGTATTCTAAACTGGTAGTTCTTTGATATCTTGTTATTCTACATATTGAATGAGCCACTGCATACACTTTTGTACTGTGCCCATAAGAGGTTGTGTTAGATCTTTATTAATCCAATATAATAAAAGACATTCAGCTTATAATGTTTTGAAATGGGTGATAGTATAACACCATCATTTTCTTTTCCCAGCTTGCAAACATGATATTGCCAGAGGATGAAAACTTTCTGTTACTTTTCCGTAGAGAAACCCCCTTGGATAATAGTGTGGAGTTTATGCGGGTAGGTGTGACTAACAGTAATAATGGCATATTCTTTCTATATTCTTTAACCCCTTCAAGACAGAGCCCTTTGAGGTTCAGATATCCAGGTCAAATTAATGCAATGTTCCTCCTCGCCTTCTAAGAGCCATAGCGCTTTTATTTTTCCACCTACAGGGCTGGTTGGGGAGTCACTTTTTGCGCCATGATCTCTAATTTTTATTAATATCATATTGGTGTAACAGAAAAATTTTGATTGCTTTTTATTATTTTTTTCTGATATACAATTTTAAAAATCAGCAATCTTGATGTTTCCACACCCCCCCCCCCCCCCGTTTACGCGGTTCACCGTGCAGGAACAATAATGTTATATTTTAATAGATGGGACAATTCCGCATGCTACGATATATAATATGTATATTTATTTATTTATTTTAAATTGGGCAAGGGGGTATTTTAAACTTTTATTGGGATGGGGGTTATAAGGTTTTTTTTATACTTTTAAAAACTTTTTTTTATTACACTTTTTCACTTTAAACATGCAATCAGTAGATTGCATGTACTGATCTATGCTATGCCATAGCATAGATCAGTGTTATCTGCAATCTATGAATAGAGCCTGCCTGAGAGCAGACTCTATACATAGATCGCCCATCTGACAGGACAGAGGTAAGTGACTTACCCCCGCCCGCCGGTATAAGTGACCATCGCTGCGGGGTCCTGATCACTCAGTGACAGAAGCTTGTTCTGTCACTAAGTACCTTAAATACTGCGATCGCTATAGATTGTGGCATTTAAGGGGTTAATGGCACACATCAAACCCCCTGAAGTCAGGAACGTATATGTACATTCCTACTGCACGGGGTATGTCACTGACAGGAAGGGGAAACAGACTGGTTATAATCCATAAATCATTCTAAACTAACATTTAGGGTTTTTTGATACATAGGGGCATTCATTTTGTTTAGGCAAAGTCAGAAGTGTATTTGAACAGAATGGGAAATATAAAGGAAGGACTTATACTTCTCCTTTTTTGGCTTTGGCTCAAAAAACTGTGAATAATAATGGTCACAAAAAGCTATGTATGTTACTCCCATTAAAGGGAATCTGTCAGCTGTAAGTAATACTACAAACTGCTGACACTGTAAGATATCCATTAGATCAGGGTGACACACAGGGGGAGGTTTATGAAACAAGATGTAAAGTGAAACTGGCTCAGTTTCCCCTAGCAACCAATCAGATTCCACTTGTCATTCCTCACAGACTCTTTGGTGAATGAAAGGTGGAATCTGATTGGTTGCTAGGGGCAACTGAGCCAGTTTCACTTTATATCTTGTTTGATAAATCTCCCCACAGTACTTTTCATATATACGTGATTCCAGAATGCAGAAAAATGCTTTTATTATATAATAAGAGTCAAAGAGAGCTTTCCTGAGCTTGGTAACACCTCTTTGACTCCTTGTAGCAAAAAATAAAATAATTTATCTTCATTCTGGAAACACAGACAGATATGTGAAAGGTGTCCTGTGTCTCCTTGTCCTAACAGCTATCTAACAGCAGTTTGGAATGTAAATTACAGCCGACAGATTCCCTTTAAAGTAGTGGGTTACCTAGAATTAGAAATAAGAGTTTGAGTTTTTGCTGAAATGGCACCACTCTTAATTAATTATTAATTTTTTATAATATACTATACTATACTATACTAATAAGTTATAATGTCACATATGGTTCATTTATATGTTACAAAATACTGTATTAAAAAAAACTACTTTTTTTTCTAGATTTGGAGGAAATATGATGAAGACAGCAGTGGATTTATTTCTGCTGTGGAACTCAGGGTAATTTTTTTTGCCTTATTACTGTTGTATAATTTTCTACCGTCTATCCAGTAGTGGCTCAATGCTCCACCATAGTTATACTGTATTTATGTCCTAAGGATATTTATACAGGACCCAACAGTGATATAGCTGCTGGGATGATTGACCCTGTGTTGAATAAACCCTTCCTTCTCTCCTTTGCCTTGAGAAGTATCAGCCTCACATTGGTAACATGCTATTTTATAAGCCAAAGAAACCTTCTTAGACGAACCCTTTGTAGACAGAACATAGATGATAACATTATTTAGGACCCTCATGCAGTATATTAAGCTAGGGAAAAAGCCAAAAAGTAGGCAATATCCAAGCACAAAAATTTTGTGCAAAAACTTTTGTGCAAAAAATTTACTGCACAACCAGGATGGATATGCTTTGAAGCAATCTTAAAGTTCTTGACAATGCATAGAGATGAGTGCATTTTGAATACATGTGGCTGAAGAAGTTCGATGTAGCCTTAAGGAGTCTGGGAAAACATGGGTACAGCCCCCCATTCAGACTGCCTGATTTACTAAGACATGCACCTGGCGGGCACATAAATCTACACCTTCTCCTGAGCAGCTGTAGATATCTTCCATGATTTATGCCTGCTAAAAAATCTGAAGTTTTGCCCATGCCAGGGATGTGACAATAAATGACCCCCTTGGAGTTTTCCACACATAAACACAGAAGTATTGATCAAAATTTACCAATAGCATAAAGTACAATTTTTCTGGAAATAGTATGCTCAGATGTCATGCAGATGAGGAAAAGCATTACAAGGTTTTTTCACATACTAGTGACATATTTCATGTTTGCAAAAGGCTAAGGGGCCTACTCTACGGAGCGATAATAGGCCGAATTGGGCCGATTTGGCCGATTATTGCTCCATGGAATAGAGAGAACGATGGGAGAAGGAGCGCAGAAGACCTGCAGCCTGCATAGGTAATTTATGATGTTTAAACAAGGGCTGCAAGGACATTGGTAACGATGTCCCTGCAGCCCTCGCTAAACAATTATCGGGCCATGAAATAGGCCCAGTAAACGAGCGCCGATCTAGCGCGCTCATTTACATTGTTGATCAGGCCCTGGTCGGCCCATGGAATAAGACCCTAAATCCAGCTGCTTAAGAGGTTAATTCATAAACAGGTATCAAGGAAAATTAAAACTTAATCTACAAAAGTTACTGGTGATGTTTTCTTTTTTAATTTCAGCTTTAGAAACGGCCATCTGCTTAGTACAAAATTGTAAATGAAATAAAATAGTGATTCCCGTCTGGAAAATGGCATTTTGCTTCTGCAGGACAGTCTTCTTGATAGCTTCAGCAAGATAGATATTTGATCTATGTTTAATGCTGGTCCGATAGAAAAGATTAGTTCAGTATTGATACTAAATACACAAGTGTTTAATGATCACAACGGAAAAAGACACATCTGGTAGCAAAGCAAACACATTGCCCAGAGGAAACATTAGTGTCCACTTAGTGTATTTTTTTGCAAAGCCATTAGTAAATGAAAATAAATGACATATTACAGCACCACACACAGGTTCTCATCAGTACACTGACTAGCAAATATTTGTTATCTATATACATCATCTCAGTTAGTGACTACATTTGCCAGGCTCTGAATAAAACATTTATGGTATCCACTTAGACTTGACATGTATCAACCATTAAGAGATGATGATAAAATAATCTCAATGCAGGATACAATACCACATAATATAATATGCCGTCCATACACCGAATGAATTACTCACTAAAAGAAACACTTATCGTCATCATCGATCAACAATGCCAATATCCACTATAGAATTCCTCCTCTCCCTTTGATCTGGCGGTCCTGGTAAAGACCTATCCTAATTCAACTTGGATATTGGAATAAAGAGCACTCACATCCATTGTATATATAAAACAAAAACGATTTGGATACACTTCCATACTTCATGTATACTGTATATATGTGGAACTCTTCAGAATAACAGGTGGAAAGATTCTACTCAATTGCTATATGAACTGTTTGAATGTGGATGTAAGTGCAATACATTGGCCTAACTGTTCAGACATCAAGTGCACAACTAAACCTGGTGCAATTGGTATCACAACTTGACTTGGTGAGTGGTTTTGTGCGTATTATTTTACCATTTGGTTTGACCATTCCCCTGCAACATGGAGCTCTTCTTGTTTTGCTCATTTCCTAATGTCCTAAGTGCAGATTTTTAGCACATAGGAAAATCTGTAATTATCTTACCGCATGACAACCACTTTATATTACATCAAGGCCAGGAAAGAAAACAACACGCTAGAAAATGGGTCATGTATTAATGCTTTTATTAACCTTCTTCCCATTCAGTTACAGTGGATAATGAGTAATTCACATCAGTCCTTCAGACCTTACAATCCTAAGGTCAGTTCATACACAATGGATGTAGGCAGAGTAGCACAACTGCTAGGCATGATTTGATTTTTTTAACCATAAATCGGACTCAAAAAGGAAGGCATCCTAGGTTTTTGCTTTCTTTTTTTCCCTATTTGCCCGTAAAATCAGCCAGTAAAATCATCATTATTGGAGCACATCTCTCTGTCTTAGAAGGAGATGTCCAGCCAATAACAATGTATATAAATGGCCGCACAGGTAATATAGCGATCATTTGTGCTGCCCAGCTGCTTGGTTAGTCATGCCATGTAAAAACACTGCAAGCGAGCTCTGCAGCCACATATCAGGTCGTGTAAAGGGGTGCTAAGAGTTAGTAGAATTCTTCAGAGCAGACTCGCTCATATATTTCAGCTACTGGACCACAATGATCCACCGATTGCTGATGTGGCTTCATTCTGAAAGGGAATAACAACAAACATATTTATATCTAAGAGTCAAGTTCACTGATCAGCCTTCACATTTACATTAACCACCAGGCTAATATCGTGTAGGTTTCCCATCTACCACCAACATAAGTCTGGCTCATCAAGAACTGGGCTCTACAAGACCTCTAAGGGTACTCTGTGGTATCTGGCTCTAATGTGTTAGCAGCAGTCTTAAGCCATTATTACATGGGGCAAGTCAGAGGAGCAAACGAGCGAGAACCTATCAGGTCAGCACTCGCTTCCTCCTCGTTCCCAGCTTGCTGCCGCAACTATTACACGCAAGGGCCAGGGGAATGGGGGGTGCAGGGAGCTGGGGGGGGGCTACTGGGTGATCTTTAGATTGTCCAGGCAGCCCATAGAGGATAGCAGCAGTCTGCTGCCGCCTCTTTTTTACACTACGCGACGGTAGCATATCACTGCTATTGTGATCGTTGATTTTTCATCATGTTGAAAGACAACGATCAGCCGACCTCATGCATGTCGGTTGATCATTGACTTCTATTACACAAGACGATTATCGGCCGTGAGTGCTGATAATCGCTTTGTGTAATAGGGTTCTTTATACTGTGGCCTCCAAGAGTTAAACTTTTTTTTTCAGCACATTCTACAGATGCTTAAATTGATTAGATTGATTAGATTGAATTTGGAGAAGTCAACAACTTAAACTCTTACCAGTTTCCTAAACCATTCTTACAGCAATCTCTGCAAGGTGCATTATCCTGTTGGCAGAAACCACTGCCATAAGGGAATACAATTGCCTTGCCATGAAAAAGAATTTACTTGTCCTTAAACAATGGTAATAGGTGATACATGTGAAAGTTGATGAGATTTTTACTAGCTACTTGTAGCTTCCATTGCTTTGGGCCAGGCAGGCTAGCCCAAAGGCATGAGCACTGAGGTTTAGAGACCCAACAAATGTTCTTCCTTGGACTGTAGTGATCCAGGGGAGGATATAGTGATACCAGAAACCCTTGTGGATGCAGAAGGATCAGCTGGTAGACACACTCACTCAATGGCAGAGAACTCAAAGGTGTCACATGTGACTTAGAACGGAGGACACAGGATGTCTGACGAAGTGCTATGTAGAAACCAGTCCTGGATATATGCAATCCTGATCCTGACAGTCTATGCACACCAACTAAGTGACTCCAAAAGTATACGGCCAGTAAAGGCTGGAGACTTGCAGCCTATTATTTCCCATCCTTTGAATAGGGCCATTGTCACAAGTCAACCAATGTTATCATGTTAGCCGTCAGTATTATTGTTACAGCTGATTATGTTTGGCTATTGTTCTAAACAACTATCTGTCATTGAAGTATTGTTACTGTTTTTCTTACTTTATTTAAAATTATTATTTACTACACCAGTAAATTTCAATCCTTTGTTTATCTTGTTAAACTAGAATTTCCTACAAGATCTCTTTTCACAACATAAAAAACAGATCACTGGTGATAAACTGGATGAATACACAGACACAATGGTAAGTAATGATTCTTAGTGCAAGACCACTTTTTTTTGGCTGTGACTGACGGTAACAACTGCACTTTGTGTAAACACTTGGGAATTGTCTATTTGTAAAATCCCTTTGAAATGCTCTTTTAGGGTGCGTTCACACCTACCGCATCCGCAGCTTATTTTTCCAGCGGAAATCCGCAGGTCTGGTAGTGCAGATTTAAACCTGCAAGAAATCTGTGTATGTGTGCGTTTTGCGTTTTTTCTGCATCAAGTTTATCGCAACTGAAATGTCAGTTTAAAATGTCTTTCATTCTAAACGGACATTTCAGTTGCGATAAACTTGCTGCAGAAAAACCGCAAAACGCACACATACGCGGATTTCTCGCAGGTTGAAATCTGCACCACCAGACCTGCGGATTTCCGCAGAAAAATAAGCTGCGGATGCGGTAGGTGTGAACGCACCCTTAAAGGGAAACTAACAGCAGGTTAAAAGACTTGCTGTCATGTTCCCATAGAGCCAGGATGCTGAGCATTAGCGTAATTCTCTGATCTTCATCCTCAGCGCCATTTTAGGTAAAGGAGAAGTCCAGCCAAAACATATATTTAAGTATGTTATTGCCCAACAAAAATATACAAATTCTCAATATACACTAATTATGGGAAATGCACATATAGCAGGAGATTTATGAAACATGGTGTAAAGTGAAACTGTCTCAGTTGCCCCTAGCAACCAATCAGATTCCACCTTTCATTTTTCAAAGAGTCTGTCAGGAATGAAAGGTGGAATCTGATTGGTTGCTAGGGGCAACTGAGACAGTTTCACTTTACACCATGTTTCATAAATCTCCCTCATAGTGCTTTATTCCTTCATTTACTACAGCTTGAAGTCTTCTATTCCTAGCAAAAAATGGTGACTTCATGACCCACTACATAACATACAGTACAGAGGTTTGGACTGGACTGGGCGCAGGGCGGACGGGAGCATGAAGCCGGTTAACCTCTAGTAACAGTTCTGGTGCGAGACAGGAGAGAATTATCATAATCCGGGTGGTCTCTCGCCCATCCCTGCATCGGAGCTGTCATTTTCTATATTGCGTGGGAAGCCAGTAGACCTAGAGAGACGACTGCTGCGGGAGCTGCTCTCACCAGCTCTCCTCTCTTCCGTTAGACCTGTCAGCCTGTGCTCTGTCACTACTGTCCGTGTAGCCGACCCGCCATCCGGACCTTCTGCATCACTCTGCGCTTGGGGAGAGCAGGCTGTTCCCTTTCTCCCTGGGCACAGCCTGCTCTCTCCCAAAGAGCAGAGTGACACAAAAAGTTTGGATGGCAGGTCAGCTACACGGACAGCAGGGACGGAGTACAGGCTGACAGGTCTGACGGAAGAGAGAAGAGCTGGTGAGAGCAGTTCTCTTAGCTGTCTTCTATTAAGGTCTACTGGCCGCCCACACAATATAGAAAATGAAAGCTGATTATTATTAGTTTCCGTCCAAAAAGACATCAGCAAAATAACAGTGTGTGAATATAGCTTTAAAATAAGGGCACTTCTTGGTCACAAATTTATATGGAATATAATAATATGTATCTCGAGCCATGTTCATTGAATTCGAGCATGTGAACATCTGCTAAAAGCATCTTTGTGTAGCACCTATAATAACCCTATTTTCCCTCCAGGCTATCCATAATTATTTGTAGAAATAAAGTTCACATTTGGTTAAGATTTATGTCTGGGAAATATACAAGTAAATTACCCTGAAATGTTTCTCATTTTACAGACATAGGGATTGTACTTTTAGTTTTATTTTCTTATTAACTGAACATGCAATGACTAACAGTGTTTATCTAAATTTAGATGAAACTCTTTGACAAGAATAAAGATGGCCGTCTGGATCTGAATGACTTGGCAAAGTAAGTGATTTATACTAAAATTCTGAATGCTTCATTTTATTAAGGGTGAATTTGCAAATGGCAGATTCACCTTAGCGTTTACTACGCCATTTATGCAGGTAAAATCCTCTTCAGACGACATGGGGAACAGACTTTAAATTTCTGATCCACATGTTGCAGAGATTTTTATTGTAGATATGTGAGCTAGCTGTGGACTTTCAACTTTCAAATTTTCATTCAGGAATTGGCACAAATTTTACATCAGATTTCACTATATATGTGGTGAGCCCCCGGATGGTGTTATAGCGGTGGGACGGCCGGTTACTTGCTAGATGGAAGTGTGAAGCCACTTTTGTGGTGGATGGCCAAGATGTTACAGCCAGACCTTAAGATCTTGTCACGTGACGCCAGTGCCAGGTGGGCACACAGATGTAATGACACGACTGCTTTTAGGCTGGGTTCACACACTGTATACTTCAGGCAGTATTTGGTCCTCAAGTCAGGTCCTCATAGCAACCAAAACCAGGAGTGGATTGAAAACACAGAAAGGCTCTGTTAACACAATGTTGAAATTGAGTGGATGGCCGTCATATAACGGTAAATAACTGCCATTATTTCAATATAACAGCCGTTGTTTTAAAATAACAGCAAAAATTTGCCATTAAATGACGGCCATCCACTCAATTACAACATTATGTGAACATAGCCTTTCTGTGTTTTCAATCCACTCCTGGTTTTGGTTGCTATACAGCCTCACAAATACAGCCTCAAATATACATAGTGTGAACCCAGCCTTAAAGTGTAAGGTTGGTTGTACCCTTCTCCCCTGTGGTCGGTGTCCAGGGGGTTGCTACTGGATCCCTTGGGATAGTGTAGTCACGGATGATACAGTCACAGACGGCCGAAGCAGTGTAATGACCCTCCCAAATAGTAGGACCCGACATCCACAGAAAGGGGAAATGTCCCAAGGTTGCGGTGTATATGCTGTGTAGGTGGTAGTGAATAATCACAGACTCTGTGGATAACGTTGACTTGATTTACTATTGGCAAATGTGCAACAGGTGATACAGATGAGCTTGGATATACACTTGATAAAGTTCCAATAAATACTTGAACATAGAACCACCAGTTCTCCGTGATAAGTGCTGAGTAGAATGTAGCAGTGTTGGTAGAGTTGTACTGAGGTAGCGTAGTAAAGAGGAGGGTGCCATGAGAGTCTCAACCCAAGTAGTAATGTGCTCTGTGGGGATGTTGGAGTATATAGAAGAATACTTTTAGAAGAAGAAGAAAAATGAGAAAACCTGTGCCTGTAGATTGACCTATCTAGAGTCTTCACACCACCTTATGCCCACTAGCGTTGCCTGAACCGTACTAATAGGTGACACAGGCCCCAGACCTTTTTACCAGGGATGAGCACAGTGCTGAGGGTTCCCTGGCTGACACTTGCGCTGCGAGATGAAGTTCATAGACTTTTACAGTAACTTTGCTCCACCCGGATCAGTTCCCTGCTCTTTGGCTCTTTAGTGGATGCTGTCCTGCACTGTTGTTTCTCCTAGTCCACGGCGTGGGTTGAGGTAATCTGTTGGCTAGTCCTCTCCTGAGGGGTTTAACACTGCATCAGACGGGGGTATAAAAACAGAGAGAAGTTTGTAGCAGAGCACTGTCCTGCATCCTACCCATGCGGGGGAATGACTAAGACTACTCCTCTTCCTTACGAGGGGACCTGGCAGAGGGCCAGGGCCCAGGCAGGACCACTGTGGAGAGCAATCTGGTCTGTGTCCTTCCTCCACAGAATCCTGACTAAGATTCCTCCTTCACCCAAAGGATTAACTTCCTATCCAGCGTGTAAGGCGCGCTGAGGTTGGGTGAAAAGAGTGAAACAGAAGAACAGAGAGAAGAGGTGATAGGACAGAAGAAAGTGAAGATCCTACTGGTCCACAGATTTTGGTCCACACAAACACAATAACCTTTAAGACACTTCAGCCGTGAATCTTCTACACTTCAATACATAATATAGTGACATCTAGTGGTCATCTCTTAATAATTTGGCTGCAACAAGACCACAAAAAGTACAGACTTTTGCTAAGGGTGTGAACAATAGTAACACCCCTAGTGGGACACCACATATACAGTATAACAGGGGTAATATCTGTGGTCAGACCACAGCAAAATCTGCATGTTCATATTGCATTTTTGTGTACATTTTTAATTTTCTGTCTCTACACGTGTTTTGTGTTTTTGGAGCATACACAAATGTAGTTAACTACGCTTTGTGTATACAGCATAAAAAGTATATGTTGCAATCCTTTTTCCTTTATATTGTAAATCAATGGGAAATGTATCCTGCTTCAGGCTGGGTTCACACTACCCAGACAAAAAATGCCCAAAAGTAATTACAGTCCTAAACGCACAAAAAATTGTATTATACAAAATCCAAAGGAGGATCAAAAAAAATGCAGGACAATCCAAAATAAATATACTTATATTTCTTTATTAAAGTAGAATTTAATTTAAAATACATACAGAAAAAATAATAAATAATAAAGCACAAAACTTGGGGGAATGAAACAACACACAATACATAGAACGGTGATGGGACATAAAGCAATGTTTTATGAAGTCATATATTGCACATGCATGAAAGTTGAATTTAATATAATCATGGCAGTATAAGCACCCTCCATTGAATAAAAAAATAGTGTAGATAGTATTTAATTAGCAGCAAGGAATAAAGTGCATAAAGTGCATAAGGTAAACAGCCTATTTAAAGCTGCAATTTGCTGAATAAGCAACTATCAAGGTGAAGTCACCAACAAATATATATCAAATAGACATACAAACTAGGAGGATGCGTATACTGCAACAAGTCCCACACACCTACTCACCCTACGCACGTTTCGCGTGGCTCGCTTTGACAAAGCGAGCCACGCGAAACGTGCGTAGGGTGAGTAGGTGTGTGGGACTTGTTGCAGTATACGCATCCTCCTAGTTTGTATGTCTATTTGATATATATTTGTTGGTGACTTCACCTTGATAGTTGCTTATTCAGCAAATTGCAGCTTTAAATAGGCTGTTTACCTTATGCACTTTATGCACTTTATTCCTTGCTGCTAATTAAATACTATCTACACTATTTTTTTATTCAATGGAGGGTGCTTATACTGCCATGATTATATTAAATTCAACTTTCATGCATGTGCAATATATGACTTCATAAAACATTGCTTTATGTCCCATCACCGTTCTATGTATTGTGTGTTGTTTCATTCCCCCAAGTTTTGTGCTTTATTGGGTTCACACTACGTATATTTCAGTCAGTATTGTGGTCCTCATATTGCAACCAAAACCAGGAGTGGATTAAAAACATAGAAAGGCTCTGTCCACACAATGTTGAAATTGAGTGGATGGCCGCCATTTAATGGCAAATATTTGCTGTTATTTTAAAACAACGGCTGTTATATTGAAATAATGGCAGTTATTTACTGTTATATGGCGGCCATCCACTCAATTTCACCATTGTGTGAACAGATCCTTTCTGTGTTTTTAATCCACTCCTGGTTTTGGTTGCAATATGAGGACCACAATACTGACTGAAATATACGTAGTGTGAACTCAGCCTAATTAGGGTGCGTTCACACCTACAGGATCTGCAGCAGATCTGCAGCAGATTTGATGCTGTGTTCAGTTATTTAAATGAATTCTGCTGCAGAAAATCAGCTGTAGATCCTGTAGGTGTGAACGCACCATTAAGGTATACAGCAACATTCATTCATAGCATCAGTTTAAAGGGGTAGTTCACACAAACAAAATTCTTACAAATCAACTAGTGCCAGAGAAATTTACTTCTATTAAAAAATCTCCAGTCTAAAGCTACATCAAAGGGAAAATTAAGAATATATTACTCTGACTATATCACATATTTGGCATTGGTACTCCTGTTTTCCTGTTGTGCTGTTGTCTCTGAGATGGGGCATGACCTCTGCATGTGCAGTATTTATTACAATTTACGCTGACATGCAAAAGTAACTTGTTAGTGAAATGTCACTAATGGAGCACAGGGAACCGCGATGCACCTAGATTTACGTTGAGACATGTGCCTGTACATAAACCCTGCCTGCCCATGTGCTGACGGGGAACAATGTTTTAGATGCCAGTCTTGATAAATATGCCCCACCCATGTGTTTTGTATGTTGTTTGGGTGGTGTGTAATTTTTGTATGCCTGCACTCAGGTTATAATTATGTGATAGTAGTGCTTACATATGATCTATACTCACCACAAGCCCCACTCTTTTCCCTTAATAATCCCTTGCAGCTTTTTCCCCCAAGAGGATTGTGCCATGTGGCCTGGGCTCTCTGATCCCTTATACCTCACAGCGATTCTTACTTGTCTTGTACCTTTTACCTCACAATGCTTATCGCTTTCTGCATATTACTATACCCCACACCATCCTGTGTTTTTTTGCTTTATATCTTCTGCTAAGGGTGCGTTTACACAGAGAGATTTATCTGACAGATTTTTTAAGCCAAAGCCAGGAATGGATTGCAAAGGAGGAGAAATCTCAGTCTTTCCTTTATGAGCTGTTCACTGGTTATAGTCTGTTCCTGCTTTTGGCTTCACAAATCTGTCAGATAAATCTGTGTAAACGCACCATTACTCCACCTAGTCCTAGGTGTTATACCTTGTGCTTTTTCCTCCCTGGGCCTTCTACCCTCAGCTTATTTTTCTCTGCCTTGTGCCTCACGCTTCCTGCTTATTCCTACTGCACACCTTCTGCTATCTTCTCCAAGCC